>NC_069382.1:303030-606060 GCF_027475565.1 Acinonyx jubatus | reverse complement strand
ATGCTTGTTTCGAGGGAAACCGGGCACAGTACTGTTTACATACACCCCTGGGAGGTGTGCTTGACCTGCCCTTGGGATTTTCTTCCTCTCCCTGGAAACTACACAGGCTGGAGGAGTATCACAGTGCATGGCACTCCGGTACGAGTATGATCAGTTCGTGCAGATCAATGTCAGGCAGGTTCTTTGCAGAACACCCCTGAACCCTACACCTTCTGCGAAGACCCACCTCCACGTAATGGCTGGTAACAAAGCTCATCTTTCCAGTGTTCTGAGGAGGGGTAGGCTCACTCACAGGAGGCACTTTGCTAACGTGGTGAACTGTATGTCCCAACACTCCGGTCCCCGCGGAGGGTGCCTTCAGCACCCAAACCAGTCTCCACGCTGCTGCCCAAGGCCCCACGCTGAGGACACAGGACCCCAAAGCCTCAGCCAGATCTCACTCCTCCGTTCCCATCATGACCCCAGACCACCCAGGAAGAGCTCTGTGTTCTCGGATCCCCCTAAGCAGCTGGGCACTCTGGGGGAGACCCCAGCCAGCGCCGGGCGAGAGGAGCGGGAGGCCGTGGGGCAGGGGCCAGGGAACCTCCACGAACGGACTGTTTCCTGGCATGAAGCCTGTGTGCACCTGCCAACAGGCAGAGGCGGGAGGAGACTGTGGGTGCTGGAAGGGGCCTCCTGGGTGTCAGGTCTTCAGTGTCCACACGGGGGTGACAGCTCTGGCTTTCCAGGGAGACAGACTCCTATCTGCCATCTCTCCAAGGATGGCAGTGCTACTGACACCTCCCTGAGAAACAAGGACTTGAAGATTCTCCTCACTGCATCGTCACAGCTGAGCCTCATGTGCAACACATCAGTCAGACTTTTCATCAGTGATTCGAGTTATTTCAGTATTTTCCTGAAAGCATCGACTTTGGCTCAGGTCACGATCTCCCGGTTCTTTAGTTCGAGCCCCACGACGGGCCCTGGGCCGACAGCTCAGAGCCTGGAGCCTGCTTCCGATGCTGTGTCCCCCTCTCTCTCCGCCCCTCCCTTGCTCACATTCTGTCTCTGTCTCTCAAGAATGAATAAACGTTAAAAAATTTTTTTAATAAAAATAAAAAACCGAGCGTGCACAGAAACACCAACACTTCATAAATGAGTACAATCCCCTCCCCAATTCCACCCTGACTCCCACCAAACTGTTCTCTTACATACTTAAATCTGGTTTTCTACATTAACCACATAAAAGTGTGTCTAAGGCAATAAAAATGCTTTATTTTTGGGGCGGCTGGGTGGCTCATTCGGTTAAGCATCTGACTTCGGCTCAGGTCATGATCTCACAGTTCGTGAGTTCAAGCCCCGTGTCGGGCTCTGCGCTGACAGCTCAGAGCCCGGAGCCTGCTTCAGATTCTGTGTCTCCCTCTCTGTCTCTCTGCCCCTCCCCTGTTCATGCTGTCTCTCTCTCTCTCTCAAAAATAAATAAATGTTAAAAAATTTTTTAAAAAATGCTTTATTTTAATTGCATGTAATACTCTTCATTTTTTCAATCATTTCCAGGCATGTTTATGGACTTTGAGATTATTGCACAGAACAAAGCAGCACTGGACTTGTTCTCAGCACCTCGACAGAGGAGTTAACAGGTGTCTACTTCAGGTATAAATACAACATGAGCCATGTGAGACCAGCCACCCCATCGTCTCATTGGCTTTGGACATCTGTTTCCTAAGTCGCTACAGCAAAATGCACTCACATGTAGCATAAACTGGTCGTGCATACAGTGAAACGGGATGGCTTTTGAGGTCTGGTGTCACCTGTAACAAATATACATTTGGCCTGGCTTCAGCACGCTGTGATCTCCTCTGAGCTGTGACTATCCTGGGCTCCCCAGTCCTCTAACCATCCCTGAACGGCAATGGAGATACAGTGTCTGCCCCGTGTGTAAATGCAGCTTGCGAGGCAACCGTAGGGCTGTCCAAAATTCACACACATCCACTCGGACTCACAATGACACAGGCATCAGAACTAGACAAGTAACGTGGGATCCTGTCCTTCAGAAACTCAGAGTCTTTTAGGAAACTTCCCAAGGCACATGAAGGAGGTTTAGCTGGGGGAGATGGGGTGGGGAAAAGGAAGGGGGGATGGGGTAGGAGGAATGGAGGAGGGATGGGGCAGTGGATGGAGGGGGGGACGGAGTAGGGGGCAGAGGGGGGCGGAGGGGGGACAGAAGGGGGACAGAGGTGGTTATGAAGGGGGGGACAGAGGGGGGGGACGGTGATGGAGGGGGGACGAAGAGGGGGTGAGGGGGATGGAGAGGGATGGAGAGGAGGTGGGGGGACGGTGATGGAAGGGGGGACATAGGGGGGCAGGGGGGATGGAGGGAGGGACGGGGGGACAGTGACGGAAGGGGGAAGGAGGGGGGATGGAAGGGGGATGGAAGAGGAAATGGGGTGACAGAGGGGGTGATGGGCAGATGGCGGAGGGGATGGAGGGGGTGATGGGGAGGGGATAGAGGGGGAGCAGGTGACAGGGGACGGGGGGGAGATGGAGAGGGGGACGGAGAGGGGGCAGGGGGGATGGGGGGACGGAGGGGAGATGGAAGCGGGATGGGGGGGCGGCAGGCATAGGTGGGAGGGGATGGGGGCAGAAGGGCGGCTGTGGAGAGGAGATGCATAGCTGTTTGGGACGTAAAAGTTGCAGTGCTGGTGGGCTGTGGGGTCCGAGGACAGACAAGTGGGGACAGCGGGGTCCTTGGCACAGTTGGGAATGAGGCAGAAGACCAGGACTCGTGCACTGCGCAGGCCCAGGTTCAGGCCGGGGACGGGGGAGCAGGGCTGATGCATGACCCCTGAAGCCAGAGGGGGCACATCAAGCTGGAGGGTCAGAGCCCAGGCACGACGGTATCTGAAGGTCAAGAGGAGGCCAGGCAGGCAGTGTCCAGGAGAGAAGGGGGCGCACGTGGCCCAGGGGACACCAGCTTCTGGAAGGACTTTGAGGCCACAAACTATAGAGGGGTCAAGCCAGGTCAGGACAAGAGAAAGAGATGTACAAGGAATCTGTTGATGATCTCCTGTGTTGCCAAAGACGTTTTAAGTTGAGACCAAGAAATCACATTTCTAGTCCTTCACGCGGAATGAACAGCTAAGAAATGAAGTTAGGCAGTAAAATACTCTTTGGCTGAGCGTTAACCAAAGCTTTGGAGCAAAGAATGAACGTTACACTTTGCCAAGAGACTTGGAGGGCCTCAGTCTGTGGACACTGATATTTCCGGGTTTCACGGTGACCCTGAAGCTAAAATCTACATTCTCATTAAACACACACATTCATAAAATCCCAGTACATGTTTGCAGGTGATCTGGTGCCTACTTTTTGGTCTGAATACTAAGGGCACCAAGCAGGTGAGAATACTTAGGGCAAGAGAACATACTCCATCTGAAGTACCAACACGCGACACCGTGAGGCCACAACGCACGGGTCATGGCAGAGTCTGCGAGAGCCAAACGGGTCCAGGACCCTTCTGGAGGGGTTCTTCCTACAGCTGTGGGCTAGCTTCCGCACGAAGCTGTATCGAGGGCCAGAAGTCCTTCTGAGGAAGCTCGCTGCAGCCACAGACAACATCAACTCCTTACCATAACATACACTACGTGTGCTGTTACAACACCATACAGGTGCACCGGGGATTAGCAGATAAACATTAGGAGAACCCGTCTATCATCTGTTCATCCACACTGGAAGGAAGCCAGCCTCAAAGCACAGCCGAGCTCCACGGACATAGCAGCAGCGTTGCAAGTGGAAATGAAGCTCATTGTCTACTGGGACCGATTCCCAGCCCCAGCAGGAAAGGTGAGGACAGCCTCACGGGGAAGACAGCGAAATTCCCAAGGTCCACAGTAAGACCAGGGAGCAGAACATCTGGGCAAACATGGAGTTTGCCCTGGTTGTCTGCTGGCAGGGTTTCCGGGGCAACCACAAAAGCCCACAGTTAGACACTAGATGCTGGGAAGTGGCGGGGGGGGGGGGGGTGGGGAGGAGGAGGGAGTGCAGGGGTCCCCAGGGTCTTCAAGGTGGCTGTGGGGAGGGAGGGGAGCATAGGGGTCCCGCGGTTTTCAAGGCTGAAGGTGGCTGCGGTGGGGGGAGTGCAGGGGTCCCTCAGGTTTTCAGGCAGTGGGCTTTGCTTCTTGCCTGTGTGGTCACTGGAGATGTGACCTGCATGGAGCAAGCGGGGAGGGAGGTGCAGATGTGGAAATGTCCCCCGGTTAGACCCCTGCAGGTTTGCAGAGCAGGACCTCCCTCGTCTTTCTGTCACTCAGGAAAGACACCGGACACAGGGATGCCTTCCTGTATCGTGATGCCCTCAGAGCCAAGTGCCAGGGGCATGTGCCACCCGGGTCACAGCCAACCCCCAGGAGGAGCTGCCCAGCAGGGACAGCAGCTGAGAAGATCTGGAACAACGGGAAATGTCCAAGGTGCGTGCGGTAAGAAGACCTGGAGGGCTGAGGCAGGACGAGAAATAGGGGTTTGATCCCGATTTCCCCATGTACTTGCTCGTGATTGTAAACTCCCGCCTAGGGTGTCGAGACGTTAAGCCACACAGTGCGGGACAGGCCGTGGGGCCTGATGCATACAGGGCCCTTCTTCTTTCCTCCAAATCAGGTCACCTAACGGCTGTTCGCTGCTGTGGGGACAGAGCCCCTTCGTCTCCTGACATTTGGGGGAGTTTGGCTGTAAATTGTCCTTGGAGAAGGAAATCCTCGCCAATGCTGCCCAGGAGACCAGGCAGTCATAGGAAAGTCACATGGGCTGTCAACACATGGACCATGGATGAGGTCAGCTCCTGTCAGCGTCAACCCAAAGGAAATCTACCTGGAAGGCATGTGGTGGAAAGGGCCGCGCAGACTCCTCCCGCCAGCCCTGCCCAACCCCACATCCTGGGAGGACAGCACCAGGGCAGGGTTCGATCAAGGTGCTAAAACGCTTGGGGACTCATGTCAGGGCACCCATGGACTTAGCTCCAGGACCCTGACCCACACGGCTCCTGCCCGTCATGAACACGCTTCCCTCAGTCCCACATCTGGGGACGGACAGGAACCATAAGGCAGAACAGAGCCGTCTCAAACCATCTTCCCTTGACGGATTATAGATTTTCAGGGAATTTAACCAAATTCTGCCATTCAGGATGCTTGTTCTCAGATACGCTGTAGGCTTTATTAGGGTCTCATTTTATGAAACATCATAAAAAATCCTATATAAATTTGATTGGTCTACTCTCCTTTGAAACATTTCTCTCTGCAAAATTTTCTCCACATGAATCACCTTGACTCACTCCGTACCTGGGGAATGGACAGGGAAACTGATGTTTCAGAGATGACCCGTGTGCTAACCACATGCGTTACTTCGTTTAATCCTGACAACGCTGTTCTCCACCTATGTAAATTAAGGTTCTAAGGGATTAAATAAGCGGTCTACACAGCATTCCATCTGAGGCCCGAGCCTGACTCTGAAGCTCATGTACCTGTCCCACCCATAACCAACACTCGGCACTAAAACGTACTGAAGGGACAGTCAGGCCAGGCAGGCCTCCTGAGCCGGTTCCAGAATGCCCGTCTCCCAGATCAGAACGAGAGCCCAAACGGCGCCATATTCCGCCAGCGTTGGCAAAAGCCCAGACCAGCCTCAGCGCCGCCATGGCTGTGGCGGAGATACGTGAAACGTCACACAGAGTACGAACTCTGTAAATACTTGCTTTACTTCCCTCTTACTTGGAAGCATGTCTGGGACACTTGGCGGTTGTTCTGTTTCAGCTCAAAGTTTAGACACACGCATGCAGTCAGCATCACGGTGCCGTGCGGTCTAGCAGCCTGCCCGGGGTCAGACGCGGCACATTCAGGCTGTCGCTGTTGTAACGGCCAATGAAGAACACGGACACTTGTCTTCACGGCTTTCGTTTACTTCTCACGTCGGTCACTCACACCACACGCGGCGACCCAAACTAAATAACAACGACGATGAAAACTGACCCAACGGTGGCAGCCTGTTTCCAAACACCCCCGTGCTCGAGTGAGTCTGCACGCTGGCTGGGTCCCGGGGTGCTGACGCTCGAGTTGAGCGCTGTCCGCACTGGCTCTCTGGGTCAGGCCCTTCCTCTGGATGGTCCACGCGGGCAGTCCCAGGTCGGCGGCTTGGGCTTGGCTGTGGTCTGGAGCAGGGCGAGCCGAATCTGCACCCACACCCTCAGAAATAAGGGGGAGGGTGCTTCCCGATGGGGTGGGGGGCGCTTCTGGTCTCCAGCTGCCAGCTGGGGTGTTTCTGCTGTGGATGGTGGACACGGGGTCGGCACACACTGACACCTGACAGGGGCAGAGAACGTCGGCATCGGAAGGCACCAAGCCCCCGTCCACCCACCCGCCTCTATGTGCGAGGACACGCAGGCCGGCGGCGCCTGGGGCCGTGACCGAGGCCGCCAAGTCTGAGCCCAGGGCTCTCTCCACTGTGTCTGTCAAGGACATGCTTCCGACAAAACCCGGAAACGACTTCTACCCCGGGTGGGAACTGGCGCCCCGAAGCCACCTGTGGGACACGGGGTGAAACGGGCGCGCCCGGTGCCAGACGGCCTGTTGCCGCCACTTCCTTCCATCCAGCACAGGCTTCTGTACGGAGGAGACGCCCTCGTACGGCTGCGCACCTACCGCACCCTCAGAGCCTCGCGAACACAGGAGGAAGCTGAGGCTCAGAGACGTGCAGGCGGGTCCAGGCAGCGCGGTGAAGCGTCTGCTTCCACGCCCGGGTCTCCGCATCAGCAAGCTCCAGGTCCATCGGCAGCTGGGTGTTGAGGGGATGTGCTGACCGTCTACCGCGTGCACCCAAACCGGCCAGACCCCAAGGCCCACCCTCTGCGCTCCGAGCCACAGTATCAGTGAGCCGCAGCTCTTGTTTTCCAAACAACTCACTGCCTTAAAGGAAAGGTGTAGATAGAAACAGGAGACTAGAGCAAATGTATCCACCCGACAAGTCCGTCTTAAGACGGTTCTCGGTGTGAAGCCGGGGGAGGGTCAGAGCCGCATGTAAGGGCCCCACAGTCACGAATGGACGTGAGTGAGTACTCGGCTCCCAGACCAGGGGTGCCGGCTCTGACGCTGAGTACAAGGCCACACAGAAGAAGGATGAGGGTGCCCCGGGTGCCTGGCAGAGTCCCACGTGGTTATAAGTGTTAGCAGGTCTTCAGTACTCACAGGGGTGAGGTGCTGAGACTCAGAAATCCTCAAATTTGCAAACACGCCCGTGGCATTTATTTCTCAAGATAATTCTACATTCTAGCAAAGAACCCTCGTTTTCTTAAACCTCCTGGCCTTCACTTCCGTCGAGAGCACTGCTGGTTTTCTTTATAGGGCTATATATTTTTTTCCCTACAAAGAGACAATCTGTATCACTTCATAAAAATCCTTTATAAACCCTCCGTGGAAAAAGCCCCTTGCAGTACAAGCACGAAGCAGTAATTCACATCCTTGGCTGACTGCTGAAAACTCCTCGTACCTGGGGTAAAAGAACTCAGGAGACAGTACAAACAATCAATGCTTCCTCCAGTCCGACTGAATATAAAAAACACCTAGGTAAAAACAGCAGCAACTATCGAGTGCTTGCTGCATACCGGGTGGAGCTCTGCGTGCTGGTGTGCAGCACACCAGTAACTTGCACACACCCCCCATTAGGCGCCACCACGCCCACTCCGCCAACTCTGCGGCTGAGGCAGAGGCAGTGCCCATGGGAGCCAGCCAGGAGGTGGGGGTCCGCTCTCAAATGCTCTGCGCACTCTCCGTGCCGAGGGGAAGCGGTCAGACAGGACCAGGCAAGCTGAGAAGGGGGTAGCTAACTTCTAAGCAGCAGCAAGGGGCACGCCTGGACAAGAGAAAGAAGGCTTTCTGAAGAAGAAACACTGGCGTCTGATTGGGCTGAATATGGCAAGAAATAGATAAGAAATTTGGGATATCAAGACTTACTATATTTCTAGTCAATAATAAAATCCAGCCTCCTCATGAAAGACAGTCCATGGAACGGGAGAAAATATTCTCAAATCATCCGACTGACTGAGGAGGGATTAATATCCATAATATACAAAGAACTCCTACAAGTCAACAAAAACAAAGCAATTCAAAAATTGTCAAAGGACTTGAAGAGACATGTCTCCACAGAAGACCTACAGGTGGCCAGTGAATACACAGGAAGCCGCTCACCACCACCTGCCTAGAGAACACTAAGTCAAAGCCACCGTGGGACCACCTCACATCCACTTGTTCAAAAGAACAAGTAACAAGTGATGTGGACAACTGGAATCTGTGCGCACAGCTAGTGGGAACATAAAACGCTGCAGCCATAGTGGACAATTTCACCGTTCCTTAAAAAGTTACACACGGGATCAACCTATGATCTGGTAATGCCACCCTGGGTGTAGAGAGCCAAGGGGGTGAGAGCAGGGCCTCAGGCATACTGGGGCCAAGAGGTGGAAACTCCCCAAACATCCACTAGAGAAATGAACAAGATGCAGGGCACACATACACAGAAACGTTATTCTGCTGGAGAAGTGAATGAGGTTCTGACTCCCGCCACAACGCGGATAAACCCTGCAAACGTCATGGCACGTGAGATGTGTGGACACAGAAGGGCGAACACCATATGACTCACTCAGGTCAAGTAATGATAATGTGCCTGGAATGGACAAACTTATACAGAAGAACATAGAGTGGGGTCCCCGGGGCTAGGGCGGCGGTGTAGGGTCTCTGGGACTATGAACAAGATGAAAATGATGTTCGCACAACTCTGTGAACGGACTTCATGCTGCCGAGCTGTAGACTGAAGAATGGTGCAGAGGTACATTTATGCACACTTTCCACAATAAAACCCTGACACTTCCACGGATGCACGCTTTCCACAGTAAAACCCTGACACTTCCACGGATGCACACTTTCCACAATAAAACCCTGAAACTCTTCAACAGAGAATTCAGTGCCTTCTGGATGTTAAGCACCTGCCCGTGGGGCCTTCCGGCCATGAAGGTCCCTTCCTCCAGCTGACCCACACTCGCACCCGCCCTCTCTGCAACGCAGTTCCCTCCACCCGCTGACTCCAGACCTGCCTTCTCCACGGTGTCTCCTGGCTGCTGGCGGTCTCCTCCCTGAGCCTGGCCGAGGGGTGCCCGAGGGACCCTCAGAGCTCTGTGCTTCAGACTCTACCCACCGCCAGCAGCTGCAGGGCCAAAGCTCCGCCAGAGCCCCCCGTGTGTCGAGTTCACCCAGGGGCAGGCACACGGTGCATGTGCCATAACCCCAGACTACACGACTCACAGGGAGACAGTGAAAGTGTTAGCATCACAGTCCCCGGACTGTGCTCCAGGGCACCTGGGGGACAAGGCCACCAGATCACGTAAACTTTCAAGGAAAAGAGACCAGTCCTCAATATCTGTTGGGCCACCTAAACCATCACCTTAAGAGAGTTCAGTTTCTTCATTAAATTGTACTATGTTCCTTCCAATGGGTCATATCATTGTGAGGCTGGGTCTCTGGTCGGCCCTTCATTCAAGGCCCAAGGAAAAACTCAGTATGGGAACAGGAAATAGCAAGTCGGGGAAGCTGTGAGAGTCCACGGGGATACGTGTTCCATTAGTAAGTGCACACGGCTGTTTGACAATGAGATGTGAGTATCTTTGTTTCAGTTTACGTGCATTCTCATTGAGGTACAACTGACATATAACATTAGTTTCACGTGTACAACCTAACAGTTAGATAGTTGTACATATTGCAAATGGTCTCCACAATAATTGTAGTTAACTTCTGTCACCACACGTAGTCACTAATTTTTTTTTCTTGTGATGAAAACGTTAAAGATTGAGTCTCTTAGCCACCTGCAAACATACGACACGGTGTCACGAACAATAGTCACCGTGCTCTATCTTGCACCCTCGGGACTTACTTATAACCGGAAGCTCGTGCAGTTTTTAAATAAGTACTACTACGTTAGCACTGAAATACTCAGCAAATTGTTCAAACCTAACAACCTGATAAAATGATCAGGTAGGCACTTCTTCTGGCCAGGGGCACTTCGAAAACCCTACTGAGACACTAAGGTGGATTTCTGGCTTAAAGAAAATTTCGAGGAGGGTTGGCCTTACCAACCAGGCGGACGGCTTACTGTTCCTGATCACAGAGATGGACCGAAAAATCAATATACAGACTTGAACCGATGCTGTCCGTCAATCAAGGTGGGTAAGGCCAAAGCCCCTTCCTTTTTCTGCGAAACAATCTTCTGACTCGATGTTGGAGTCATTATGCTGGTTTTCACGGTGCATTTGTCGAGGGCATTCGACGGAGCAGATGCGTGGAAGTGCACAGTAAAGACACACTGAGGCAGAGCCCGCTGCACACATGGAGCCCACGCGGAGCCCACATGGAGTTGGCCGCATGCCAACTGTCACGGCCTGTGGGAGTCCAACCAGAACACCTGCATCAACAGAGCATCTGAAAGAACAAAACATACCGAGGAAGTGGTACACGGATGTCAGGCGACGACCGTGAGGTAAACGTCAGAATATACTCCTCACGCAAACCAGCATTTCTTAACCCTACGGTCTGATGGTGACCCTAACGCTCTCATACGCATTCTCTCAAGATCCCGAATACGCTATGCAGACTTTATATAAATAAGTGTAAATTATTACCACAAGCGTATATAGGTATAAAGTAATTTTATTCTGAAACAAATAGACAAAAACATTATGTAAGATTTTTCTGAAAATAAAAGCATTTGATTTTTGATCATTTTTACGGGTCCTTTTTTTGAAGTTTGAGACGTGGGGCCTCAGGCCTGGCCTGTGCCAGGCGCTCCGGTCGCCTGACACCTTCACCTTCAGGAGCAACGGGCTCACCTCGGGGGCAACGCCATTTCTGCCTCAGACGCCATAAAGCAAGTCAAGTGAATTTTTGGTTTCCCGGTGCACATAAACACGTTTACACTACCCCGTCTCACGTGTGCAATACCATCACGTCTGCCATAATGCACACACTCGAATTCAAAATACTTCATTACTAAAAAATGCTAACCATCACCTGGGCTTTTCAGCGAGCTGTAACCCCAAACACAGATCACCGTAACACACGTAACAGTAATAAAAAATCTGAAGTATGGGGAGAGCTGCCAAATGTGACACAGAGACACGAAGTGAGCTCCCGCCGTTGGGAAAACAGAACCTCCAAGGGCAACGCACAAAATCCGCCAAGCACGATCAAGCAAGGGCACCTGGCCTCAAGTCCCTGCACCTGGCCTGAAGACACCTGGTCTTCAGATCAAGTGTCAGCAGAGCCTGGTCCTTCCCGATGCCGATGGGGCAAACACAGGTGACGTGACAACGGAAGACCGCCATCACCAGGCGCAAGCATAAGCCGCTACTGTAAAAACCAGGAGCACTTCCTGCTCAAATGTCAAAGCACAACACCTCCCCTCCCCGGCCGCAAGTCAGGTGCATGCTACTAAGAAAAGCGTGACGCAATCACCTGGTGACAGCACGTTTTTGGGAAAGAACGCACACACAGATCCCCTACGCCTGCTTCCGTGAGGCTCAAATACCATTTCTTTCCTCGTGGGCTATTTGGAGATCTGTATGTTTAATGCTCTCATCTCCATTTGCTTAATGCTTTTATTATTTTGTCATTATAATCCCATTAGAGGAGACTCTTGTTGCCATCAGGATCCTTTGTGGAGTTGTCCTGACTGCTTTTTGAAGGATTTTAATAATACGGGCCCCATCCAGATGCTGGAACGGCGATCACCACACCCAGATTTAAATTTCTTCTGCCTCAAGAAGTCACGTCTGCTGACTCCCCCTCAGACGCCAGGGAGTGCAGGAACTGGTCCCTCACTCATCACGCTGCCCGGGGGAACACCACTGATTCTACGTGAACCACAGGCTCACTGGCGGGGGGCGCCAGCTGCAAAGTTATTTTTGTAATAAGACGTCTTGTACACTTTTTGTTATTAACGTTTCAGAGCTGCGTTATTCTCATTTTGGAACGTTTAAAGAAACCTCGTTCAATAAAACACACAGAAGTTAAGCTGCCTTGCACAAAGCCTCTTAAACGTTAGGAAAAGCAAATACAACTTTGAAATGCCCTGCCAGACAAAGATCCATGTTGAATTACGACCAAGCCAAGATGAGAACCCGGCTGTTCCCTCTCTTCCGGACCACCCTCCCCATGGCCTTGAGACCCAATAAACAGTCTACAAAAATGAGAGAATGTTCTCTATATCCTGTAAAGAATAAAGACAGTTTTACAGATTTTGCCAGATATGAATGAAAATATGCACCTCCTTCCCCAACAACTCAAAATAACCCAGCAAAGGCAGGAGCTCAACAGTGAACATGTAAAACCAACTGGCAATAACCTGGAGCAGCAGCTTGAAGTGCGCCCCGTTGGGGAGAGAGGTTTCGCTCCATCAGAACATGTCACATCGTGGTGCCAGACACCCGCAGTGTTGACCGTGTCACCCTGATGTGAGCCATTTGCAAGACCACTCCCCCACCCACCCACACACAGACTCGGCGTCCTGCAGTCAAGAAGCAGGTGTGGACATAGGTTGTCACCAGAAACACTAAAGGTAGGAGGTATTCTTCAGGACAAATCTCCGGGGGTAGAATGATTTCGTTTTCTCAGCACCCAGAAGTGGAGTAGAAGAGGGAGGAAGCTAGTACACCTCTACCCACTCTGGTCCACGAGGAATGTTTACAAACCACCGGCAGAAGAGGAGACGAGACAGGAACACGCAAAACTGCCTCGTTGTCACGGAGAGGGTCTGGCTTTTCGGCATACAAGTCATTGATCACGGCCACCTATCCAAGTCATAAGTCATGAGTTTTTAACAGGTTTATTAAGCAATAACACACTGACGTAAAAAACCACTCAAAGTGCACACTGGTTTTTAGCACATTTATAGACAAGGGCAACCACCACTGCAATAATTCTAGAACACTGACATCACTTCGAAAGGAAACCCCACACCCAGGGACGGCCATCCCCGTGCCCCTCCACCCTGGACACCACGTGACCTCCTGCCTCAGTGGGTCTGCCTGCTCCGGACGTTCCCCATACACACACTCACAATACGTGACGTCCTGCGTCTGGCGTTGTCGGAGCACCGTGTCTTCGTGGTCCATCCATGCCGCGGAGTGTGTTAGATCCCTTCTTATCCCTAATTCCCCACCTCACTGGAGTGCCACGTCTTACCCCTCCGTTCACCTCCCGACAGACACCTGGATTGTTCACACTCTTTGGCTGCTGAGAACGATGCGTGTGAGGACATTCCAGTACAAGTTTTGCATGGATGTGAGCTTTCCTCTCTCCTTGCTGGGTGTGCACCTCGAGAGGAACCGCCGGGCGGTACAGTAATTCACCTACTGAGCGACCGCGAGCCGCCTTCCACCACGACTGAGTCTTCACACTCCCACCAGCAACACACAAGGGTCTCAATCTCTCCACACCCTCACCAGCATGTGCTATTTCCCATGGTTCTTCCTGATCCCTGTAGGCACCCTGGTGGATGTGGGGTGGCACCAGACCGTGGCTGGCACTCACTTGCATTTCTCCAGTGGCCAAAGTGTGGGGCATCTTTCCACATGCTTGTTTGACATCTGAGTATCTTTGGAAATCTGTTTATTCAGAATCTTTGTCCATTTTTAGAGCATTTTTAGGCTCACAGAAACACTGAGCAGAAAGTACAGAGACCCCCATGTCCCCGCTGACGCCCCCAATGCCCCACCCTAGCATCCCATGGTCAACGTGCACCACTGGGGTGTGTCTGTGAAAACTAACAAACAGCACTGGCACGCCCTTATTAAGCCAAGGGCACCCCTGACTTCAGGGCTCACTCAGTTGCTCTGTTGTACGAGCTCTGGTAAACACATAACGTCATGCGTCGACTATCACACGTACGCCAGCCTTTTGTAACTACCCCATGGGGCTTGGCCGGCCCGTTCCTTTATTTTTCATTCTCTCTGCCCTTGATTTCCAGTTGGGTAAGCTTCCATGGACGACTCCTCCAGACCACAGATTCTTCCCTTGGCTGTGTCCAGTCTTCACCCATTACGGAATTTTGATTTCTGGCATTTCCTTGTATTCTTTTGCTGACTTTCCATCTCTCTGCTGACACCACCCTGTGCAGTTCACTTTTTCCACCAGAGCCCTCAGCCCACCCCATCTGATACTCCACAACCAGCTGAACCCAAGTCTGCTTCCGACGCACGTCTCTTCGGACTGTGCCTCCTGCCTCTCAGCATGAAGGCCAGAGCCCCGCACAGGCTGCACCAGGTAAGGGCTTTGACGGGACGGCTGACGCTCACCTGCATAGGAGTTGGGCTGTTCCGTGTCTGCTGTGCCTTCAGGCCAGGACGCTAACATTTCCTCTGGTGTTCTGGTCTCTCCTGCTATTTCTGGGCTTCCCTCAAGACTCCTCCTCAAGTAGGGCCTGGCAGAGGCAGAGGCAGGCCTGTCACCCTGCAGAACCCCAATGCTGTGCCGGGAAGGCGTGTGGTCGGGGAAGCCTCTAGGTGCCGTGGCTCCGTCTCCGTCTTGCTCTGAGCCTGCGTTCCTGGGCTGCGGCTTCTCTGCCATGTTCCCCATACATGGCAAAGGGAGAGGAGACATGCCAGGGCTGGGTATCCCCTCAACCACATCATATGTGATTTGCAAATATTTTATCCTACTCTTTGGGTATCTTTTCAATTCCATGATGTTGTCCTTGGGAGCTCAGAATTTTCAGTCTGGATAAAGTCCAATTATATACGGAAGTCCTGAGTCTTGACTGACACTGCCTGGTTCTGAGATAATCATTTAAGACCAAGGCAAGATCCTGACATAGAAGGAAAGACACATCAAGAGCGTGTACAATTTGAAGTTTATGGTTAAACATGCTGAACGTAGGCAAAAAGAGAAGAAAATAACTTGCTTATACCTTAAAAGAATTTTGCACTAGAATTTTATATTTGCTTATGAGATTTTAATTGTATTAAAGTCAGGGCACTCTGGAGTCTGAGATCTATCATAGAAAATGCACTGAAAATCTCAGGTGTGTTAGTAAGCCTGGAATCAAGGCCACAGAACGTACTAGGAACTCAGCACAGCTCAGGTCTAGAATACCACTGATTTAATTGAATAATTAAAGCATTTTCATATACTAAATTTTGAGAGCATTTTATTAAAGTAATTATATCTTTTCAAGGACATAAAAATCACATATTCCCATTTCTTAGTCACAAGGAGAAAGCTCTTCTTGGTTCGAAAAAACAATGACATACTTTTCCTTGCAAAGCTTTTCTGATAAACATCCTTTTAAGTCTAATCCAATCGCACCTATTTACTCCAGTCCAAACAACAGTCCTGTTCTCTTCTATCACAGAGAAACACAACTAAGGTCAAACAGATGGGTGTCTAGGTCCCCAGGCTGTGGGTGCCAGTTAGTGTTTAACAGCTGCTTCTAGGGGGTGTGGGGGGAGGCTGTGTGACCAACAACCATCACCACATAAGACCACAGAGAAATGTTTGGTTGCAGCCTGATTCGCCAAAGAGCTCCAGTGTCACCGACAAATGAGTGCGGCTCCAACGTGAACGTTGGTGGGTATTTTTGCTTGTGTTAGCGAGCAAGACAAAAGAGGATACAATGAAGACGTGTCAGAATCTCCCTCGTCTGTCAGTCATGTGAGCAGCTTCCTTGCTGAACCACGTAATGGTGTCTAAACATTTAAAGAGCATTTCCTCCATGTTTGCGCTGTTTACAACACACTGGTGAGACCCAACACGCTTTCAAGTTTAATCCACACTAGTAACAGTTGTCGGCTCACACAGTTGATGAAGCAGTCGATCAGGCCCTGATGGGATGCGTCAGTTCCCAGGGCAGGGACCCCCCCGACACTCTGATCTCACACCACTGAGAGGGCATCACTGACCAGGAGCCCATGTGCAGGACCCCCTCCAGGTGCCACAGACACAGCTTCCAGAGCCCAGGTGACAGTAGATGGGACATGTGTTCTGGACAGTACCTGTGTGATAGTGTTCATGGTTCTGAGTTCACATCATCCATACCTTTCAGCCCAGTTTGTACTCTAGGGCAGTGTCAGGTTCATGGCAAATCTGAGAAGGCACAGAGACGGCCTGTACCGCTCTGGCCCCCCCAGGTGCACAATCACCACGATCAGCGTCTCCACCGGAGGGACATTCGCTACCACTGATGAACTTGCACGGACACATTGTCATCACCCAGAGCCCACGGTTTACACCAGGGTCCCTCTTGGTGTTGGGCATCCTGTGGGTTTGGGCAAATGTATAGTGACATGTATCCACCATTACAGTATCACACAGGGTAGTTTCACTGCCCCCAAATCCTCTGTGCCCCACCTGTTTGTCCTTCCCTCTCCCCGACCTCTGTATCATTTGATGTGTAAACTGACACGCAAAACGCCTGCAGAGGCGGCACCTGCCTCGCGAGGGCGGTAGGAATCCACTCCTGCGCACGGTGGCCCTGCTCCACTCCAGCCCTGCCTGCGGCCCGGCCCAAGACCTCCACCGGTTACCGCAAGCGTTTTCCCCTGGACTGCAAAGGGAAGGTGGGAAGGCGGGGCTGCTCCCCGCCACCAGGCTCCCTGGTGGGGGCTCTGGTGCCCAGGCCTCTCCCAGGGGAGACCCTCAAGCAGGCGCCTCAAGGGAGCAAGCAGAGGTGTGCACTGGGTGGGGGCGGGCTCCAGAGGCCCCCATGTGGGCCTGCTGTGAGCTCGTCCACCTCTCACCGAGTACTTCAGGGGCTCTGCCTGTGCTGCGCTCCTGCTCCATCACACATGTTCAGTTATTCCACCAACTGTACATTTCCTATGGAATTAAGTGAGTCAGCACAGCACAGCCATTGGTAAAGAGCCTGGGAGGAGGTAAGCACTCAATAACCACCGCTGACACCATTATTCCATTATTTTTACTGCTTATGTGGGGGTTGTATTCAGTAAAAAGCCTGCTTTTCCAAGTTACAATATAAACGAAAGTTGCAATTCAGATGCTGTCTGAAGTCACCGAATTAAGATTAAATACTCAAGGATTATCGAAAGAAAACGTGAGTAAAACAAATGAATTTCGGGGTATGTGTGTGTGTGTACATGTCTGTGTGTATGCAGATGTGTGCAGATGTGGGTGCACATGTGAGTGCAGGTGAGAGTGCAGGTATGTGTGCATGCAGGTGTGGGCAGGTATGTGGATACAGGTGTGTGTGTGTGCAGGTGTGGGCAGGTATGTGGGCAGATGTGAGTGAAGGTATGTGAAGGTGTGAGTGCAGATATATGTGTATACAGGTGTGGGGGCAGGTGTGTATGAATGAAGGTATGTGTGTACCGGTGTGTGTGTGTATGCAGGTGTGAGCAGGTGTGGGTACATGTGTATGGGTATGTGTGCAGATGTGAGCACAGGTAAGTGTGTGTGCAGGTGTGTGTGAGCTCAGAGGTGAGTGTGCCCCCATGCATATGCCAGCAAAGAGACTAAATGAGACTCGATCATACTAAATTGGAATAAGGAAGCCTAAACAGAGAACATATATGTCCTACTCATCATGAAAAACCACCTCCATGTTGAATATACCTTTTTGGATTCCTCAGGATCTTACAAGCTAACAAAACAAACTTCCTTCAGTGATTCTGTGAAGCAGATCCATACAGATATTTGTGCCTCTCCTCAGAAGTACATCCCATCCAAGAAAAAAATCCAGCCTGAGACAACTGTGCAGTTAAATTCTAAAGCACCTCTGCCAAACTTTGAATCTTTCCTTGTTCCACACTGAATTACAGGCTATCCCACCCTGATCTTTCCATACAACTATTACTCACATAGAAACCCGGAATTCACGAAGGTATCCAGAGAGTTAAAGACATTCTCTAAGCTTCAGCAACCAGTGACTCTTTCTCAGATGAAATGCATAAGAATAACCCACTTACTCTCAAAACCACAAAGACTGAGAACACAGTTGGCACAAATTTCTCAAGGCTGTGTGGTATCTGAGCCATTTTAAAAGTGAAACAGACCCTGATCTGGGCACACCCCCACTTGCTCAAGGGTAGGATGCACCTTAAGAAACACTAAGCTTGTGAAGAGCCTGACTGCCATCAACTCAGGGTGGTAGGTAGACCATGCACCATCAGAACATGGCGCAGGCAGTGAAATGAAGGGTGTCACCTGGTCCAGCCACCTCTCCCAGAACCCACCCGCGAAGGCACCTGCGTGACGGGGAGAGACAAACATCCCGAGAAGTTTATTTCAGCATCACTAAAGAGGAGATTGTCTAAGTGTCCACGATACAATGTATCATGATGCATCACAAAACACGTGCTCCTCACCTCTGGAAAGTTAATTTTCTTTGTAATCATATTGCCTTCTGAAATTACATTTTCACGTGATGCTACATGTGGACTATGAGGTAGCCGCACAACAAAATCCCTTGCCCTCTGGCACTGAATTTAATCAAGTGACCATCTCCCCGGAGACCATTCTGTGATATTCCTTCCCCCTGCTGTCTGCTGAATGTGTGTGTCCCCGAAATCCAAGGTGATGGGTTAGGAGGAGGGGGTTGGGAATGAGATGAGGTCATGAAGGTGGAGCCCCCATGATGGGATCAGTGTTCTCATCAGAGATTCCAGAGCCCCCAGCCCCTCCTCCGTGACAGGACACCGTGAGAAGATGCCGTCTCTGAAGCAGGAAGAGACCTCACCAGACATTGGATCCGCTGGCACTTTGATCTCAAACATCCAGCCCCCAGAACCATAAGAAGTAACTATCTGCTGCTTATTATAAGCCCCTGTCTGTGATGCCCTGTCACAACCGCCCAACGGACCAGGATACCTAGGGCTGGACCCAGGACACTAGGATTGGACCCAGGACACTAGGATTGGACCCAGGACACCTATGGTCAGACCTGGGACACTAGAGTCAGACCTGAGACACCTAGGGCTGGACCCAGGACACTAGGATTGGACTCAGGACACCTATGGTCAGACCTGGGACACTAGAGTTGGACCTGGGACACTAGAGGCAGACCTGAGACACCTAGGGCTGGACCCAGGACACGAGGATTGGACTCAGGACACTTAGGATTGGACCCAGGACACCTATGGTCAGACCTGGGACACTAGAGTCGGACCTGAGACACCTAGGGCTGGACCCAGGACACTAGGATTGGACTCAGGACACTTAGGATTGGACCCAGGACACCTATGGTCAGACCTGGGACACTAGAGTCAGACCTGAGACACCTAGGGCTGGACCCAGGACACTAGGATTGGACCCAGACACTAGGATTGGACTCAGGACACCTATGGTCAGACCTGGGACACTAGAGTCGGACCTGAGACACCTAGGGCTGGACTCAGGACACTTAGGATTGGACCCAGGACACCTATGGTCAGACCTGGGACACTAGAGTCGGACCTGAGACACCTAGGGTTGGATCCAGGACACCTAGGGTCAGACCAGGATACCTAGGGTTGGACCAGGACATCTAGGGTCAGACCGGGACACCCAGGGTCAAACCCTGTGTTCAAAAATATAAGTTTGCGGGTGTTCACTGCGGTCCTGTGATTCCAATGCCTGTGCCATGCACTGGCACCTACAGCCTAGCCATCATCCTGTAAAAGGTGTTGGAGGGTGTTAGAAATTAAGTGTGGCCTGTTCTGACAGCCACCCTGTTCATCAAGTTCAGGACTGTCAAAGTAGAAGGAAACCAACCTCCCTGAGGCCAGAAGGACAGGCCAGGAGTTTCACCTGCATGTGCTCAGGTCTTGTATCCTGTACACCTTCTACAGTGGATGGGAGCACATTTACAAAGACAAGCATGAAGACTGTTGATACACAGACTCTTAAGATTCTGTTTCTAGGGGCGCCTGGGTGGCTCAGTTGGTTAAGCGTCCAATTTCAGCTCAGGTCATGATCTCACAGCCCGTGAGTTTGAGCCCCGCATCGGGTTCTCTGCTGACAGCTCAGAGCCTGGAGCCTGCTTCAGATTCTATGTCTCCCTCTCTCTGCCCCTCCCCTGTTCATGCTCTGTCTCTCTCTGTCTCAAAAATAAATAAAAACATTAAAAAAAATAAGATTCTGTTTCTAGGCTCATAAGACCGGTCGCTGACAGCGGGTAAATGCCCTTTACCAGATGGTGTGGGGTCCAGCATGTCCACGACTGTGCAACTCAGGACAACCATGGGTCCAGCCTATGACATCACAATGGGTCACATCTCCACAGAGGATTCTTCTCTCCTCCACCTGACATTGCCACTGACTGTGACACCTGAACGGAGCCACCTGCTTTGTCATATTTCCTCTCTCCTCACCTCTGCCATGCACAGCAGGCAGCCTTTCGAAAGAAGGGATGGGAAAGCTCCCCATAATGGCTGCAGCAGGAACGTGACCCGTGGGCAAGGGCTCTGCACCCACAGACAGGCTCACAGTCACCTGGATGCTTTACAGCACAGGCAGATGACCCCCAAAACCTGACTGCCGACCAAAGTCAGGGTGAAAAAAAGTATGAGGCCAGGTAGAACCCATGAGGGTACTTCAATGTTAGGTAATGTTCTATGTTCTTTTTTCTTCTAAAACCACTTTATCAGGGCATGATAGACATGTAAGAAGCTGCATGTATTTAACATGTACAAATCCATGAGTTTGGGGAAAATAAAGCCATGAAACCATCACGACCACCAAGGCCACAGTTTGCTACCAAAATGTCCTGCTGGCCCCCATTACAATGACGAGCAGTGTGTGTGGTTAAGAACGTCTAACGCCGATCTACTTTCTTTGTGGATCTCAAGCACACAGAATGGTGTTGTCAGCTGCAGGCAGCTGGATCCCATAGCAGATCCCCAGAACCTACTCATCCTTGATGACCTGGACTCCTTGCCCTGTGACCATGACTTCTGCATCCTCCTCCCCTGGCAACACGGGTCTGCTCGCCACTTCTCCCGGGCTGTTTGAGATTTCCCATGCAAGCGAGACGATGCTGTTTCTGTGTCTGGCCCATCCCATTCAGCATGACCGTCCATGGATCCCACTCAGCATGACCGTCCACAGATGTCATTTAGCATGACCGTCCATGGATCCCACTCAGCATGACCGTCCACAGATGTCATTTAGCATGACCATCCACGGATCCCACTCAGCATGACTGTCCACGGATCCCACTCAGCATGACCTCCCACGGATCCCACTCAGCATGACTGCCCACAGTCTGCTGGTCAGGAAAGGGAGCCTGTTTCCTCACTGCTCCGCCTGTCCCCATCCTCTAACTGTAACTCTGCTAACTGGAATGCAACACTCTCACTGGTATCTTGTTCAACAAAGCCCTCAGAATTTAGTAAAAATATCCTACGAAAAACTCTCAGCACAAATTACAAAATAATGAGCCATCAGGGGAACGTAAGTATGGCAAGGACTAGAATAATCAGAAGGAGTGCACTCACAAGTATCAACCTCAGAAAGCTCATCAGTGCCCACATTTAAGTCTCAGTCATTCAAACTACCCTGTGTCTGCGGACAACACGGTCTCCAGTGACAGCAGCCTACTGGCCCAGGTGAGGATGTGGAGAAGTGGCCACACATGGGAACTGGCCTTGCGTGCATACCCATCCTTCACACTGATCAAATGGCACAGTTTCTTTACCGAGTCTCATCAGTTTCCATGATGACACAGTTATCTTCATAGTTTCAATAGGAATCTGCCCTTCCGCCTCCCAGGATAAACAGAAGCATTTGGATAAAAAACGTATTTGTAATGTTACCAATGTTGGCATCTGGAGATCAATTTCTTCCTCCAAATGTTCCATCACCGTGAGGTAGTTGCAAGTGAAAATGTGAAAGTGCGGGGAAATACTGAGCGCACACACCGGCGGGCAGCACCGTGGACAGCTCCCTGCACAGCTTGGTCCCTGAGGGGGTATCTACTGGATTACTGAACACGTTAGTATAAATCGGGACAAATTCATGAATACAATGAAACCACACGAACTACAAGTCTGCTTACCCTTCGAGTCAGAAATGCACTACTTACCCATCAGTCTACCAGGGCATCCTGAGGACACAGGAGATGCGCAAAGACATTACTTGTGGTACTTTTTCTTAGGTAGGAAAGTATCAGAAATAAGGTAGAAATCCTACAATTGTTGAATAATCCTTTAGGCACACGACGGAATATTATAAATAATACATTAGAAAAGAGAACCACAGGAAAATATTTACAGTACAACATTAAGGAAAAGAAAAATATTTACAGTACAACATTAAGGAAAAGAATTACGGAACAGTATACATAGTCTTCTGTTTATATAACTGACGTACAGAACACATGAATAAAATGAGAATCCAAATAATAACAGTGATTCTGTCTGGGAAGAAGATGTAGATGAGTGTTTCCTTTGGCTTAACTTAATCTCTTAATATTTCCACATGGCACATGTAGAGTTTTGGTCAAACGTACAGATCTGGTTTGGATTTACTTTTTCCTCTGCAATTTACCAGCCCTGTTCTATGTCTCCTCAAACGTGTTTTCTCAACTATATAACACAGAAAAGGCCCCTATCACAAAACTGTGCTGTGAAAATACAGGAGATGATCGAAATGAAGTGCTCAATAAATAGTGTTATCTTTATGTGTTAGTTGTATAATTTAAAAGTTGATTTTTAAAAGGTTATTAAACGTTTTCCTCCGGAAAGCGCCCCACTGTAAGTCTGTGTCCCTGTCAAATTCTATCACGTCAGGGAATAAAACAAAATTGGCCATGTCGTATTCCTTCATTTTTGATAACATGGCATCAGAGCCCCATCTTCAGATCACAAATCACGTCAGCTGGGCACGGAACTGGAAATCCAGCAAGGGATCACCATCCGGGGCCAGATCGCTGACAGAACGATCTTCCGTGCAGCCACACGGACGCTCGAGGGCATGGAGGCCCTCGTGGAAAGCTGGGGTCCTCTGGAGAAACCATGAGGGAAGACACTGCAATGACGTGTCCATCTGCCTTGGTTACAAGATGCTATAAACGCGGCTGTGCCAGGAGAAGTATCTTCCATGGCTCTGTTTTCCATTAGCAGAAAAGCAACAGTTCCTAGTACTCTGCACCCGTGGGGCCGGCCAGGTGGTCTGCAGGTTCGGACACCAGAGAGTCGTCACCCGTACTGTGTGCCAGCATGCTCTGCTGAGCCCAGCCCTTCCTGACCGAGAGCCCCCTCCTCCTTCAGTCCACTCTGCACCTGTGGTGTGGCATGGACCATCTGCCCACGGCCCTGAGGTGACCCAAAGATGGTCCCAGACATGAGACACTGCTCCCTGGGGATGGGCAGAGGTCTCAGGAGGACAGTGGGGCAGAGAGAGAACCTGCCAGAAAGAACACAGCTAAAGGAGGCTGAGCTCCAGGATGGGAAACACAGAACCAGATGCGTTCCGTGAGTGTGAGTGCACACCTGCACGTATGTGCCTGTGGTGTGCACAGCTGTGTGACCTTCTCCCACCTGGCCCGGCACTAGGCCTCCTTTGCCCCCCTCGGCCTCCTTTGCCGGATTTCCTCCATCCTCCTGAATTTTTTGGCCCCAGGGCTCATCTCTCAGGCCTGTCTCTGCTCCTCTCTACCCACGCTTGCCCACTGAGGCCACCCAACCCCTCCTCTCTACTGGGGCCCCACTGGGGCCACCCAACCCCTGGCTGCAGACACCGCCTACATGCCGACAGCCCCCAGGCCCATCTCCAGACTCACACCGGTGGTGTGCCCTGCTCTTATGCCTGAGCCTCTAACAGGCCACTGAGTGCAGCGAGGGCCAACACTGAATTCCAGATTCCCACCACCCCTGCACCTCCTCAGGAAATCGTGAGTCTGTGTTTATGACAGCAGGTCACCATGAAGGTCTTGGGGAGTCCGGGGAACCTCCCCACGGGCCTTAAGGGAGGGCTCCAGGGTGCAGACCCTAGAAGCCTGATCTGTGGGGAACCTCCTCTCCAGGCTCCTCCCCTCCCTCCTCCACCTCCCACACATGCCACCGCCACCAGCAGCAGGTCCTTCCCCCAGAACATGCCCCCGCAAACCCTCACACCTGCAATTAATTACACACTCACCTTGCGGACCCTTCCGTGATCATCAAGGTCACAACACAAGCTCACGCCCTTCCTGGCTCTCACAGGCTCACCTGTGCCTGAGTCTGAGGCCACGGACAACATCCGCCCTCCCCCAACCCAGGCTCCCTGTCTGGCTTTCACAGACCCAGCTCCTTCTCCACCCGCCAAGGCTCAGTTTAAATGGTATCTCACAGAAGACCACACCTGCTCCAAGGGTGACCCTCCATGTGATTAAAGCCAGGAGAGCATTAACACTTAAATCCACCTAGACACCAGCATCACCAGGGCCCCGCTGACCAGGAGCTGGCCCTTCAGGGAGTGCTGACTCCACCAGAGTGTGGACGCCATATGCTGGACGTCTGTCCTTCCTCCTGTACTGACCACACAGAGCCTGTGTGCATACTTTATCTCCTTCTTCCTCAGTGTCCATCCTGTTTTCCCAGGTCCACAGCATCCACAGGAGAGCAAGGACTGAGTACCGGTCCTGGTGTGGCCCAGGTGTAGAATGCATGATGGACAGCGTCAGTGCTGGTGAAGTGGCCTAGGCTGGGTTCTGGGAGTCACGGAAGCCAAGGTGAGGGGTGACCTTTAACCCGCAGATCAGGACTCCGCAAACTACATTGGTCATCTGCTTTTATAGTTTTATCAGAGTGCACTCACACATATTTACAAGTTGTCCTCGGCTACAGGGGCAGAACCGAGGGGGCTGAGGCAGGCCCGGTGGCATCATGGGTGGATGAGGACACATGGCCCCTTCTCCCAAAATTAAGAATCTCGAGGTGGTGACAGCAAAGCCTGCAGCCTGCCTCCCGTGTGACAAGGGGGAAAACGCCCGTGTCTGGTATCAGGGACGGGGCCCCGGCGTCTCCCAGCAGAACACCTGTGGCAGGGCTCCGTCCTAACCCTACCGGGGTTTTCTTCTTCCTATCGGGTGTCTGCTCGCCAGCCACAGGCCCTTGCTGTCTTCCAGACACGTGCAGGAGCTCATCTTGGTGAGGAAAGCACCCTAGAGCAGGGGGCCCCTCGGGAGCACAGGAGCAGGGCTGGGAGCTGAAGATCTCCTGCCTGGGCACCTGCTCCTGTCCCTCCCGCCACCCGGCCTCCTATGCCCACCAGGTGGCGCTGCCGTGCAGACCTTGCAGAGGGGTCCTGCCTGACTAGGGCTCAGGTCCCAGCCTGCAGGCCAAGAGGGGTTCCTGCCTCTTCCCTGCATTTCGGGGAACCGAGGGACCAAGCCTCAAGACTAAGGGTCCATTCCTGCCTGGGAAGGGCGGTCACTCAGAAAACCTGCTCGATGTGGCGCTGACTCTTCCCGCGAGGCTACGATTTCTCAAACCAGACACAACTCAGCTCAGACAGAGGAGGTGTTCACCCTGCAGGAAAACCATGGCTGTCTGCTCGGCTTTTGCGTGCGTTTACTTTAGGTCCAGGAGGCCCCCAGTGTGACCGCAAGAGTAAACCAGGCTAGTGATGGGAAACTTACAGATGCCACCAGTGTTTTCAGGTTCACCGGTAGAACTTCAGCAAATCCCTGCACACTTAACCCTGGCCACAGAAGCTCCTGTCTCTTGGCATCACTGTCTCCGTATCCCTTCTCCTTCCCTGAGGCTCTGACTCCCGCTTAGTGGCTCTCAGTCGGGGCTGATGCCTGCTGCCCACATGGGGACAGCGGCAGTGGTTGGAGGCTTCCCTGCTGGGTGACTGGGAAGGTGCCAACTGAGCGCCCGTCACACATGGGACGGCCACAACCACAGTTATCCCCAAATGCCAACAAGGCATGGCTCGCAAACCTTGCTCCAGAATCTCCAATTCCCCATTCTTTCTTATTTTCTGGAGGGTTAAATTAAATTAACATGTGCAAACCATTTAGGAAATTGCATGCAACCCAGAAAATTTTCAAAACATCGCAGTTATCAATGGGGATATAACATCTAACACTGTGTTTGCATTTCTCCCCATATGCAGTTGAGGTTGTGAGATCGTCAACAGGAATTGGCTCTGGGTCTGCGGAGTTAACACTCAATTCTCGAAGACCATTAAGGAGGTCACATCTACGGACGCTCGGGATGCTCACACAGCTTATGAAGCTGTAACCACTTCAACCACCTGTCTTTCTAACATTACCATTTCAAAAATTCATTTAAACTAGGAATCACAGCAGAAAGAAATCCTGTCTCGTCATTCATTGCCTTGAGCACTGTGTGAGCACTTAAAAAAATACCGTTTTTCTCAGAGAAGGCTTTCGTCATTCAGGCAGAGCCCGACCAGAGCTTCAGGGCATCGGACACACTGTCAGCCAGAGGACGGCATTCTGCAGGCCTCTCCCGACCCCCAGGCCACGAAGGTCACACACAAGAGAGCACCTGCACCAGCTCAGAACCTGAAGCCACGGCAGCCACAGACCCGGCTGCATGGTGGCAAGACCTGCGTGTTCATGTCCAGTTTGGCCACCCAGTGTCCCGGGGCCCCGGCACATGTGGGAGGACCCCCAAGGGGGCCAACAGAGGCCTACTTCCCATGATGGGGACGAGACGGTGCAGAGACGAGAGCGCACGGGGCATGCTTACTGACTGACCTCCCGTGTTGTCCCCCCGACACACGGGAGTGTCAACACTGATGTCACAGACCAGACGCCACGGGAGTGGACATGCCTCAGTGGCCCTTAATGGAGAATGTGGAAAACAGCATCCGTGAAGTTCCCATCAAAGACGCCACTAGAGAAAGGCCTTGGAATGGCCCCTCCTTAAACACAGGACGCAAGGTCACTACAAGTCTTCTTGGAAAAATGAATCCCTCACAGAATTGGATGCACTTTACACATGATGCTGTTCACTCCTCAGGGGAACAGGGAGCAGGACAAGGGGGACGTGGCAGGCAGCCACGGCCCCGTGCAGCAGACACCCCCCTGTCCCGACTCCTGTGTCTCACGCTGCAGGAAAATGAGGAAACTTCAGGGTGTCACAATAATCACCCCATGGCACAACCCACGCTACTCAACGTCAAATATGCCACTTTCAAACAGGGTCTGGAAACATACTCTCTCCGCAGGGTTTTGACCGGAAACAGAGGAATGCTTCCCAAAAGGGAGGCGGAGGACGCAGCCCCAGGCCAAGGGCAGGAGCAAGGCGACCCTGGAGGGAGGATGGTTTGCGAAGGAAAGCATGTCAGTGCTTGGTGACGCGGCTCTGAAATATGGCTCAGACTTCACATAAATTAGCCGGATAAAGGAGGTCACGCTCCTAACAGGGCATTCTGTGCGCAAAATCCTATTTTTTTAGGGTTCTGCCAAGGAACCCCGAAGGACCTGGATGAGATGAGAAACTGGACAATTCTGCCCCCAAATGAGTCACCTGCAGGTACAGGGGGTGTCAGGTTGGCTCCTGCCCCCACACCAGCCCCAGGGTCCCTGCTTATCAGTAAGCAATCCTGTTACCTTCCCAATTAGGGCAAATTATGCAACAGAGTTCAATACCGTATGGTATCTGGGCCCAAATAAACCTGTGAGGACAGAGTTGCATCTATGTCTGGAATCCCAAGATTAGTCCTTTGCATGGAGGTATCACTGTTTTCACCTGGGGATTCAACACAGAGAATCAGACACAGAGGCTGATGTCCTGGAGGTCAAGGTGCGAAACATAATAAGCACAGAGTTCAAATATTTTCACTTAGCGTTGACCACTTAATCTGATCCATAATTTCTCACCACACGATATCTTAATTTATGATGTGCCGCCAGCTCTCCCACGCGCTCTGACGTGAGGAGATGCTCCCCATCCATGAGCCCGTGCATGCACACACAGTACACCCGCTAGGCTGCTGCTGACTGCCGGCGTGGCTGGTCCAAACGAGGCGTCCCACAGGTGGAAATGCACGCCCGATTCCACACACAGCACGCACACAAAGCGTAAAGGTCTCCTTAAACATTTTTCTATCGGTCACGTGCTGTGCAGGAAGGCGTGAGCCCAGCATGTTGAGGCCACTGTCTTCAGAAAGGCCTGATGCAGAGATGACCCTTGCTGGCATCTCGGAGAATGACTGGGAAACAGTTCTCTCCCCCTTGCACTGATGGAAACTTCCCTAAATGGAAGAGTCGCTGGCTGTGCCCATCCACCTCTACGAGCATTGTGTCTGCCAAACACCTTCTTTCCTTCCGGGAGTCCAGGATCTGAGTGCCTGTGGTCAGTCACACGGGCACGATGTGGCCAGCCCCCGGTCAACACTCAGACTCCTGGCTCAGGCAAGCACTTTTTTTTTAATTTTTTAATGTTTATTTATTTTTGAGAGAGAGCATGAGTGGGGGCAGAGAGAGAGGGAGACACAGAATCTAAAGCAGGATCCAGGCTCCAGGCTCCGAGTTGTCAGCACAGAGCCCGACGTGGAGCTCGAACCCACGAACTGTGAGATCGTGACCTGAGCCAAAGTCAGATGCGCAACCAACCGAGCCCCCCAGGCACGCACTTCCGACAGACAACACTCACCGTTGCAGGGATTAAATGTGTCCCAGCTTCACTGGGAAAAGATTCTGAAACCCAGCCCTGGTTTCTCCCAGACTTTGCCCCCACACACCCTCCTCTTTGCAGACCTTATGTACTGTTTCCCTGCACCAAACTGCCTCTGGAAGACCACATACGGTGATATCACGACCTGGGCTGAAGTTGGACGCTTAACTGACTGAGCCCCCAAGGTGCCCCGGGCACAAGCTTGTTTTAAAGGGACAAAGGAACAGAAGGGTCAAACCTCAGATGTCTGGGAGGCTCCTGAGTCACTGCGGGCAGTAAACAGCACCTCAGCTGTCATCCCAAAGGCCAAAGTCACCGATGCAATTCAACAGTAACAGGTCCAGACCCAGGAAGGGTGCACTGGGTGCCTGGAATGTTCTCGGCTGCACTGGCTGATGCAGGCAGGACAGCACAGTCCCGGTGATGTCTCTGGGTTTTGTGCTCTCCTCCAGTGGGGGGAGAGAGACCTCACACATCCCTCAGGTGAGCCTGGAGGTGCTGCAGGTGTGAGGCCCGCGTTATGCTCTTTGTCAAGTGGTAAGAATGAAGGTTAAATCAGGTCCCAGAAATGGAACCAAGGCTTAGAAAAAAAAAACAGGAAAACAGGAGAGAAAACACACCCACTGTTGCTGTGGCCTCGCCCTCCTTCCCGGCCAGCACCCCCTGGCAGTGCTGCCCCTGTAGACGCTGCCTTCCAAGCCACGGATCTGAGGAAACTCTCGAAGAGCATTCTGACTATTAGGAACATAACAAATCTGCACCACTGATGACAGCTGCCCTAATCTTGTCCGTTGGAGCCCACGGAAAACGGAGACGGGAGAAGAGAGAATCTGCAGTTGGGGACACACTTTTGGAGTTTTGACAAGTGGTTTTTAGCTTGCTAACAAGCTGTCTTAAATCAGAGGTCTCCCTTAGAGCCTGATGTGCATACTCCTCGGTGGTGACTGAGATCCTAAGCTGGGCAAGACAAAAGGGCCTGGGAAAGGGCTATTGCCACTCCGGCCTGGGACACAGCCACCCGGCCACCTCAGCTTTGTGGCTTCCTGAGAAAAGCCACTTTTTTTGTTTGTTTGTTTGTTTGTTTGAAGTAAATCCTGGAGTCACAGATTCTGGTCTTAAGACCTCACACTAAGCTAAAACCTGAGGGTCTGCTGTGAGCTGTTTCGTTCTCAAAACTCACGGTATTGGGCTAACACCCAGCAAAATCACTGCTTATACACACGACTCAGACTCAGGGACAGCGGGTGGAAGATGGAGTCTGCAGGGGCCTGAAAACCCGGAGGCTGGGTACACGGCCAGTGTCCCCTCCCTGCCCATAGGAAAGGGCTCGCTCTCCGGGGGGCGTCCGGCCTGCTCCACATTTACCACACAGAGACCGGCTGCGACCCCTAAGTGTGATTCCTGCAAAACCTGACTGGGGCCTTCTGTGCACTCCTGACACGTGGTCCCCAAGTCCCTGGGACCTGTGTTGGGTCTGAATCTCCCTCCCTTGCCTCCCACTGGTGCAACCCCACCCGGGCAGCCAAATGATTAAAAGGCAGGTGTCTTTCCTAGGATGCTTACTCAATCAGCGTAACAAGAGGGGTCAGAGTGTGCAAAGCTATTTTAGACTTCCATAAAAGATCAGGAAGTTGCCCTGACCAACTCCTGAAGGGGATGTCCTTTCTGGTTATGTTGTGTAAGACACACTGTGTCAACATGCATCTGTCCCCTCTTGCTCCCGACTCACCCTCACAGAAGGTCTGCACGAGAATAACAAATGACAAACAAAATGTGCAGCGTCAGGATTACGAAATGGGCCACGCTGATCCTGTGATAATGGGGAGAAGCCCAAGCCCGGCACCTGGAGACACACGGGGAGCAAGGAAGTCCTTTCCAAGCCGCTCCCTGGTGCCCTGGGTTCACCAGGCAGGCCCAATGCACCAGCAGCACTGCCCACATAGAACACACACGTCCAGCCCACCTTCCACGAACACCACCTCTGATGTTGCCTATACTCGTGAACTCAGGTGCCACGGTCAAGGAACACGGGAGCCGACCTCAGGCAGCCTCGGAATCCAAGCACCAAGCTTACAGGTGAGGACCGGACAGGGTGGTGTCTGGGGGAGACCATGCAGGGCTGCTACCCTGACCCCAGGCATCAACTGCATGGTGAGACTGTGCCTTCCTGCTGGGACTCAGGGATTGGGGCACATGTGAGCAGAGGGCAGGAAATGCTGGCTCCCAGGCTCCCTGGTGGATGCTCCACTGTGTGGTTGCAGTCACGTGCAGCCTTTGTGACCCCGGGGACAGCTGGGGAAGCCTGGCTTCCTCGGGCTTCGCTGATTATGCCCTGTGTCCTTTGCTGTGATAAATCACTGCCATGAGCACGACTGTGCGTCAAGCCCTGGGAATCCCAGTGCCTGGTCAACCCTGGGGGTCCACCTGAAGACCCCAACACACATTCAGAAATGACGTTTTTGGGTACACGAGGATAGGTAAAGCGTATTATCAGAGTTGGGTCTCACCCTGCACCCCTCTGGCATGACCACTAGCTGGCTAAAAGTTACACGTAGCTCACACGAGGTGTGCACCTAGGCTCTGTGCACGTGGGTCCCGCCCTCCCACCCACCACCTGGCAGGGTGCCTGATGTTCCCACAGTGTCTCCGTGCCCTGCACACTTCCTGTCTACACAGCGGGGGGAGATGAGGGCTCTCTCCTAGGAACACTAAGGGTTAAACGTACTTATGCACACACGGCTGGTTGAACAGCACCCGACATGCGGGAAGCCTAAATAAATGTAGTCATTGTTAGCATTCCTGTGTATTTAACCGAAAAAATAAGAGCCACGACACTGACCACTTCTCACGGCTAAAAGTAGGACCTGAACCCAGGTTTGATTCCAAAGTCGTTTCTTAAAAGGCACAGCCAGGGGCGCCTGGGTGGCTGAGTCAGTTGAGCGTCCGACTTCGGCTCAGGTCACGATCTCGTGGTCTGTGAGTTCGAGCCCCACGTCAGGCTGTGGGCTGACGGCTCAGAGCCTGGAGCCTGCTTCGGATTCTGTGTCTCCCTCTCTCTCTGCCCCTCCCCCATTCGTGCTCCGTCTCTCTCTGTCTCAAAAGTAAATAAATGTTAAAAAACATTAAAAAAAAAAAGGCACAGCCAGAGACTTAACTCTTCTCATTAGTATTTTTTTCTCCATGAGAGCATCACCAACTCCTGTGGAAGATGGGAGCCACTCCACCGTGATCTTCTGAAAATTATTTTGCAAACAAGCATGTGCCCCGTTTCATCAAGAGCTCGCGGCTCTCTTCCTAAACGGTGTTATCCCGGCAAATAGCCACTTGACTGGGGAATTGACGCTGATATTATCTGATGGTGTGAAAGCTTGTTTCCGCCATTATCAGGGATCTACTGACAAACACGACGTGCTGCCACACGCATATACGCGCTCGGTGCATATTCGCACTAACCCCTCATGGTGCTTACGTACCACGTAGCGAATATACGTATCGTATGCAAGTGCATATACGTGTGCATGACCCCCATAGGTACTTGTACTACATGACGGATTTACACACAGACGGCACCTATGTATCGTATGTAAGTGCATACGTGTGCATGTCCCACTCAACGTATACGTGTGCACAGCGCTCACGTGTGCTTGTCCCACACGGCACACGTACACACATGTAATTCCCTGCGTTCACGTGTGCAGAGTGCATCTATGTGCCCGGACTGCACAGGTCATACCCGTGTGCACTGCACACACACACCTCCACTGCATGGTGTATGCACGCAGGGTTCACGGGTGTGAACGTACTGCATACACCCCATAGATGAGGGAGTAACAGAGCCCGGGGGCACCTCAGGGTCATCAGTGAGCTGCTCACCTAGAGCAAACCTGGCTAGGGCCCGGGTCTGAGCCGCTGTGTTCCATCCCGGTCCCGGATCCCCAGACCCACCGAGCCACCGTGAGGCACACCTATGGCACAGGAAGCGTCTTATCTGCACTCCCTGTTCACGTCACTCAACCACTTTCGCTGCTGCTGCTGTGCTGTTGTACCAATTTTAAAGGTGAGATGGGCAATCCAGAATTTAAGTAAATGTCAGAAGAGTCATAAAGTGAGCGGTGAAACTCAAACAGGAAGCCCCATCTTTAGCCCCAGGCCCAGAGCCTTTCCACGGCTCTCGTGGCCTTCGTTTAAATTCCAAGCATGCTGCTGCTCTAATACCGGCCAGAGGCACTCTTAATCTTCAGGATGAAGACCAAGATTCCTTCGCTGGTGGTTGCAGGGCCTGGCCAGTGTGTGCTACCGGTGAATCAGCGTGCGTGTCAGCAGCCCGGCACCATCTCCGCCGTCGCCACCACCCGGGACCCCTGTGTTGGCCACGCACGCTGCTCAGCAGCAGGGTCTGGGAAGGGTCTCCGCAGCCCCGAGGCCGGGACTCTGTGGCTCCTTCAGAGAGACACTTGGGGGGTTTCTGGGCACAATGGGTGCAGGTGTGCAGGACAAATGTCACTGCCTCTGCGCCTTGTTCCTCATTGAGCTCCCACCACGTTTGCTCACATCTTCCAAATCCGCTCCGTGGCCTCTGCTGTATCCCATGCTCATTCACCCTGGGTGCCCGTGGGGGCCTCCTCCTCTGAGAACCCCATGGGCCTGAGGCCAAACGGAGGAAGAGTGGGACAGACCCCTGGCCACGGCTCTGGGGTGGCCTCACGGCCGGCTTACAGCTTCTGACCAGAATGGCCACACAAGCCACGTAAGCTCCTTCCCTGCAGTGTGCCGAGAAGGTGGAGGCTTCCTCACGCAGCACCAAGGGCCCTCCTGGACCCCGTCCCGGCCCGACCACACAACCCCAACCTCCCTCCCTCCACAGCTCGCTTCCCTCCACAGAACGTCTGCCGTCCTCAGTCCTCAACGCCTGCTGGACCCCCTGGGAGAAGGTCTGTGAGTGCTCCAAACACGAGTAATTCCAGGGTCCTCTGCTCTGCCACAGCCACCCCCCATGCCCTGTGCTTGAGGGAACTGCTTCTGTTCCGTCTCCCCGATGGGCCCTGCGTTCCTGGAGGACAGAAGCTGCCCTGTCTGCTTCTGCTTCCCCAGACCCTGGGACAGCACAACACACGTAATTAAAACTCGGCCTAAACTTATAAACACGAACTGAGCTCTCCACAAGAACATACAAATCTCGCCCTGGCGGGTCTGCATCTCAACATGGTCCGAACTACAATGGGCTTTGCATTTTCTCAGAGAATAAACTGAGTCTAATCAGTCAATTTCACAATAATCTCTGGGAGGAAATGCAGAGAAACGCTCCCCAGGGCCCCTGCCTCCTGGGCTCTGTCCCCCGCACGACCACAGGGTCCTACGGGGAATCCACACACCTGATGCTCTCGGCGGTGTGACATTTGAGACCTTCAGGAAAACCTGTATTAGTGAGCGTCTCTTCAAAGCAGCTTTCCTTAGGTAGTCATGGAGAAGACAGTTTTTTGAAGAAAACAAATTAACAACTAGACCAGATTTTTGAATAATGAAAATAATTAAAGGCTTAAAACATCGCTTCTGTTTTGACCTTAATAAGGCTTTGGTTACAGAAGCGCATGTTTCTGAATCAGTAATAAAGACAAAGCACACGACTGTACCGTCACCTAGCGGCAAGGTACGGACTGTCCACCGGCCAGTGACGTGCCCTGCGCGCCCTGCTAGGCACAGGGGCACAGTGGGGAGGAAAGCAGCTTAAGTACTTCCTTGCCTCCCTGTGAGTCGCTGCCCCATAAACCACAGAACCACTGTAACGATTAACATGTTTTGCAAAACCAAAACAAACAGGAGCATCACCCTGAGGTCATTAAAGGCTTGAAGAACATGCCTAGGGGGTCTCGAGAGAACAGCACAAAGGGCTGCACCAACTGCTGTGAGTGACTGATGTTCAGGGATATTCGGGGAGAATGTCAGCATGCCAGGGGCTGCACCATGGTCTAGGAAGCCTGACTGGTGCTCGGGGGCTGCAGGAAATTTAAAAATGAGTTCAGACATTTAGAAAGGGCAGTATTGATGGGCTGGCATCACGTGAACACTTAAATAGCCCGAGCTGGCGGGAGCCCTGACAAGAGTCCTCCCAGACACAGCCGGGGGGAGCCCCTCCTGCCGGGACTTTATTCTGTGGGAAAGCTGGTGGAAAAGCTGACTGGGCGTCCCCTCTGCCCATCCCCAGGAACCAGCAGACTCTGCACTGATGCCTCCACCACATGCAGACAAGTTCGACAAGTCTTCTGTAACGACCTCCAACTCCTGCACCTGCAGCCCAGTAACTCTGGGAACACACGGGGGTGGGCACGCCTCCCTCCCCAGCTGTGGTCCTCGGGAAGTAAGAGCATGCCCACCCAGCAAGTTTGCTTCTGGGTTGCCCCTGGGTCCTTCAGCCCTTCCCTGGGAAACACGGGCACCTGTGCAGAAGCCAGAGCTCAAAGCAGGAGAGGAAGGGAGGAGGGGGAGGGGAAGGAAGTGGGCACATGCCAGTGCGGCTCCCCTGTGCTCCGCTAGGCGCCAACCACCCAGGGCTGAGATGGCATATGGGGACCATGTGAGTGTCAGTTCAGAGGCCAGGGGCACAGGGAGAAGTGTGGCACCAACAGACCCACCCCTGGATCACAGCCCAACCAGTCTTCGTGTGCAGCGAGGTACCTACGAACCACCCACGAGCCAATGCTTTGCAGAGCAAAGGGACGCACCCCCACCAAGCGGCTCCTGCAAGAATTAAGTGGAGACAGTCTTGTGGACGCCCTCAGAGGCCGACACAGAACGATGCAGTGAAAATACCAATTCCTCCCCACATCCTCCATGAGAGGAAAAAACGCCCTCGCCATGACAGTCCCAGCGTCCTGCACCTTTGCCGAAACGGTCCAGGGTCAGGCAGAAGGATCAGAAAACAAGGCCGGGTGGGTGACGAACGCTGATGGCATTTCTTCCAACCTAGCAGTTACCCTCATTGTCTTCATCCTCTTACTTTTTAACTTTTAATTTTGCAATGATTTCAGACATACAGAAAAGCTGCAAACAGAGGGTCTCCAGATTGCCCACACATTACGTTTTATTACGTCTGCTGTTCTTAATCCATCTTTCCTGTATGTTTTTTTCTGAACCACTTAAGACTAGGTTGCAGACAGAACAGCCCTTGGTGATCCGGCATGTTTCCTAAAACCAGGGTCACCTCTGTGATCACCACAGGACAGCCGTTAAAATCAGGACACGAAACTGGCAGGCCTCAAATTTGTCATTCACCTCCTCCTGTGCACCACAGGAAAAATCCCCGGTCCGAGACCACACGTCTCGTGTACTTGTCACATCTCTGGTTTTAACCTGGAAACATTTCTCAGCTTTCCCCTCTACAGCCTGAGAAATTTCCCCCTTAGAAATTCTAAGAGGAACATCACGTCTGCACACCGCTCCCGTGAGTGTGAGATCCCAAGCTGACCCTCACAGGCCCCTGCCATCCTGGACGGCGTGCAGCGGTCTGGGTCAGGCACTGAACTCATCCGTTCACCCAAAAGTGACCGAGAAGCCACAGGTGGGTGGGTCCGCCGACAGAGAAAAATCAGGAAAACCTGCTTGCCTCACACAGAGATCTCGGGATGTGTGTTTCCCTTCAAGTATTTCCTAGAAGGCATTTCTGGGAAGAGAAGGCTCCCAGACAAAAGACAAGTCACAGAATATGTGCAAGGTGTATAATCCCGTAACTTCTTCCCACCCACAGGGACCAAACGGAGCTCCTCAATCTTTCTCTCTGACCAGACCGTCCACAAGGATTCCGGTGAATGGAGTCGCAGCCTTAACAAGTGCCCGCGGCTGGAGGAGAGAGGCCACGTTTAGGCTCTTACATACACCTCACCAACCGACACTCCCAAAAAGTGGACATGAGTGGTATAAGGGGATTATAAAGGTCGTTAAAGGAAAGCAATGCCAAGCAAGGCCAGTTCTCCTGGATGGACACAGCGTCGTGCTTGGGGGACCTGGGGCGGCTGCACGGCCAGGGTGAGGACAGGCCCCACACTCAGTCCCAAGTGCAGCTGGCGGCAGGTAGAAGAGGGGAGGCGGCACGAACACCAAAGGGAACCCGGGTGTGGGCCGATGGCTGAGCCGGGTGTCAAGTTCTAACCACAGGACGAATGTTCTCAGGAGCCGCGGGATGTGGAGTCCTTAGGGAGCCAGCAGGAGCCCCGGCATCTCCAGGCAGACTGGGAGTTCAAAGAGTGACAAGGTGGCATCGTGCTGCCCGTGCCGGTGACTCTTCCCAGAGCTGGGAGGCAGGAGAGGGGCCGCGTCCCCACAGACCCCAGGTGGCTGGTGTAACCGTCACGGGAATACGCCTGCCTGGTGTCAGGGGCACACGCCGCCCTCCAGCCCTCACACACGGAGTCAGCTTGTCCCCAGGACCCAGGTCCAGGAAGCTCGAGGCCCTCGCCCCACGGCCCGCGGGCACCTGCTCACACAGTTCCTGTCCGTGCACACACGGTTCTGTGCTTTTGTCCCCGCCCGCTCCCCGGGAGGCCTTCCACAGAGAGAACTCTGTGACCCTGCGGCCTTTCCGGGGATGGCAGGAGGGTCCCTCTTCCGTCCCCCCACCACGGGCAGAGTAAGCCCCCTCCTTCCATCACATGCACCAGACACACGTCTGAGCTCCTCGTCTTCACAGGTTCTGCTCATCCACGAACGCCTCCCCGTCACGGCCACAGCTGCGCACGTCTCTACCGCTCTCGACCCCACGAGGCTGCCATCCACACCGACTCAGACGCCTGCTCCAGACATCTCTTCCCCCTCTGCACCCCACGTGAATGTGTGACAGTGGAGCCCCAAGTGAACGACTGCTCTGAGTGTCTGAGCCCACGGGGCTCCTCCAGGACCCGGAACGTCCTGGCGGACCTGGCTAAGCTCCTCCTCACGTAAAACGCCGCTTCAAAGCGTCCTCCGCCACCTCCCGCGTGGCACGCTTTCGCAGCCTGGCTCCTGACCGGCATCAGCACGTCCCCACTGCGGGCCCAGAGCACGAGGGCTCATCGCGGGCACAGGAGCATGTGCTCCCCAGCCACCCGCCAGAGCACTGGGACCTCCCCAAAGCAGAAACGAGGTCCCACAGCACCCGGCCGCGTCCACAGAGCGCCGCGCCGGCTCAGGAGCCATGTGAAGATCTACGGGACGCGCTGCACCGTTGTCTCCATTTCCTTCAGGAAGGGAAGGGGCTGTGCAGCTTCAGTTTGTGCAGCCACCTCCGTAAATGCTACAGAAAGGAGACGCCAGGATTGGCCTGTGTGCCTCAGAACCTTTGGCCTTCAACCCCAAGCAGATGCATCCGGTGGCCTGTCTCAGGTGGAAACACGCAGGAAAACCACGCTGCAGAGGCACACGGACCCATTTCTTGGAACACGACACGGAAAATCAGAATTGCAACAGAAGGAAAGATTAATTTCCAGGGGAAGACAACACCAGGCAGACCAAACTAATTGGCTCAATGCATCGCACTCACGTGGGGCACAGACGCGTCCTTTCACGGCAACCCGCTCGAGAATGGAAACAACTCACCGTAGAAACCGCGGCAGCCCCTGGCAACGTCTCCCTGCAGGTGTAAGTAGACTCAGGCCTCAGAGTCACCGGACGGCCGCAGTGAGTCAGGGCGAATGCCGGAAGGATATTCACGGGTTTCTACTCAGGGAGTCAAGTCTGAGGACCGGGCTGAGGGCAGATGGCACCCACGGCCACTGCCCCCACGTGTGCGCAGGGAGCTGTCCGTGAAACCAGGCTTTGAGACAGATCCCGTTCAAGGCCCTTCCACGTCTGGCGCCCTGTGGCTTCGGGTTTGACCTACGCTGAGGGGAGCGACTCATCTAACCCTAGGCCCACACATGGAGACACTCGCGCTGGGTGCAAAAGGGGCGCAAGGAGCTCTTCGAGCCTCATCACCAACCGACACCTCCGTGTGTTTGCGCAGGTTGTTTTACCGGCTCCAAGTGAGCGTCACGCTGTGATGTGAGTGTGTCCCACGCTGCCCAGATGCCCGCCCTTGCCACAGGCATATGGCACCAAGTCAGGCCTGTGAGCATCTGCTGAGCACCAACACACCTGCCCTCTGCTCCTCCTCCACAAAGCCCGCCTGCTCGGGGCCACGCCACAGACCTGTAGATCCGTCCCCATAACGCCCTGCCACGTTCCCCCAACCTTAGCAGTGCGAGAGCTCACCCCAGACGTGTAACGTGGTCAAGTAGAGCCGACCTCTGGCTTGGGGGCCGCGCACGTGGTGCGGTCCCAGTGGATGACCAGGATTCCCCGACAGACCCCAACACCAGTTCCTTCACTCGGCCACCAGGATGCAAAGGCGCTGTCCTAACCATAGCCCCCAACGCGCCCAGCTAGACTGCACCTAACGACGACCCGGGGAGGCGGCCAGGACTCAGGAGCAGCAGCTCACAGCCCCGCAGGCACCCGGGAGCTCCAGGGCCACCCTGCCCTCCCCACCGGCGGGCACAGTCACAGAGGGTCCCACGGCCAACGGCCACCCCTTCTCACTGACTTGCTACGCCCTGAGTTACACTGAGCCCTGGGCTCTGAACAACGGTCTGGAGGGTGTGGTCCACTTACAGAGACTGCTGTTCATTAAATACAGCAGTTTCCCCCCCTCCTTAGGGTTTTCCTCAGGACATTCTCTTTCCTCTGGCTCCCTTCACTGTGAGAATATGGTACGTAATAGACGAAACCCACGAAATCTGTGTTAACCAACTGCTTATGTTACTGGTGAGGCTTCTGGTCAAACGCAGGCTGTTAGTAGCTAAGTTTTGGGGGAGTCAGAAGCTATACGTGGATTTTCGACCGCACGGGGTGTGGGGCATCTCTAACCCCACGCAGGTCCAGGGCCCGTGGATCCACAAGCACGACAGTTGCAGCTGAACCTGCCCCCTGACACACACGTGCTCCAGTCCCGTAACCGTGCAGACTGTCTTCCTTCCCTCAACTCCACCTCCATTTCTCACGCATTTCTCAGAACAGCAAACCCTGACCCCGTGCTCCAGTGTGCGACAGGACCGTGACCCTGCATGGGTACAGCAACCACGCGCTGCAGCCTGCCCTTCCTCTTCACAGTGGTGGGGCCCACGACCCCCTGAGAAGGACACAGAAGGGATACTGTTGTCCCACTGATGACAAGGATGTCCGGGCCGCAGGACGGCTTTCACTCAGTCCCGATCAATCAAGTGACCACTGGGTTCTGAGGTACCCACTGTCCTGCCCAGACTTCTGGGCCAGGACTCAGCCCGGCCGGCCTCCTGATCCCCCTGCTCCCCCTCGCCCAGCCCAGCACTCAGGGCTCTCACTCCTCGGGGACACAGAGGACTCCCCCCTGGGGCACAGCCCATGCTCCCTTATCTGACTTCAGAGTTTCTTGAGGGGCAAGCCCGAGGCCCTCCTGGAGGAGGGGGCCTCTTCTGATGCCCTGCCCCCTATACCAGGACCCTCATGCTTAATTTCATCTCTTGGCGGGGCCCTGGCCCCACTCTGGCCCCACAGCCAGCACCCGCTTGCCTGACTGCCCCCAGCCCACCTGGGACTACTTCTTGCCCCACTGGCCCGCCCACCCCCACAGCACCTGCTCTTGGAGGAGAAGCAGAGCCCACACACCTGGCACTGGGAGAGTGTGGGGCCCAGATTCTGCTTGTGTCCAATACGCCCAGGATTGGTTTTAACCAGGTGTGACAGACACGCAGACACAGAAATGAACCATCCTGAGGACAACGTTTATACCCACACATTCCTGGACACAGGGGCATAAGGGCCACATGGAGAAGCACAGGGTCCGTCCGCAGGCAGAGGGAGAGGAGAACATGGGCAAGAGCCTTCACTGTGGTTTCCTGGGAAGGAACAGACGGGGCTGGGGAGGGGGCAGCCTTGGGAAGGGCCAGCAGCTCTGATCTCAGGGCCTGCGCTAAGCAGGGCAGGTGCTCAGTGGTCCAGACACAGGAGCCCGTGGAGGAGGGGGTCAGGGTGTGGGCTCTGGGTCTGCAGGCCTAGGAACTGGTACCCCAGGAGGCACGGGCCCTGCAGAGCACACAAGGTCCCAGATGTCACAGCCTCAGAAACAGAAAAGACACAACTAGTACCTGTCCCTCCCTCAGAGCCGAGTCCAAGTGGCTCCATGGGGTGAAGGCTGTGACCTCAGAGGGGAGGAGACTGCTTCCTTGGCGCATCCTGTTTCTCTGACCTCCAGGGTCTCCGCGGGGTAAGGCTCCCCATGAGGAAGCTGCCAGCAGAAGCAGGGAGCCCGAGGTAGGTGAGCCCCTCCATGCTCCAACCTCCATTCCCGCCCAGCCAGGCTTGTGACCTCACCCAAGACCACCCTCCACCATACAGGGAAGCAAACAGTAATCTATAGTTTATATTGGCAAAAAATTAACCACAAGTGCGTTCTTTCCAACACAAAGCAGGACCAGCTGAGCTGGGCCTTCTGTGCTCAGTAAATTTCTCCTGGACACTGCCCTGTGCCAGGCAAGCCCATGGGTACTAGAGGCCCGTCAGGGAACCAAAGAAACAACCTCCCAACGCACGGAGTTCAGATCCCACGTATGTTCCTTTTGGTTTTGTGGACAGAGACCAAACTCCAGACCCAAAGGGGCTGGTCTCAAACACAGTCTTCACTGCTTGTGCATTTGTTGCAAGCCGTGCGCGTGAAACCAGACCCGCCTCCCAGGCTCCACGAAGAGACCAGATGACCTGTGAGTCACAGGCTCACAGGTGCACACGTGGCAGTCAGCAAGCAAGGGAGACAGGTCTGTTTTCTGTCACTCACCTGTTCTACCGGTGAGCCCAGCTGCAGACGTACAGGAGGAAGAGGCCCGAATTTGGTCCAAGATGGCAAACTCGGTCTGACCCCAGCACTTGAACAGGTGCCAGGGTCTTCCGGTCTCCTCTCCAGATGGTGCCCGGGCAGGTGGAGCTTCCACCACTTGGCTGGTGTTGGGGGCGTGGAATGCGTGGCCTCGGCAGACCGTGAGCGGACGCCTTCTTGGCCCCAAGAGCCTGCGTCACCGCCGAGCCCCGGGGCTGGTGCTGCCCACGGGCCGCCCCCCTGGCTCCTGCCTCAGCCCAGATGTCTGGGCTCCCAGCGGGTCCAGGAGAGCTTGCTCTGGGCTTCCACTGAAGGTGTGTCCTGTGATGGTGGATTTTCTGTGTCAATGTGACTGTGCCACTGGGTGGCCTGACAGCTGGTAAAGCATTGGTCTGGGTGAGTCTGGGAGGGCATTTACAGATGAGAGTAACATCTGACTTGGTGCCTGAGAAAACAGACTGCTCTCCTCAGTGTGGGTGGGCCTCGTCCAATCAGTTGAGGGCTGCACCAGAAGACAGAGAGGGGGACTGCACCTAACTCCACACTGGGACCCCGACTCTCCCTCTGGGACTTGAACTGAAACATAAGCTCTTCCTGGCTTTTTGGCCCGCCAGCCTTCAGACGTACGATGCCATCCAGTCTCCCAGAGCCCCGGCATGCTGGCTCTCCCTGCAGATACTGAGACCTGAATGCTTGCATTACTGCACAAGCACATGCCTTGTACCCCAGCGCTCATGCTCCCTCTGCTGTGTGAATGTGTCAATGTGTGTGTGTTTACATGCATGTGTATGCATGTTTGTATGTATGTGTCTGTGTACATGTGTATGAACGTTCACATACAGGGTGCATCATGTATCTGCATGTGTGTGCGTGTGTGTGCATGTGTGCACACGTGTTTGTGTGTGTGCATGTGCATGCATATCCATGTATGCACACGTGTGTGCGCGTATGGGTCTACACATGGGTGTGTATACCTGTGTGTGTGCACGTAAGGAAGCATGTGCTCACATGTACACAAGTGTGTCCGTGTGCGTGTATGTGCACATGCATGTGTTCACGTGTATGTGTGTGTATATCCACATCCTGCTGGTTCTGTTTCTCTGGAGAACTCTTATGCAGCTTCAGACAGAGGCCACAGAACTGCTCCGTGCACCAGGTTTACAACCTAGGAATGCTAACCGAGCTCTCTGCCCATCTGCGATGCTGCCCGTAACTGACTCCTGGGCCACCGCAAAGCCTTCCCAGCGCCACACAAAGCACAAGCGTCCTTCCCTCGACTCGTGTGACCCACCTCCATCCAGAGAGACGAGGCAAGCTCATCCCATGAATAAAATGCAAGTAAGTACATCCACAGCATTCCAAGTGGCCATCTACATCACGCTCCTCTGTGACCGTCATTGTCAAGACAAGTATAAATTCACCTGCTGAGGTCTTTGGAGAGCCAGAATTTCACAAATCACTAGGGACAGTTCAGAAGGAACAGGCAGTGACCACATCTGGAGGTCTCTGAAACGCACCCGCATGACCGCCCATCCACACCTGTCCAGGCTGGCTCACCTCTGACGGTGACCGCAAGCCAGCCCCTCCTCAAACCACCCGGACAGCCGCCACCACCGAGCCCCGACCCAGGCTCCCAGCCCCTCTGCAGGCCCGCTTCCCCAGCTCGTGGGCAGTGATGACCCACCTGGGAAAACAGGACCCCCAGAGACAGGAGACCCCATTTTTGTGCTCTCACTGCCAGCACAGCACTGCCCGCAGATGGGACGGAATCAGTGTCCCACTTCAGAACACACGCGACCACTGGACAGCTCGGGACCGATCGCTAACAGTGTCCCCAACGAACACTCCACGTGTCACCACACACTGCAAAGTGCAGCAACACTGTGCGAGCCCCTCTCTCCAAACCCGCGTCCCGGTGCTTACACCCTCCCGTCTGCACTGTAATCCCTTGTGCGCTGGCACCCCCGACTGAAACAGCATCACCGCACCGCTCACTTACCGTAGGGCACTTAACTGTCGGTCTCTTCAGAAGAGAACGTTTGCTGGAACGGACCTGATGTCACCTACAGGCCGTTGCTGCCTGCCGTGCAACTTGTACACTACTTGGGCACACAGCTAATGGACTTGAGACCTTTGGCAGTCTCTGACTGTTTAATTATTTTAAACGCCACTCTCTAAGACATTTCCCTTTAATTAGTTATGCTTTCCTCCTCTGTCACTTCCCCCGTAACAGGGCAGCAGCCGTCTGATAAAAGCCAACGTTAAGTTCGATTTAAAACTTGCTTTTACCGACCGTCCTCTGTGTAGCCTGCATGAGAGGGGCACCCAGATCGGTCAGGAGTGCTCCTGACCCAGGGGAAGCCCACCCACCCCCCAGGGGGCATCACAAATCCATCCTGGCCCTCGCCCAGCAGAGAGGCTTTCTGCACATCAGCCCAGAACGATGCTGCCATGGGACCCGGCCCCAAAACTCAGGTGCCACCGTGACGTAGGGCCAATTTCTCACTCAGGGACCAAGCCATTCTGACATGTAAAGGACGTCTGGCTTCCTGCAGAGCACAGGGCGCACCAGCAGCCAGCTCTGGTCACCGCACGTGGCCCTTGTGCGCGGCCCAGGTCCCTGGCTTCGTTCCCCCAAAGAGGCACTGTCTTCCCTTTCTTTCATCATCTGTGTGCCGGTTCCTAATATCCCCACACATTAGCCGCCTCACACCCGAGAGAATGACTGCTATAAATCAAGTCACCCAGCATGATTTATGTCCCACCTGAACAGCTGTTTAGCAATGAAATTGCACTGCTAAATAAGCAAGCCCTTGTTGGAAAACTCAGTCACTGTCCTTATCGGAGGTGTTCATTCCACTTTAAGACAAGAATATTAAAATACATACTAAAGCTATTTCTATTATATATGGCTGTGGGTGCAGATAATAAAAGGTTCTCAGACATAGAGCACACAAAAAAAATCAGCCAGAACCTTCTATTTGGGCAGTGCTTAACACTTTATTTTTAAAACTGTGTAGGGGCACCTGGGTGGCTCAGTCGGTTAAGCATCCTACTTCGGCTCAGGTCACAATCTTGCGGTTCATGGGTTCGAGCCCCACGTCAGGCTCTGTGCTGACAGCTCAGAGCCTGGAGCCTGCCTCAGATTCTGTGTCTCCCCCTCTCTCTGCTCCTGCCCGGCTCACTCACTCTCTCTCTCTCTCTCAAAAATAAACATTAAAAAAAACTTTTCAAGAAAAGAACTTAAACCAAATAACCACGTGGGTTAACACAATGGTCTTCCTGAAAACAAATCTATAGCAACGGCCAGTTTATCCGCCAGGTGTTATGACCAAAGTACTTGCTTCAGAGAACAGGAAGGCCCACCAGGTGCTGGTGCCCACCACAAAGCCAAGCACACCGTCCTTTCCAAGAACCCTCACCCCACCCAACCCCCACGAGGACGCTGGCACGCGCTAAGAGCGGGCTGTCCTTCGAGCTCATCCACCGGCACCGGACGACCAGACGACTCTGTAAACCCTACTTTCCACTAAGGTGATGAAAAACTAGCAATCCTCTAAATTACAAGGAACCCTAACCAGCCACACTCAAATGGCAGAGGCACATCTTAAAACAGGAAACTAAATCAAAATTGTTGACTTCATACATCTCACGCACAGGCACACACAATACCAGCACCACTCAGAGACGGAGACGTAAAAATCTGGAAAGACCAGGAACCTTGAGAAAATTCACTTGGATTTTAAGCCCGTGACTCCCAAACGGCAGCACCAAATATCTCAGCTCCACATCACCTGCAGCTTTAGATCCAAAAGTGACCTGAGGACTCATCCTGCACACGAGGAATCAACAGTGACAGGTCCCAAAGTCAGGACAGTCACACGGTCATTCTGTACGGACTCATTTTGATCAGGGTTTCTTCACAAAGAGCACACCTTGGAGATGTCCCACGACAGAGATAAGACAAAGGATTGTGGTGGGAGTAAGGTTTCCTGGGGAAGCACGTTTTCCTCACACGGGAACTGGCTCCAGGTCAGGTCCTCACAAGGAGGGTACCGTGCTTGGCGCACAAGGGACTCCAGTCAGTGGCGATGGCCCCTTCTTCCTGAGGACGGCAGTGGCCACTACTGATGCTCCACATGAACCGATGCATCACAAACTCAAGGCTGCTTGCTAGTTTGCCAGTACCTGTGCAAGGGCACTGGGGTCCTGCCCGGGCCCCACCCAGCAGTGGGAAGATCCCAGGTGGTTTCACACAGGCACCTGGCAGGCACAGCCTTTCTCCCCGTGATCGCTCACCCTCTGGAAGGCTACCCCAGGCTTCTAAAAATGGCCACGTCCAGAGGCCATGCTCAGAATTAGGACAGTATCATTTCCACTGGGTTCTATAGGTCAAAGCCAGCCGCAGAGCCAAGGTTAGTCTGGACTTGAGGGGTTGGGAAACAGACCCTCCTCATCACGGGGAGGGTCAAAGGTTGTTGGTCAGCCGGCCTCGCTCCACAAGAGAGCTTCTCTCACTGGCGGGTTTCCTCCGTTGGCAAAGACCAATAACCCCACCAACCTTCCGGCACTTTAAAGATGAGAATTAACGGTTTCGAGGGGAAGAGCACATTTGGTTAAGTGTGCAGGAGCTCCGAGCAGGATTGCTACAGACCAGTAGTCTGTGCCCCCAGGACACTCTTCTACTGAAGCCCACCCCTCAATGTCGCAGTGTCAGGAGGGGGTCTTTGGGAGGGGACTTGGTCATGAGGGCGGGGCCCCCCGCTGGGGTCAGCGACCTTGGCAAAGAGGTACAAGACCATGTCCCTGCTCTGTGCAGGCGAGGGCACAGCAAGAGGGCAGTGCCTGCCGGGCCTTGCCCGCGGACGCCCAGCCTCCAGAAGGGCAAGAAGCCCTCGACTAAGCCCCGAATGACTAACACAAGGGGAGCTAATGTTCCTGCGGAGAAAGGGTGCCACGATCGTATCAGGAATGCGGGCGCACCTGCACCGGGCACCCTCCCTCCACCTCCCGCTCCCTCCTCGGACCTACGTGTGGGCAGCAGCATCCTGGGAAAGAACATGCCCGTCCAAACCTGAGTGTTCCTGGCGGGGCAACAGACAAAACCTCTTCTGGATCTCACTCTCAAAACGCCTGCGTACGCGGCTCACTACGACGCACTCTTCAAAAGAACGGTGGGCGAAGGAAAAGCTGGCAACCCCACAACCCTCCAGCCATCCTCTGCCCGGCAAGAGACGAACCCGGAGGGGACTCTGCAGGCCAGAGGAGGGCCTAGGGCACCACCCGGTTCTCACAGGGATGGTGAGCCTGGGGGGAGGGTCCAGACCCTCGAATCCCCCTCAGCATCAACCCTGACCTTGATCCAGTTCTTCAGGACCTTAATTCCTGGCTTCCGGAACCAGATTCCCACCGCAAGAAGCAAAGACCCTGGGGCCAGGTCACCCGTCTTGGTGCCACACCAAGTCAGCACTTACAACAGCAACTCGAGGGAAGCTTCAGGCCTCTCCTCCTTCAGTTCCGGTGGCTGAAAGGGGTTAGGTTGGATTTAACGATCAACCACAGACTGATACCTGCCCGTCAGTTTTCTTTCTGTACGAATGCACGTGCGTGCTGTCTCACACCGGAAAGAACTGAAAGTCGCTTACGAATGAACTGCCTTGCCTTTGCTTTGGTGGCAGCAACACAAAGTAACAAGAGGGCAGGGAGGACGCAGTAAAGCAGAGGTGCAGGTGGACAGGACACATGGGGCGGGGGGGGGGGTGCGTACCGCGGGTAGATGGACACACAGACGGGGCGCTGGACAGACAGCAGCTAGACATGTACCTTCGCACATGTCCTCAGTCAGGAGCCCCGGAGCCCCTGGGGAGCAGGTGGGCGGTTCACACTCCAGGAACAAGCAACAGGCCTGCTCAGTGGACACGGGGACGTGGGGCAGCTGTGCACTCACAGTCACACAGTGCACACACAGGGCTCTCGAGACGCGGGGGCAGACGTCGGGGCCACTCTCCTCCACAGATCCGGCTCCTCCCCACAGGGCTTTGGACACACAGCTCACGGCATGAGCAAGGTCACACCGCTCGGCACCCGGAGCCCTCTGTGCTCCCGTGAAACGCAGTCCCAGGGTTAGTGGGCAGACGAGCCCAGAGCCGTGAAGATGCTCCCAACACTCCCAGGGCACAAACCCTCTCACAGGGCTGAGCATTCCCCGTGAGCAGTCATTTCAGGTCCCCTCGCCCTCCCAGATCAGTACACACAGGGCGGTCCCAGTAAGTTTTCGGGGGATCTTGAGGCCCCCAGTGGAGACACATCCAGACCACGTTCAACCCTGAGCCACAGAGCTGGTGTCTCCACATTAAACTGCCACTAAACATAAAACTCAGTCAGTAAATACGTCCACCTGCTCTGCACAGAAGCGCCTGCTCCCGGGGTGAGCAGAGCAGGAACCCTGCTTCCGTTCATTTCCATCTCGCTTTCCCCAAGGGGTGACATTTTTCTACTTGGTGCAAAGATGCCAGCTAGGCTAGAAGCAGGCCCTCAGGGTTAGGAATAAGCCACGTGGAAAAAAAAAAAACAGTTCTGGCCTTAAAACTATTGATCCATAACCTTTCATTCTGTCAGCAATTAAATAGCATGACTTGGATTCTAATAAAGTAATTTTCAGTTTATGAAATAAAGTCCTTTTTGGCAGATGAGGATTTTTGTTTTTTGTCTTCAGTTGGCGGACAGGGAAGGAAACGTGTCACTAGGCCACGGAGACACAGGCTGGGGCATCACCAGGCCACAGAGACACAGGCTGGGGGGTCACCAGGCCACAAGACACGGGCTGGGGAGTCCCTGGGCCACAGAGACACAGTCTAAGGTATCACTGGACCCTGCAGATGTGGGCTGGGGTGTCACCAGGCCATGGAGATGTGGGCTGGGGCGTCACCAGGCCATGGAGACACAGGCTGGGGCGCCACCAGACCGTGCAGATGCGGGCTGGGGAGTCACCGGGCCACGGAGATGTGGACTAGGGAGTCACCAGCCACAGAGACACAGGCTGGGGTGTCACCAGGCCGTGGAGACACAGGCTGAGCACAGAAGGCTCTTCCTGGCTTCTCCTCTGTCGTTCCTGCCGTGAGAGCCACACAGCAAGGCACCCCATTTGCACACCTCAGGTTGTGTAAATAATTTCAGTATTTGGGTAAGAGAAACTTATGAAATATTTGGTCTTTGAAAGAAGTGACATTTTACCCTTAACCTAGTCTTCAAATGCCATTCACCTGACATTTTGAAAATGGTTAAGCATCCTGTGGAGGTAAGTTTCCCACTTAACTGGACATCTTTTTGGCAACAAAGCCATCTGGAGCACTTGCCACATCATCCTGAAGCTCCACAGGCCAAGCTCATCTCCCTCCACTGGCACCCTGGTCCATACTGCTTGCCTGGAACCGTATTTGGTAGGGAAGTCTACACACAGGGTCACTGTGGTGTCGTGTGCTGACTTAGAGGGAAAACAGATATCTGCGTCCCAGCAAAGTAGTTAGCAGCTGTGTGACAACACGTGAAGTCACATGTGCCTGTGGATCACCCGCAAAATGGCGCCACATTCCCTATCTCCCAAGAACATGGAAGGACTCCCCAAAAGTTACTGTGATCTGAGAGACTTTTAAACCGAGACACCTTAGGAACACAAGGTGCGACGCCCACGGTTACCGCAAAGCTTAAGTTTAACAATGGTGACACGGCTGCATGCAGAGCTTTGGGGAATCACGCCCGTTGGGTGTGAAAATCACAAACTAGAGTTTCACTCCCACTCGCAGACCGTGAGCCTTCTTCTGCCATCAGTTACTGGGAACCCTTTACTCTTGAGACAGGTCTGTGGCAAACACAGCAAACTCACTCACTGATTTTCCTGTATGTGTCCATCGCAAAAATAAAAGCTTTTTAAGGGGCACCAGGGTGGCTCAGTTCGTTGAGTGTCCGAGTTCAGCTCGGGTCACGATCTCACAGTTCGTGGGTTCGAGCCCCACACAGGGCTCTGTGCTGACAGCTCAGAGCCTGGAGCCTGCTTCCGATTCTGTGTCTCCCTCTCTCTCTCTGCCCCTCCCCCACTCACACTCTGTCTCTCTCAAAAATAAAACGTTTCTCTAATTCCACATGTGAGTGAAAACATAGGACATCTGTCCTTCTCTGACTGACTTGTTTCACTCAGCATAAGACTCTCCAGTTCCATCCATGTTGTTGCAAATGGCAGGATTTCATTCTTTCTCATTGAGAAACTTAACAGAAGACCTTGGGGGAAGCGAGATAACAAAAAAATAGTTACAGAGAGGGAGGGAGGCAAACCATAAGAGACTCTTAAATACAGAGACCAGGGGCGCCTGGGTGGCTCAGTCGGTTAAGCGGCCAACTTGGGCTCAGGTCATGATCTCGCGGTCCGTGAGTTCGAGCCCCACGTCGGGCTCTGTGCTAACAGCTCAGAGCCTGGAGCCTGCTTCGGATTCTGTGTCTCCCTCTCTCTGACCCTCCCCCGTTCATGCTTTGTCTCTCTCTGTCTCAAAAATAAATAAAAACGTTAAAAAAAAAATTACAGAGACCAAACTAAGAATTGATGGGGGTGGGGGTCAGGGGGAGGGAAAAATGGGTGACGGGCACTGAGGAGGGCACTTGTCGGGACCAGCATTGGGTGCCGTGTGTAAGCAATGAATCACAGGAACCCCCAAACCAAGAGCACACTGTATACGCTATATGCTAGCCACCTTGACAAGAAATTATATTTTAAAAAAATAATAAAATAAAATAAAACATTAAAAACAATTTTAAGCTTTTTAAACCCTTGGCTCTGAAGACACCGGGGATTTAGATGGAGCAAACACAAACGCCCCTGCCATTTCGACAACTACGTTCCCTCTGCCATTTGAGCTCAGTATGCAAACGACCCCAGCGGGTGTCCATATTCCAATAGCCTTACTCACTGAAGAGTTCAATAATGTGTAATTAAGTCCACCGCCCCATAGGCTTCTAAAACCTTATGTAATAGTGCATTTAGACTCCACATCCAAGTATACAGGATAAAGATATTTGTCAACCTATGTAGGTTTGGAAAACTAAATGCCCTCTCACAAACATTAAGCTCAATCCAAGATTCTATTTGGCCAATACACAACTGAACACATGGACCCCTGGCCCCTGGATAAGACACCTCGGGAAGGACGCATGGGCACAAAGGCAGGAACCGGTGGGACAGCAGAGCTAACTTGTAGCAGCTGGGGAGGGCAAGCAGCTGAGAAGTCCTCGCGGACCCACACTCGCCCACAAGAGGGGTGGAGCACATCCAGCACAGACACCTGGGCCTCCTGGCCCCTCTCTCACTGTCAAACACTGACCAGCATCTCACTGGCAGGGACCCAACAACAACCAGAGTCAGTAACCCTTATGGCCTCAGTGAATGACACAGTACGTATTTGCAAACACAAGAATCGGTTCCACAAAATAACAGAAATACTTAACATCTTTCCACCCCGATTTTTATATACAGATTATTTCACATTTTCCATTCCATCGAACAGAGGCATGACGCAGCCCCCTCGCTTGAGGCTTCGTGACGTAGGTGTTACTACCAAACTTGGTGTGGGTGCAGCCACTGCTTCACTGCAAACCCAATTCATTCCAGAAAGTTCTCATTAGTCTTAGCAGTGGAATGGGCTGTCTCCTGACCACACAGGATAAATGCTGCGGGACAGTGGAGCTCGGAATACCAATCCCTGCCTGCTGTGTAGCCTGAACAAAGGAGAATCTGCCAAGCTCACGACTCCCCAAGTGGCGTGGCACTTCTGAAGCAACCACACTGATCAAGATAAGGAAGCCCAACTGTCCAAGAACTAAACATCTCCCAACCTCCTCGCTGCTCAAATCCTCACTGTTGGGGAAACCTGGATTCCTAATCCACATCTCTTTCATGGAGGGTTGCCCCCGACGTGTTAGCCAACAATGGTTATGGGTAAACCGTACCCTCATGTGATGAGACATGAGATACTGTCAGAGAGGTAACGGGCAGCTTGGGCTGTGAGTCACGTACCGCAAGGAACGAACGTGCCGACGTCCGCCAACCTCACAGCGGAAACTGCCTATCACAAAGTAAAGACGGGTTAACTTTAGTGCGGAAAATAGCCACTCATAATAAAATGATGTTTGTGAAGAAGTCACTGCTCAACTAAGATTCCAACCACACAGGATTGAGCACCACCTTGGACTACCTTAACTGCACAGTGTCCAGGGGTCCCACCAAAGACCAGCCATCTGGGGTTCAGACACAAGGGTTCCACGCTGAAGGGAAGCAGACCATAGGACACCTGCCCTCGTTCCACGTGCAGGTCAGAGGCAGCTCCCCATACCGGTGCTGAGAGACGGAGGGGCCACGACACTTGGCGGCCACTCCAGGAGAGGCCGGTAAGCGAGCTGAGTACCAGATGCCGCTGCTGTGCCAACCGTCCACCTCAGTGGTCCGCCGGGCATCTGCCACTCCTCCCCAAGCCAGTCCCGTCCCCCCGCGGGTGCTGGATCCGCACACACGCTCCACAGAGGGAGCACACCGAAGGCAGACGAAGGGTCAAACAGGGGCCCCAAAACAAGAAAAGAGAGAGTGGCTAGTAGCAAAGCTGACGTACCAAAACACAAAAGGGCCTACGGGCGCATTTGGTTGTGCAGGCGCATCCCCATCACGACGTGACACATGCTGCCTGCCTGACGCTCTATTGAGAGCAACACGGAAAATAAGGCAGTTTGCGGAGCTGGTCAAGAGAATTCACTCAGCTCTGCATATCATCGGCCAAAACTATCCCAAGGAGTCGAAACACAAAGAGAAGATGACGTCTGTCTTTCCTGTTTAATCCAGAGAAGGGCGAAGTGTACCATCCGATGTTACTCCTCGTGCTTTTCACACCCAGTTCTGTTAAGGACATCAGCTCCATGACAATGACAAACACCTGAAAATATGTGCATCTTCTTCCGGGTACGCAGCTACAGAATTTCTAAAATAACTAAAAAGCAAAAAGCAAACAACATGACAGCCATGGCTCATCCCAGAGCTGTCCAATTTTTTAACTGTGGCAAAACACACATAAAATTTACCATCTTAACCATTTTTAAGTGCAGAGCTCAGTGGCACTGGGTGCATTCATGGTGCCACACAGCCAACAACACCATCCAGAACATTTTCATCTTCCCAAAATGAAACGCTTTCCCCATTTCAACACTGACTTTAATCAAAAATGTGGAAATGCTTCTATACAACTACTAACACTACAAAAAAAACCCATTCAAGTTCATAAGGAACCTGTATGTCATTAAAATGCAAAGCCAATAAACCATTCCATCTGAGTCTGAAGAAATTTCCAAACAACATCTCCTAAATAATTAAGCAGCTTCAGACATATTGGATCACATTACGTGGTAAAAACCAGAATTCACACATCTTTCAGCTCTGAATGAGCTGACACTTTGAAAGAGTTATAATTTCAGCCGACTTTTCTTTCCTCTCATTCGATACAATTCCTTTCGTTTTCCGCACCTAATGTCATAGCCTTGGGTCTTCAAGAACTGACTTCTATAATGTAAAAATCTTCAAAAGAAAATCCCCTAACAAACGTTCTCAGTATTCAGGTCTTACTGAAGGGGATGCTTTCTGGGTTCTAAAGGCTAGTTCCTTGGATTCTTACAGAAAGCAAATAAAACATCTCAATTTGGCAGAATTTCACAGATTAACTTGAAACTTCTTATGTAACAAATGGTCTAAAAATACAGAAATCTCATTTCAACACTTAAAATCCAGTTAGATTCCCAGAGAATGGTACTTAGCCTTTAGCGAATTTTATCATTATTTTTTGATGTGGCTCAGAATCAGAGACTCGCCTGGAAGACAGAAAGTAATGTGCAAGAATTAATCACTCCTTCTTTAACTTGTGTGCCACTCACTATTGTTGACGGACACAGTTTGCAAAAATCTTTGTTCCTTCACGTGGGACCTGTTCGTATATTTTTGTTACTAACCAAGACTTCTGAAATATAAAAAGAGGCTCAAAAAATACGTAGCCACATTCCGGACAAACTCCCCTGTAAGTAAGTGTGCTCTAAGTCACAACCAGGGTATATCCAAATGGGTGATAACAAAACAGGGACCACTCTATGGACTGTTTTTGAAAAATAATACAGGTGGTGATACAGTCTGTCCATGATCATAAGTAAAAAAATAAATAAAGATCCTATTTTCCCCAAATACTCGGTGTTTTTCACTGGAATGCATAATATAAAACAGTAACTCATTGATCACTTAAGAATGAGACTCCAAAACCATACTAGCTGGTTAATATGCTGTTAGAGTATATCCCAACACGTTAAATTCTTCTGACTCTCAGAGAGTCCGTTATGGCTCATTTTGTTAAAGCTGTAAACCCTAAGGGGACGGCAGCGTGCCTCCATTCCGCACCCAGCACCAGCACCCTGGGAGGCAGACATATCTGACGGGACACAGCTTATCCCAGGAAGGAGCAAATTCTCACAGAACTAGCCCTGGGAGGAAAGACAGAGCATTCTGTATCTTATCCTCAGGTCCTGCAATTTCTTTGATGAAAATGCTCTAAATCAGAAACCCCACCGGGGAGACTAATTAAGACAAAGACCCATAGGACAACACACTCCGTCATGTGATCTTCATGTTTGTTCCTGAACTTTAAAACTATTAATAAAGTTCCAAAGGTTTCTTTTCAGGATATTCCCCCCCTCCATCATGTTTCCTAAGAGTAATACAAACCACCTCATTTACAACCTCCAGACGCCAAATCTGTGAGAAATCACACAACACACAATCTCCCACGGCAAGACACCCAAACTTTGTTTTCTCATTGAGACCCTCAAGGCTTTAAGAACAGAACACCTGGCCAGTTCCTAGCCTGGCTGCAGTAACGCCCGGACAGCAGACTGACCACAAACACGTTCTGTGCCTGCCGGTCCTGGCGTTCTTTCTTAGTAAGTACAACCAACAAAATAAACCACTTTGAAACTCAGATATTCAACTTTAAAAGACAACCAGTTTCCCTTAAAGGCCTAAGACAACAATCATCTAAATATATTTACTCTGTCAAAGAGAAACAGATCTCCGAGCTCAGGCTGTAACTCACCGCAAAACTGAACAATCCAGTTTTTCGCTTGTTTCAGTCAATATACAATCTTGCACTAAACAACAGCTAAAAACACAAGGTGTCTAAATTATGCAATCATATTTCTCAAATTTTCCACCGAGAGAAAACCCGTCAGCTCACATCAGAAGAACAAAATATATTTACCTGTATTCCTGTCTGGTAAGATACAGCAATGCTTCTGCAGAATGCCAGGCAAAACCTGTTTCAAAACATACAAATAAGATACATCTGGTTATCACTCAGGTGGAGAAAGGTGTCTCATTAACTGTAGCAGTGTTTCTCTAATAAGGTCGCTCCGTGTCGCACAGGGTCATCACGCCCAGAACGATCTGACAAATTAAACAATTCAGGAAAATTTTGATGACACACATTCTGCATCAAAAAGGTTAATCAGGTAGGTGTGCTGATTATATATGCTGTTCCAGAATGGTAATGCAGTTCTATTTCATGGATGCCCCTAATGGGTCCTGAGAGGATCTTGAAAGCTGCACTCAAGGGACTCCTACAATAAGGCAAATGGGCCCACCAATTTTTGTGATGGCTTTTAAAATATTAGATGCAATTAGAGCCTGAAAGTGGAGAACCATACAGCGGCAGTATATGGAGCCTGTCTTGTGGGATCCAGGCACAGATGCTTTCATCTCGGATGAGTCACAAAGAGGAATGTGGCAGAAAAGGCTCTATTTACAGTCATGGTTTGGTCGTAAATGATGAAGGAAGTATCTTATTTGATAAGTGAAGGGAAGGTGAAAATAACAGAAAATAGCTTTCTCCCCAGAAAACAGCAGTGTAAGGCGACGGCAAAGCACAGACTGAAAGAAGCTGCACTGAAGAGACCATGTGGGGATTTACGATTCTGCGTTCTAACTCAATCACAGTAAAAGCTGGACTTCCATCCTGAGTTTTCCACCGATGAAGCTGCAACCATTCCTCAACCCTCTGTGATTACACCCATCCAAGACTCTCAGCCCAGAAGCAGGCATTACTTATCTCGGAGCAATTACTTAGTGAAGAGAGAGGGAGAGGCGGGGAGGGGGGAGAGGGAGAGAGGGAGGGAGGGAGGGAGGGAGAAGCAGGGCGGGTGGGGGGGGAGAGTTAGGCAGAGAGGGAGGGGGAGAGGCAGGGAGAGGGAGGGGAGAGGGAGGGGGGAGGGGGAAGGCAGGGAGGGAGGAGAGGCAGGGAGGGGGTGAGAGGGAGGGAGAGGCAGGGAGGGGGGAGAGGGAGGGAGGGGGGGGAGAAGCAGGGCAGGTGGGGGGGGAAAGTTAGGCAGAGAGGGAGGGGGAGAGGGAGGGGGAGAGGAAGGGAGAGGGAGGGGGAGGGGGAAGGCAGGGAGGGGGGAGAGGGAGGGAGAGGGAGGAGAGGCAGGGAGAGAGGGAAGAGGGGAGAAGCAGGGAGAGGCAGGCGCACCGAGCCCAGGGTCTGCCCTTGATCGCCTTGCGATCCAGTCAAGCGCACAGCCTGTTGTAATAGGTGGAACGAACAGTCACGGAAGCTTCGCTCTGAAAGAGCATCGGCCTTCTCTTCCATGCTGCCTGCCATCCCTCCACACCAGGGAAGGAATAATTCACGCCCAAGTATCACCAGCTGCAGACAAAATGGTATTCCCAATTTCCAAGTCTAAACAAACCTAAGAGACACCACAAGTCTGTGGTTCTAGGCAGTGCAGGAACCAGTGGGAAAGACCGCAGTGGTGACAAGGGCTTCCTCAGAATCCGTGATTCCCGCCTGGGGTGGGGTTGGGGGGCTGCACGCTCCACAGGGACTGTCCACAGACAGGAAGACCCCCTTCCAGGCCCCGATACGCCACGGCAATCACACCCCACTGGGGTCCATCCTGTGGCATCTGTGTCAGGGAAGAAAGACCTCGAGAGCCACACAGATGTCCACAAACACACGTCAGCTTATTAGACGAGTGATTCGAAAAGCAAGCCACAGGAACTCCCATGCATAGCACCCACACACACGACTAAGCCTCAATAGGCCTCTGCACCCGACCCCGCCATTCTCCCCATCCCAGCCCCCACCCTAGACGCCGCCCCACGCGGCCACCAACGGGCATGGCCCCTTGCTCATTCCAGGGTCCCTCCGAGGCAGTGCTCAGCCCACCCTGGCCACCGCGGTCTCTGTGAACAAGCCGTGTGGCTCTTCTCACGTGACCCCAAGCAAGAGAACAACACATGGGTCCAGAGAAATCACAAGCAGCCATAGAACCCACTTGTGACTTTCCTGAGGGCAGACCATTTGAGTTCAAAAATAGCACCCATCCCTAATCTCGACAAGCTCCTCCTCGCTATGGCCACAGGTGAGACACCAGTGCTCGATCCCGGCAGGTGCCACAGCCTCACGTCTCTCCCTCGCCACCAGCTCGGGCTGGGCCGGGGACCCCACAGGAGCCTCGCTCCCTCCCTGAAGCCTCCGCAAAAAACAGCAGAAGGGAATGAAATCACCCTGCCTGCCCAACGGCACTTGTAAAGGCTCAATGCCACTAACCTGCCTGTTGCAGGAGAGCATTTACTGAGAATACCTGGGGGACACCGTGCTCTGCACCCCACAGAACACATCCACGGGCACCTGCCCACATAATCACGAGCATGACACCCACAGCACGTGCTCTTGGAAACCGCTGCTGCCTACGTCCTCTGCGTCCTGTGTCCAGAGTCTTCCAACTGACAATCCATTCCCCAAATGTCAAGTTCAAGCTTTCACTCCTCCCTGCATCCTGACTCCTGGTGGGGCCAACCTGAGCAGGGTTTACCTAAGGCGTCAGGTCAAGAGAGCCAGAGCCTCAGATCCAGTGCTGCTGACCCAATACGGCGCTGACTGGCCACACGGGCAAAGTTAAGTGAAAACATAAGTGAAGTCAATTAAAATTCGGAATTCTGGTCCTCGGTCGCACTGTCCACATTTCAAGTGCAAGCGTGGCTGTGGCCGCCGTATTGAATGGCGCAGACCTCAAATATGTGCATCATCTTTCAGAAGAAAACAAGGTCTGGAGGCGACATCCTGTGTCAACTACATTCATATCTAAAAATAAAATTTCTCAGGGGTGCTGTTTTGTCCTCGCCCCTTCTCCCTCCATCCAGGCAGAAGCCTCTCCATCCCCGTGTGGTCACGAGAAGCTGGATGTGGACTCAACGAGCCACGTGAGCTGGAGGCCCTCACAGCCTTACTTCCTACGGCCCAGGTAACGAGCTAGTGCCCTTTACATCTGCAAACTAACACCGCGCAGCGCAATGTGCTCCACGGGGCACGTGAGCCTCAGACACGTTCTGCAGCGCGGGGAGCACAGGGTACACCAAGCTGCTCAGGCCCCTCTTCCCGGCCAATAACTGTTAGCCAAGAGCTGCAGGCAGATCCCGACAAGAAGCCGTGTCCGTGGCTCTCACGAAATGAGACAGCCAGGCTCCCGCTTCCCAGCCAGGACCACGGATCTGCACACAGATCTGCACACGGCCCCCCGCGTCACAGCCAGGACCACGGATTTGCACACGGATTTACATGTGGCCCCCGCTTCCCAGCCAGGACCACGGATCTGCACACAGATCTGCACACAGCCCCCGCATCACTGCCAGGCCCGTGGATCTGCACATGTCTGACAGGCTTTCTCTCCTATGCCTCCCTCCCAAGGGGAGCTGAGCAGCAGTGACCAGCTTGGGCAGCTGCTGCAGGGCACACGGCCACACAGAGGCTGGCCCCCGGCCCCACACTTGCCCTGGGGCCCGGCACACCTCCTGTGTGCTCAGTCGAGCCCTGTGCCCGTGGCGGCCCCTCACAGCAGCTGGCCAGGGAGGCGGCTGCCGCACATGCACCATGCCCATCAGCTCGCATCTCCAAAGAAAACATGTTCAGGGCGGCTGTGGGGATGAGGGGAGTTTGCACGCACTCCCACACTGGAGGGTGGACTGGAAGAGGGGGATTCACAGACGGAGACGTCCCTATTCCTAGTGATACAGGCCACTGTTACACCCTCAGGGCACACGCACGTGCACAGGGCAAGCCTCAGCCACCGGCAGCCTCGGTGGTCACATGTTGAGTGGGGCAGGGGTGCGTCATCACACTCTGCCTGCATCAGCGCGATGCAGGGGGCTGTAAGCACAGCCCCCCCCCCACCCCGCCCCACCAGCCCTGCACTCACCCATGTTTCCGGGCTGGAGAAGGAGCTCGGGAAGCCTGTGCACACGCAGCACCTGCCATCCGCGATGCTATGCCGAGCTCCTGGAATGTGTGCAGGCAGACGGTATGTAGGGGGTGCCCACCACACCACGAGGAGGGGCAAGGGCACTTTGGGAGGCGATGGACACCTTCACGGCCTTGACTGTGGGGACGGTGTGTGTCCACATCCCAGTGCCTCAAACTGGAGTTTTTGTGTGTCAATTATACCACAACAAAGCTCTGGAAAAAGATTTTGTTCCCAATCTTCAATAAATCTCTCCTATGCCTTTAAACACACAGGTGCACAGACACACCCAGAATCTACACTTCTACTGAGCTCCCAAGCGACACTGATGCTCCCTGGACAGGAAACACACTCGGCGAACTGAACCAGCCCAGCATGCAGCTTATGCTGTGTAAACACAGCAACACCATCAATTAACCTGTCCCTTCGACGCACACAGACATGACTTTAAGTCGGCAGAGTGGCTGAGATAAAAACTCACACACAAGAACCGAGTGTCTGGGCACGTACGGAAAGGATTTCAACAGGAGCCTGACAGATAAGGAGCAGAAAGGGGCATCTGGGGGGGGGGGGGGGGCTCAGTCGGTTAAGCATCTGACTCGTGATCTCAGCTCACATCAAGATCTCACAGTTTGTGGGTTCGAGCCCTGCACTGGGCTCCATGCTGACAGCTCAGATTCTTGGGATTCTCTCCCTCTCTCTCAAAATTAACAAATAAACTTAAAATAAAAAAAGATAAGGAGCAGAAAGAGGAGAGCCATAAATCTAGGGTCTGACTGTCCAAGAGTTCTCGGCAAGGACTCAGCACCAGAAGTGTGGGGCTCAGAAGCACATTGTGTCTCCAGGGAGGGCACAAGCAGCCACGCCGGAGTGTGTCGTGCCCAGGCCCCCCTCCCATACCCAGAGACATGAACCAGAGGGAGCACAAGCACACAGGTGCTGGGGAGCAGTCCCGGGGCTGCACAGAAGCGAGACACAAAGCTGGCACGCCCAACGGTTCTGCCTCCCAACTGCTTCACCTTCTTCTAGAAGGAGAACCCTGGCCTGTCACCTGCCCCACCCCCGTCCTCCCCAAGCAGGAGACCAGAATATTCTCCTCTGAAAAATGAAAAAGGCCAAGAGAAAATACTTCCTATTAACGTAGGCTTTCCAATTAAAACTGGCTTGCACCAGATCTGTGTGGAAAATTCCACCAGCCAATAAGCCCCATCTACTCACCAAAAACCAACTCCACATAAATGTTTAATGTCTTGCACTTAATGAAAACTCACAGTTGAGGATTGTCATGCATTTAAAGAACCCCCCCACTCTGACAGTGACTAAGAAAAACAAAATCAGAGGAAACAGAAGCATTACCAAAACAAGAGAACATTTTAAGATAATGATGATTAACATTGCAGAAAGACGGAGGAGAGATTTTGTCCGTGACCCAAGAACAGGATGCTATTCTTATAAAAGGGAAATCTACAGAACAAGAAACAGCTTTTGGAAATTTAAAAAGAAAACAAAAATGAATATAAAATTTTAAAAAGTAGTTAAAAAAACAAATTCAAGGAAGTCTCCCAGAAGGTTTAGAGAAAAATTATATAAAGAGGGGAAAAAAGGAGAGAACAGAGGTTATGTGGCCATCCCGGGGGCACACCATTCTGGCCAGTGGGAGGTCCAGGATGAAAGGCCACGAAACAACACACAGCATCACACAGACGGTCATGATCCACAGGTCTGAACGACGTAATTTCGGACTCAACAGGCCCACTGAGCTCCTGGCACAGCCAGCACAACGTGACGAGCCTAAGATTCACCATCATGAAAATCCAGAACAAACAGTCCCAAACTCAACCAAAATACTAAATACTGGAAGCTGGAATATGCAGAAACGGTGTTTTAGAAATTCCAAGGGAGAAACAGAAGACACCATGAGACAAGCAAGGCATCAAATGGGTCACTTTCTAAAATGACCCCACAAGACCTGTGGCAGGAGCAGACAGCCCGAGAGGCCACCCCCCCACCCCCCCACCCCCGGGGAGGCAAGGGCCACACTCAGGTGGAGGGTCCCCACGTGACACCCGGCCATGGCCCCAGGGAAGGAGGGAGTGCGGAGGACAGATGCGGGCTGAACACACAGGAAAGAAGGATAAAAATGTTAAGACAGTAAAGAATAAGGCAATTAACAAACAATAAAAGACGTTACCAAAAAAAGAGGTGTGATCCTATAAACTGAATGTGATAGAAGTACTGACCATCGATTTACCCAAAAATCAGGACATAAGGGACACTGAGCACAGGGGGAGGGGCCGGAGAGGCCCCGTCTTCCACACACGCCAGCGGGGCACTGGGAGGGGACAGGGGTCTCCAGGCAGCAGGACAGGGCGGGGCCGCTCTTCACACACCTCCTAAAACCACTTCACTTTTTATAGTGTGTACATGTAGGATTCACATAATTAAAATTAACTCACATAAAATAATGTACGGCCAGTCTGCACAATGATTTTTACAATTATAGGAAGGCAGTATTAAATTGTCCTGAAGGATGTTTATTCATTTAATGTTTATTTATTTTGAGAGAGAGAGAGAGAGACAGAGAGAGACAGAGAGAGAGAGAGAGAGACAGAGAGAGAGAGAGAGAGAGAGAGAGAGAATAAGTGGGGGAGGGGCAGAGACAGGGAGAGAGAGAATCCTAAGCAGGCTCCACACTGTCAGCACAGAGCCCAACCTGGGGCTCAAACTCACAAACCGTAAGATCATGCGTGACCTGAGCCGAAATCAAGAGGTGGACGCTCAACCAACTGAGCCACCCAAGCGCCTGCCCCCATCCTTAAGGGCATTCAAAATGACAAAAATGAGCAAAACACCTATTTGGAATTAAAGTGCTTCCACACATTTTTATAGCTTCTCATTATAAGTCAGACACACCTGAACTCAGTCGTTACCTCATACAAAACCCACATCCAGCAAACCCGGATAAGGCAAACGCTAGGAGCAAGAACAAAACATGAGCACAGTCTGGCCCAATCCAGAGTCACTTCAGGAAAAAATGTTTACGAAGGGCTGTAAGAGAAGGACTCAGGTCAAGTGCTTCTATTTAAACACCAGTCATCAAGGCAGCATGGTATCAGCCAAAGAACGGACAGACCAGTGGAACATAAGCACAGACAACTCTTCTCTGGCAAAGGGACCCCAGCAACACAGCGGAGCAGACGGATGGTCTTCACAACAAAGGCGTCCACGTGCAAAATGATGAATCCAGACACAGAACTTGCAGCCTTCACAAAAAACAGCGTGAAGTAGATCACAGGTTAAACGTAAAGGACAAAACTATGAATCCCCTAGTGCATAGCACAGAAGAAAACCCTAGACGCACTTCCTCAGGGAGGCGCCCTTTTAGGTACAACACCCCGGGCACGAGCCATGAAAGAAAGAATTAGTAAGCTGCACCCGATGAAAATTAAAATCTTCTGCTCTGTGAAAAGCACTGTCTAGAGAAGACACAAGTCACAGGCTGGGAGAAAATACCCGCATAAGACACACCTCATAAAGGACTACTATCCAAAATGCGCACAGAACACCCAACGAGAAAACAGACAACTCAAGCCGTGGGCCAAAGACCTTGACTGACAGCAAAGAGGCACGTGAGAAGACACGCCACATCCCGTGGCATCAGGGAAACGCAAATTCAGACAAGGAGACGCCACCCACACCTGTGAGGACAGCCCAAACCCAGAGCACTGAGCACGCCAAGTGCTGGCGAACGAGGACGCGGAGCAACAGAGGCTGTCCCTCTCCCTCTGCAGGGGACGCAGGATGGCTGTTTCTAAGGGACAGGGGGTGGCTGTTTCTTTTCTTTTTTTTTAATTTTTTTTTCAACGTTTATTTATTTTTGGGACAGAGAGAGACAGAGCATGAACGGGGGAGGGGCAGAGAGAGAGGGAGACACAGAATCGGAAACAGGCTCCAGGCTCTGAGCCATCAGCCCAGAGCCCAACGCGGGGCTCGAACTCACGGACCGCGAGATCGTGGCCTGGCTGAAGTCGGAAGTTTAACTGACTGCGCCACCCAGGCGCCCCAGGGGGTGGCTGTTTCTACAGGATGCGGGATGACTGTTTCTAGGGGACCCAGGGTGGCTGTTTCTACAGGACACAGGATGGCTATTTCTAGGGGACAGGGGGTAGCTGTTTCTACAGGATGCGGGATGGCTGTTTCTAGGGGATGCAGGATGGCTTGTTTCTTACAGAACTAACCATACTCTTGACGTACAATTCAGAAATCCTGCTCCTTGATATTTCCCAAAGCAGTTGAAAACTCACGTCCACGCAAATGCCTGTACACAGAAGTTTACAGCAGCTTTATCATAATTGCCCAAACTTGGAAGCCCCTCAGCACATGAATGGATAAAATGGTCCATCCATCCAAACAATACAATATCGTTCAGCATGAAAAAGAGGTGAGATATCCAACCATGAAAGCAGGCAGGAACCTTAATGCACATCCCTCAGGGAAAGAAGCCGATCTGGAAAGACTACTTACTGTGTCATTCCAGCTCCAGGACGTCCTGGAAAACGCAAAACTACGGACACAGTGAGAAGATGAGAGGCTGGCTGCCAGGGGTCGTGGGAGGAGGGAGGACGAACAGGTGGAGCACAGAGGGGCTTGGGGCAGTGAGACTAGGCTGGGTGACCCCGTAAGGACGGACACAAGTTATCGCACATTTCCGCAAACCCACAGGATGCATGACACCAAGAGGGACCCCGGTGTAGACTGTGGACTCCGGGCGACGGCGACATCATTAGGTTGACAAATGCACCGTCTGGTGAGGGTGCTGGGGGAGGGGAGGGTGGGAGAATGCTCATCGATGCTGGAAACTGGAAACTGGCTTGTATTTCACACAAAATGCAAGCACGTCTGGGGGACCGTAGGGACTTCACCACACAGTGAACATGAGCCTCCTGCAGGTGCCCCACCTGCCCGCTGAGGGTGTGGGGAGGGCAGGCTCTCTGGCTCTGTGCCCACGGCTGGGCCTCCTTGGACCCTCCCTCCCTCCACCAAGGGACTGTTCTGTCGGCAGAACGGCTGTCATCTGTCACACACAGGAGACCCGGGGTGACCGCACGCCTCTCCTGGGAGGCGGGTGCATCTCTGCTGGTAGAAGCATTACCACAGAGCACGGGCCGCACAGACAACAGCCCCCAGAGACACTGCACGTGCAGGGTTCGTGCGTGCACATCATGCTGTGTGCTGGAAAGATGGATGTCAACACAAGGATTAAAACTCAACCCGCCAGACGGCGTTAATAGCCCCTCTTCACTGCTGTGGTGTTCCAAACAACAAAACCGCACTGAACGTTCCTCGCAAACCACAAAGCATCACCTCCGTGGCAACAGACACACAGCTCAGGGCGTCCGTACAAAGTGAGGTCAACGGTCCCCTCCTCTCAGTCGGGTGGCTGGGGCGACAGCTGAGAAACCCATGTGGGGGCTGCCGATGCCGGCCCACAGCAGCCCTCAAACCCTGTCCTGGGAGCTCGTCCAGATGGGCCCTTGCAGGAAGGAGCCCATCACGGTTCTGATGTGAATAAGCAAACCCCGTGACACCACTGGACATGACCATGCAATGAGAACGTCAAAATAAAAAGCCGTGCTCAACGCTGTAGTGCAAGCATCTCACTGAAGCCGAACAAGGTTCTGCCTGTGATTTCAGGGGGAAAGAGGGAAAACCCCAAAGTCACCTAGCTGCAGGGACCTCTCGCTGAAATGGCACTGGATGGGCAGAGGCCACATGACCAGAACCACTGGCGGGTCAAGTTCCACACGGCTGTCCTCATCGGTGATCTGCCGCACTGGCACCTAACACCCTGGAGATGGAGAGGCCACGACTCCAAGCCCAACATCACACCCAAGTGAGGCAACGGGGGAACCACACACTGCAGCTGGTGAGCTCCCCACCGCCGCCAGCTCAGGGGGCCTGCGGGGCATCCAGCACATCCACAAACTGAGGGGCGATGTTCGAGGCCGAAAACCACGTACTGAGCGAGCTGTGAGGAGTGTTTCCAACGATAACAACCGCTTCTGAGTGCACGACGTAGGTCACTGCCCAGCCTTACAAGAGCTGTTCTTTGAAACAGGCCAGCAGGGAGCCAGCCTCTGCACCCTCAGCAAACGGCCAGCTGAGAGGCACACGTCAGCACACCCCCCACGTTCGAAAACGAGAGCGAGTAGAGCACCAGGCTTACAGGACGGCTGTGGTCAGAAACGCCGTCTTTGCTCCTCGACGCCCTCAAACCCCTTCCTCCGGGTGATCACGGCCGTCAGACCGCACGCACGGCCCACCGTGTGCCCCCCGGCTGGAGATGCCCACCCCGCTGGCTCCGTGCCGGCCACGGTTAACTTCGTGCGTCCCGAGGCGTCCCTGACCGGCCTCAGGGTGCCGAGACGAAACCCCGTTTCTGGGCGCGTCTGAGGGTTTCCAGAGCACAGACCACCTGCACCGGCAGACCCGGCACCAGACCGGCAGCGTGGCGTTATAGTTCGGTCCCCTCGGGGCCTGAGCAGGACCAAAGGGGAGGAGGAAGGAGCTGCCCCCGCTTCTCCGCCTCAGGGCCGGAGCCGGCACCACAGTGTGCCTGCTGCCCTCACCCTGGGAGATGAGCCGGCAGCTGCCTGGTTCTCGGAGCCCCTGGGCCTCCAGCCTGCGGACGCAGCCTCCGTAATGCGCGAGCCACTTCCTCACGACAAACATCCTGCCACAGAGACACAGAGAGGGGGACAGACGGACACACCCGTGAGCCCTGTGGCTCTGTGGCCCTGGAGCACCCTGGCTGAAGCCAGAGACCAGCACCAGCCTCCTCGGCATCTGGAGGCCCAGAGCAGGGGTCCTCGGCCACGAAGCCTGGCGCAAACCTCCCGCGGGGCAGCCCGCGGAGACAGGAGATCGTAGGGCCCTGGAGTGGGCCCAGCCCCTGCGTGCCGTCAACACCAGCAGGTGACCATGGGAGCACCGGGGTGAGGGACCGCCCCGGCGGTTCTCGGAGAGGTTTTCCTCAACCAAAGATCTCGTGCTCCACCCCCGTGTCTGCACAGCCCAGCCCGGCTCGCAGCGCAGTGGGGCTGTGCGCAGGGGGCTCTGGCGACTGCCCGGGACCACCCTGTGAGGACATCCTCTCGGGCTCTCCCCGTGACGGACGGGGACACAGGGGAGGGGCCAAGCCACCACGACAGGGGTGTGTGCTCTTGAGCATGTGTGGCTTCCAAATTGTTCCCCAATTCTCACTGGGCGACACTGAGCATCTGCCAGAGTAATGCCAGCTCCTGAGTCCTCATTACTGTGGGGCGGGGCTCCCCCCCGGGGAGAAGGACGGGGTCCCAGTTACTGTGGGCTGGGGGCCCCCCAGGGGGAAGGATGGGGTCCTAGTTACTGTGGTGTGGGGGCCCCTGGGAAGGACGAGGGGTAGGGGCAACCTGGGAAGGATGGGGTCCTAGTTACTGTGGGGCGGGGCCCCCCCAGGGAGAAGGATGGGGTCCCAGTTACTATGGGGTGGGAGCCCCTGGGAAGGACGAGGGGTGAGGGCCTCCTGGGGAAGATGGGGTCCCAGTTACTGTGGTCTGGGGGTCCCCCGGAGGGAAGGATGGGGTCCTAGTTACTGTGGTCTGGGGGCCCCCCGGAGGGAAGGATGTGGTCCTAGTTACTGTGGTCTGGGGGCCCCCCGGAGGGAAGGACGGGGTCCTAGTTACTGTCGGGTGGGGTCCCCCAGGGGGAAGGACGGGGGTCCTAGTTACTGTGGTCTGGGGGCCCGCCGGAGGGAAGGATGGGGTCCTAGTTACTGTGGTCTGGGGGCCCCCCGGAGGGAAGGACGGGGTCCCACTTACTGTGGGGTGGGGACCCCCCGGGAAGGACAGGGTCCCACTTACTGTGGGGTGGGGACCCCCCAGGAAGGACCTGGTGCAGGGGAGAGGCCCTGTTATGGGAACAGGCAGGCAGGGCAGCCATGTGGAGGGTAGAAGCAGTGAGACAGGGTGTCAGCGTCAAGCCCTAAAGCCAGGGAAGCCAATGGACTTACATTCTGCTCAACAAGAAAGTCGGGGGGGGGGGGACCGGAGGGCTGGCCCCACACTGGGAGAGACCCTCACCAACCACCCCGGCCCTGCTCTCCCTCAGGCATGCACTCCACTCAAACTTCCAGAAGCTTCCCTCAGTGCTGCTGTCAGGAGAGGCCGACCTCGGGATGGGGGTGCCTCCTCATACCGTTCCCTGAGACCATCCTTGGTCTGCAGTGAGGACCTCGAGCCCCTCATGCTGCCCCTACCCCAACGGCTGGCACAGAACAAACGCCTGTGATCTGGAAAGGTGACCCCACGCTCACAGGGTGTTCACAGGGTTCTGAGGATTTAGAAAACTAAACCCCCTCAGGACAGCCTGCCTTTCGGGTCTCGTGAAGGAGTCAAACACCTCATTTCTGCAAGTCAAACGATATACTTGTATCTTGTAGACGGGGTGGGGTGGGGGGGGGGGGCACGCCTGGAACCAAGAAGTGCCAGCACACACACTGCACAAATTGTACCCGTTACAGACAGAAAAGGACCAAGAAAAGTTGCAGATATTTCCATTCTTATAGAAGAGACCATTTAACTTAATTTTACAGAACAGTTATCTGAGTTTAAAAATAGAAATTGGCATGTAATGAGTTTAGACTGGCTGTTTCACAACGCTGGCCCACAAGCTTGTTAGTCTAAGTTTCAGGAACTATTGATTGACAAAGTTAAGAACTCAGGAACTAATTAGGAGCTTACAGTCCTATGAACAGCTTTGAAAAGGCGTAACAACTTAAATTACGAGAACAAACATCATTTCTCACTTTTTGTAAACAAATCATCGGAAAAGCAAAGAGTGACTTAAATCACAGGTCATCCAGCCTCACCACCAACGGGCTGACCCTCCTGACTGTAGGGTGAGGGGTCCCGGAGACTTCAGTCCACAGAGGTGAAGGGACGTGGGGGCCAGTGACGACCCACAAACACTGGCGCTTTAAAGAGCTCTGTTATTCGCACAGAAACGCTGGTAATTGTGTCAATTGTGTTCTCTGAAAGTTCAAGAACGGTCAACGCCTAACGCTATAAAATAAGCACCTTACCCAACACCCCACTCCTACCACGTGCGCCCCCAGGAGATGTGAGTGGAGCACTGAGGGTCCACGCCAGGACCCCACAGAAATGCTTGGTTCCACGTCACCTGTGAACCTTCCCCTTAACCGAGCCTCCGTCTGAACTCATGCCCTCTGACAGCACAGGAGGGCCCCGCCTTGGCTTCCGGCTCCTTCCCAGTCTCCTGTGCCGAATCCTCGCCTCGCCTCTCAGCTCTGGGTGCCGAGGACACGGCTTTTCTCCATCACCACCCGGGCCCTGGTCCAGAATCCCTGAGCCCTGCACACTCCCCTCCCTGGATCTCAGGGCCACACGTACAACTGCCCACTTGTTACCACTCAGACGTCCAGTGGGATCTCAAAATTAACGTGTACCCCTAACAAACAACCTCCCCGTCCACACGTGACCACATCTCTGCAAATGGTGCCAGCACACTGTCCCCGGCAGGGGCCTCAGACCTCACTTGGAACCCTGCATCAGACTCAGGCAGGGTCTCACGCCCCCCACTCCTGCCCCGGCGGTGCTACCACCGGCCCGATGAGTCCAGCATCCTCCTGACTGGCCTGCCTGCTTCCGCTCTTGTGGCTCCAAAACTGGTCTTCACACACAAACCAGTCTGACCTTCTAAGCCAGTCTGGATGTCATCGTTGGCCCAGAACACTGACGCATCCTCAGAACACTTGGTCCCTAAATGCCCCAAAGCCCCCAGAGCTCTGTGGCAAGAGCTACTGATCTCAGCCCCCTCAAGGGCTCCGGCCGCTCGGGCCCTTTGCTGCTCTCCCACCTGCCAAGCATCCCCCAGGGCCTTTGCCCGTGCTGCCCTCTGCTGGCAAGCTCCCCTCCAGGACGTCCTCACCGATGGCTCCCTCCAGATTCCCTGCGAGGTCCCTCCAGCCTTCTCAAGGTCATTTCTCCGCACCGGCCCCTCTGCTCTCCCCACACCGTGCTCCCTCGTAGTTTACACGGCCTGGTGCTACCTCCTGCTTCTGTGCGCTCTCCCCCTGCCCCGCTAGAGCAGGAGCTCTGTGCAGGCAGGACAGTCTGTCAGGGGGCCGTGCTGTGGCCCCAGGGCCCAGAGCCGGGCTTGACGTGGGCCCTGAGTCAGTGTCTGTTGAGGTACTCGGTACAGTGACACACGCGGGAGCGGTCATCAGCCTCAGACCACTGACCCTAACAAACAGCAGGTGCAGGGGTCTGCGTCTGAGTTGTGGGGTCCCAGGACACCAAGGGCTCCTTTCCCGCTGCTCCCAGCAGGGCCCACGAGGTGGGACTGCCCCCCAGATGAATACAGGGCATGCCAGCTGCAAGCAAACCCGTGGATATCAGGATGCACAAATCCAACAGCACTCACTGTCCGGGCCTCGGGCCACATGCTTGCCTGTCGCGCTCTGATTCCATATCCGTGGCGATCTCAGGAAACCTGACACGATTCCCCCACTTTAGAGTAAACTGAGGAATGGAGATGTCATGGGACTGCTGGCCGTTTCACAGCTCAGATGGACCCTTCCGGCTTCAGAAACAGAACTTCCACCACTGTGGCGTGAGCTGACCTGGTCTGCTGACTGCCTGTCAAATGCCCACTCACAACCGTGGCTTCAGAACCCTGCACAGAACATGCAAATGCCCTGGTTGTGCCGTAGCGGCAAAAAGTCCCCCGGTGCCTGGGTGGCAGACACACAGATGAAGCTCACTGACTGCGTCCATTTCAGGGGGGACACACGGAGACCACTGTCCAGAGCCCACGGCCACGGGGTGGGGGCAAGCAGTCACCCACTGGCTCCTCAGGGTCACCACAAGGAATGCAGCACCTCCACTGGCATCTCTTAGGTACAAAGTGCAGTCCTACGGCCACCCCTGTGATGAGAAGCACATGTGGGCAGGAGGCAAGAATCACTTAGCACTGCAACCACGCCATCCACCACGTCACTGACCACACCATCCCTCGTGCCACCCACCACGCCATTGACCACACCATCCATCATGCCACTCACCATGCCATTGACCACACCATCCACCACACCACCCACCACGTCATTGACCACACCACCCACACCACTGACCACACCATCCATCACACCACCCGCCATGCCATCCACCATGCCATCCACCACATCACCTACCACGCCACTGACCACATCGTCTACCACACCACCCACCACGCCATTGACCACACCATCCATCACACCACCACGCCATCCACCACACCACCCACCACGCCATTGACCACACCATCCATCACACCACCACCATGCCATCCACCACACAACCCACCATGCCATTGACCATGCCACCTACCACGCCACTGACCACAACACCATCCACCATACCACCTACCACACCACTGACCACACCGTCCCTCATGCCACCCACCATACCACTGACCACACCATCCAACACGCCACCCACCACACCATCCACCACGTCACCTACCACGCCACTGACCACATCGTCCACCACACGACCCACCACGCCATTGACCATGCCACCTACCACGCCACTGACCACACCATCCCTCATGCCACCCACCATGCCATTGGCCACGCCACCCACCACACCATTGACCACACCATCCATCACGCCACCCACCACGCCATTGACTACACCATCCACCACACCACCCACCATGCCACCTACCACGCCATCCACCATGCCATCAACTGACAGCCAAATCTCCAGCACAGCAGTCAAGGAAGCTTCAGGGCAGCATTATACACGCAGGTGGGATCCTCTATGACTTAGTACACGATGAGGGGAACCCCACCTTCCAGGAGCGGTGGACCCCCGGGCAGGTGAGGAGGCAGGCCACAACCTGGCCCCTACTGAGGCCCCTGGGGAGGGACGCAGGGGACATGGCGCTGTGTCACTCACAAGCTGTCCCCGAACTGGAGCACCTCGCACAGAGGGGACTCGATACACATTCTCCCCAAAGACAGACAGAAATGAGCGCGGAGACACACACACAGACAGGCGGGCAGGTGCTCAGCCACAACCACGGCGTCCCCCCTTTGAGGGCTGAATCCACCCAGGAGACTCCTGCCGCAGCTCCCCGGGGCCCTGAGGCCACGTCAGCCCGTCCTCGTCCAAGACCGTGGGGCCGTGGCCTCCAGCAGCCCTCTCCTCTCACATTCCTCCTGCTTCTCTGCTGTAGACAAGGGCGCATACTGGTTCCATCCATTTAATTAAATTTAATTAAATTTATTTGCAGCGTAAGAAAATTTGAGTGCACTGAGCACATGTAACTAAGATAAATCACAAATACACGTTCATTTAATCGATCATCTCGGCATGGTTAAGACGCATGAAACAATTCTTCTTCAGGATTATTCCAGTTTTTCTTCCTGTCTACTGAACGGAAAACGACGTTGTGTAGTTGGGAGTCTCTGGAGAAACGCTGCACCTACATAACAGGACACACGCGTGCACGCGTGTGGACACACCTGCGGACACATTTCAGCCCCTCTCTGCACAGGAACACACCTGCTGGCCGCCGTGAGCGCAGCCGTACAGGACCCAAGTCCCTGCTTCCGCCAGGAGGCGTGTACACTTAGTGAAATTCTGGCCCCGGTGGTGGCCCTTTTCTTACCTCTCTGGACCTCCACATGGCTGCGGGACTTTGCATTCCCACCAGCAGGACACAAGGTGCCCCTTTTCCGTGTGCCCTTGCCCGCGTCTGCTGTTCTCTGGGTTCTGACAGCAGCCAGCCTGGCGGCCGTGACACCGCCTGCGGCAGGGCTCGTGAACAAGTGCGCATGCGCTACCACGTGCGGGCGCGGCACTCCCCAGACCACCAGGGGCCCGGGCTCTGCTCTCCACCCCGGGCGGGCGCGATGCTCCCCAGACCTTCTGGCGGCCAGGCTCTCCGGAATGTGCCCTCCCCATACCCACCCCGTGCTGCACCCTCCCCCACGTTTCCGCGGGCCTTCCCGGCTCCTCATGGATGGCAGCCGCGTAGCACCTGGCGTATCATGTGTGGTGGACGCTCCCAGGCTCACAGCAACCGCCACGTGCGCCCTGAATGGTCTTCTTCCAAGGTCAACCCTATGCCTGCTTGCACAAGGGCTCACACGCACAGAGAGGCCCCGTGTGCACCCTGCGCAGGCCTCCCACGCCTGCGTCTGGCATAACAGCAAAGGGCTGCCCTGTGGAAGCTTTCCACCCACGGCCACCCAGGAGCACAGTCATGGGCGAGCGGGGCCGGGCCTGTGGATGCTCTGTCCTGCCCGGGAGCATTGGCCACGGGTGAGCAGAGGGCGCCCGTGGGTTCTCTGTCACGCCCAGGAGCACAGTCACCAGGAAGCAGGGAGCACCCATGGGTTCTCTGTCCCGCCCGGGAGCATGGTCATGGGCAAGCAGGGGGCGCCCGTGGGTTCTCTGTCCCGCCCGGGAGCATGGTCACAGGGAAGCAGGGAGCACCCGTGGGTTCTCTGTCCCGCCCAGGAGCACGGTCACCAGGAAGCAAGGAGCACGTGTGGGTTCTCTGTCCTGCCCGGGAACACGGTCTTGGGCGAGCAGGGGGCACCTGTGAGTTCTCTGTCCTGCAGGCACCAACCAAAGGCAGCACTGGGTATAACCCTGTGCAGCCTGACCTTTTGGACATTCAGTTCCTCAGCCCTACCCAGTGACCTTTCTTCACTTTCCTATTGAAATACTGTTCCAAATTAAGTTTGAATAGAACACCCTCCTTGACTCCTTCATGCCACAAACGCCCCGTTCACCTTCAACTTTCAAAGGTTGTCACCTGCCAGCAGTGCCTCACACCATGCCTGGTGACAGGTGCAGCCCCCGCGGACGGGGTCACGTCCTTCTCACAAATCTGCCCCAGAGCATCTGATGGGAGGAATAAGGCAGACACCCCCATGCCTGCCCCCAGAAGTGCACCACGGGGCCGGTGGGCTGCAGACCCACAGAACCCCAGGTACAACAGTGGGAGAGGGGCAGATGCCAGCAGAGAAGCGTCGGCTTCGAGGGCTCTGCAGAGCTGAACGAACAGCGGGTTTTTAGGCACAAAGTCTGAGGGGACAGGCCGAGCGGTAGGGGCTCCAGAGTCCATGGCAAGGCCGGGGCAGACCCGGTGGAGCAGGCAGGAAAGAGCGGTCACATTCTCACAAGCAGGGGACAGGGTGAGGGGAAGCCCCGAAAACCCGAGACCACAACCACATGTGACCTGGGAACAGGCACCTAGGGAGATAGGGGGTGTTTGCAGGGCGGGAGCGCAGGGAACCACATGTGATCTGGGAACAAGGACCTGGGGAGACGGGGGTGTGGGCAGGGCGGGAGCACAGGGAACCACACGTGGCCTGGGAACAAGGACCAGGGAGATGGGGGGTATGGGCAGGGTGGGAAGGTCCCGCCCGGTCACATCGCTCTGTGCTCTCGGTGTGGAACACACGCCGTGGGCTGAGTGAGGCAGCAAGGTAGGGACAGAGCACAGGACACAGGAACACACATGATCTTAAACAGGGCTGAGTACAGAAATAAGACAGGAAGCGTATTTACCCGAAGAAAAGATAAACACTAATCTGAGAAGATACATGACCCCCTGTTCCCTGCATCATTATTTACAGCAGCCAAGGCGGCTATCCATCCATACGGAGCGTGTCCATCCATCCAGGGTCCATCCGTATACAGTGTCCATCTGTCCGTAGTGTCCATCTGTCCATAGTGTCCATCCATAAATAAGACGTGGTGAAATATATATGCAATGGAATATTAGCCATAAAACAGAATGAAACCTTGCCATTTGCAATGACATGGATGGAGCCAGAGGGTATAATGTTAAGCAAAATAAGTCGGCCAGAGAAAGACAAATACCCCATGATTTCACTCCTAATATGGAATTTAAGAAACAAAACAAGCAAGCAAAGGGGGGAAAAAGGGGGAGACAGAGACAGAGACAGAGAGAGAGGAGCAAGCTGGTAAACAGACTCTTAAGTCCAGAGAACACAGTGCTGGTCACCAGAGGGGAGGTGGCTTGGGGATGGGAAGACAGGTGATGCGGACGAAGGATCACCTGTCGTGATGAGCACCGGGTGTGATGAATCACTATATCTACCTGAAAGTAACAGAAACAGTGTTGGTTAATTATGCTGAAATAAAAACAAAAAAAACCCACAGTTAAGATTTTGAGGTGACTCCTATTTCTAATCTTCAATGAGCCTTGAACTCTATTTTCCAAATACTATTTCCATGGGGAAAAAAGAGAGTTTCAAGGTCAAAGCAGATGAGGGAACACTAAATATCAATCACACGCTCATCTTGGTGACTGACGACAATCAGCATATTAAGGACTCTAAAAAGTCCTACGCAAAAAAGGTCCACCCTGATGTGGGATGTGTGTGAGGTACGTGCTTTTTTGTTTTTTAATTTTTTTTAAACGTTTATTCATTATTGAGAGACAGAGACACAGAGCGTGAGCAGGGGAAGGGTAGAGAGAGAAGGCGACACAGAATCCGAAGCAGGCTCCAGGATCCGAGCTGTCAGCACAGAGCCTGATGCGGGGCTCGAAGTCACAAACTGCGAGATCACGACCTGAGCCAAAGTCAGTCACCCAACCAACTGAGCCACCCAGGTGCCCCGGTACATACTTTGTTATTGGTTAAACTTAGGTAAATTTCCTTAAATGTTTCTATCAGAAACTGTCTCAGGATCACTGGTCTCAATTCCTGCACAGCCGAGTGGTGGACATGGGGTGATGGTCACGGTGACCCAGGCCAGGCCAGCCCCGCCTGGCTCCGGCTCCTGCAGACAGACACGACACCCCACAATGGGTTTGTGAGAGGCAAGCAAGGGGCCCAGGGCGGCTGCAAGGGCACAGCCTTCGGGCCAGGGGAGGGCAATGCCATCAAGGCTCGCCTGACGGTGGGAACAGGGTTCCTGCTCAGACCACAGTCTGGAAAGCTAATTCTTCTACAAAGAGGAACAGAATGAAGCCACCCCATCAGCACGGTCTACACCGCTCACAAAATCAGCTAGTAACACGGCAACACACACGAGACGGGGGTTAAAGAGGGCCGTGCGACACAGCCATACAGTGGCTGACAAGAAGGAGGGGCAGACCCCGGCACCACCATCTACGAAACTCGACTCAAAGCATCACTTCTGAGCAGCTTTTCTTCTACAGACTGAGGCAGAGGCGCTGACAGAAGTCACAGCTGCGAGCCAGGGCGGGGTCACTGAGGAGGGTGGCCGTAGGTAACCAGCGAACCGAAGGAAATCAGTCCTACCGAGTGTCAGTCCATCTGCCGCGGGCAGTGATACTTGGGTTAACTGAAAGTCTAAGTCCACGTAAGTGCACATATGCATACGGGTGTTCAGGTAGGTGTTTCTCACTCAAAATTTTTTTGACTGCCTTCACTAGTTTCTCCATTAAAGAACCATCTCAACCATTCCAGAGAGATGTCTAGACTGCAGGATATTACTTGACTAATGATACCAAGATTTCAGTGCCCAGAATGAGCAAAAAACAGCTCAGTACTTCTCTTAAGTAATACTTACACCACGAGGAGTTTGCATATGGGACGAACTCAAACATTTCTGCTGAATAAACTCAGTCAGGGAAGGGAGGAGGGGGGATGCATAACTTGGGAAATGGGGAACAGAAGAGAAACCAGATACTCTGGTGAAGTATCCTACAACCAGCCAAATTATAGGGGACAAACGTCTCATATAAAACTGAGGGACAAATGAGACTCATGGTCACATTAAGCCCATGTAGACCTATTACCACTGGAGAGAATTTTATAGCTCAAATAAAGATTGTCTATTAATTTTCTGAAAAAGTTAAAATCCCCATTCTAGGTTGTGTAACTTTGCTGAATTGTTTTAAAAAGGACTATTCTACTTTAAAACATGTAGGATTAAATTTATGACCGAAGTCACACCGCATGTAATTTCTGCAAGTTCTTTAGAGCTTTAAAGAGCACCCTGCGAGAGCGTGCCGTGGCACAGGTCCTGCAGACAAAAGCTGGCCATCCAGTTAGAGAGGACATGGTGTGCCGGCCACAAATTAACACCATGCATGCTGTTCTGGAGCAGCATTCAGAGCATCACGGCCACGCTTGAAGAGCCACGTACCCCAGTGTAGGAGGGAGGGGCTTCTCCGAGGAAGCCGGGCCTGTGCTCCAGAGAAGGTGTCCAGATGAGGGAACACTACCCTCGGCAGAGGCCCCTACGTGCAAGTCACCAGCAGGACCGACCACGTCACCAAGACTGTGGAGTGGTCACCACGCACGGAACCCTCTGCTGAGTCTGAATGCTATCCTGGCGTGGCTGACTGAGTCTCACGCAAAACACAGGCAGGTCCGTACCTGCGGAGCACAAATCCGGCAGCAGATCGCAGGAGGAGCTTAGGAAGGAAGGACACTAGAAACGCGGAAACGGGCCAAGAGGACGTGGTAAAATCCCGTCAGAAGGAATGAAAAGAGGGAACAGACCTGATGCAGGAGAGGAGCCAAGAACACAGTGAACAGAAAACCCCCTGGCAGGAAGGACACATCCCCCCCCACCCTCCCAGAGTGAGAGCACAGGAGGAAAACAGAAGAGCAGCCTGGGGACAAGGCACGAAAAGTGTTTCCTTTGACCTCGGTGTTCTTTGTGTGAAATGGAGCATGTTGCTTGCGGACAGTAAATGAGTAAGGAAGTAGGTGGGGAGCCTGAGGAGGGCTGAGACGCGGAGTCCCACCACGGGGAGAGACGGGGTGGGAGAACAGAGGGGCGTCTGGACAGGGCAGAGACGAGAAAGTGCTGGTAACAACATGGGCGCGAAGTGGAGACCGTTGCGGTGGGGGGCGGGGGGGGTGCTGAATTTTCATCAGCAGCATCAGCACAGATATACGGTTTCCTTAGCAGAAATGCTCTCGGGTACTGAGTGGACAAGTTCAGTCATGGAATTAACCCACACTTGGAATCTTGCCAAGGAGAACAATGACAGACCAGGAAGAGAGAGGGTTGAGGAGGGGCAGCCAAAGCCACGGAACAACAGATCCGCAAGGGCCTGTGTCCCTAGGAATGGCCCTGAAGATAAGAGGGGACCGATGGAGGGAGACACCACAGGTGTCCAAGGACTGGGTTCTGTGTCAACAGAGAGCGTCTCCCAACCAAGTCACAGCTGCTCCTGGGGCAGGAGGAGGGCCGCACAGGACAAACTGAAAGTAGAGGACAGAGCACCTGTGTGGGGCAGGCAAGGGCTCACAGGGAAAATCCCAGGCTCCCTGAGGGCACCTCTGGGCACTTGGGTGTCCATCCTGGAGCACAGCCTGACGCCCTGTGAACATTCCAACGACACAACGGCCACCTCCTCAAAGGCTGACGATCATGTAACCAGACTCTGCAAATGACTTCTGGGAGAGTGAGGAGTTCTGCGCCCAGCAGCCAAGGGGGAGACAACCTAGGCTCCCCCAGACGTGTTCCTGTCCCTCAGCGAGTCAACTCATCAAGCCCACGCCGAAACTGACCTACATTCCCTGTGGATCCCACATAAAATGTATTCAGATGGTATCTATGTCACTGTAAAATATTTTAAATTAAATTTTTACACATTCAAGTTCTTTTTAACACATAACCTTGCCAGATTTGGTCAGTAAAGACACAGGAAGCCCCTCAACCTATTTTTTTTTTTTAGCTCTATTGAGGAAGACTGACAAAACTGTATATATTTAAGGGGTACAACGTGAGGATTTCTTATACACCTATACTTGTGAAATGATCACCACAATCCAGTTAATGAACATATCTATCATGTGGCTTAGTTAACTCACATGTGAGCATATGGTGAGAATGTGTAAGATCCACTCTCAGCAAAGCACCCAGTACAAACATGCTCACAGATAATGGAAAACCATGATTGAAGAAATAAAAGAAAGTATGATGTCAACGCTAGAACAGAGAACAAGAATAAAGAGAAAGAAATTTTTTTAGTATATGTGCTGCCGAAGCAAGCATGAGAAAGAAATTTTTTTAATAGAAATTCTGGTGCTAAAAAGTGAAATGACTAAAATAAAAACTTACTCGAAAAGCACAACAGCAGCCCTGAACTGAGAGAAGAAGGAATGAACAAACCTGAAGATCCATCAGTAGAGATGACACAAGCTGAGGAACACCGCACAGCCTCAGAAAGGTGAGACGCCGCCCAGCTTTCAAACACATGCAAAACAGGATGAGAAAGAGAGGAGAGGAACAGAAAAGATACTCAAAGAAACAACCACTGAAAACCTCCCAAACTTCTTGAAAAACAACAACCTACGTATCGGGGAAGAACTCAAAGAGATCCACAAACAGGCATAGCAGAGTTAAAACTCTGAAAGTGAAAAGACAAGGAGAAAAGCATGAAAGCCCCAAGAGAAAGGACTCCTTACTAACAGAACCCCCTAAGATTAACACCTGGCTTCTCAGCAGAAACGAGGGGCCAGAAGTCAGTAGGATGACATATTGAAAGTGCTCAAGAAAAACACAATCAAGAATCCTATGTGCAGCCAGTAAGTCTTCAAAAGTGAAGGCAAATGAGGATCTTCCCAGGAAACCAAAAAACTGAACGAACTTATTGCTAACAGGCCGACTTCACAAGAAATACCAAAAGTTCTTCAGGTTGAAAACAAGTGACCTCAGGTAGTAATTCAAATGCATATGAACAAAATGAAGAGTGTGGGTAGTAGTGGTAATTATGTAATTATAAAAAACCCAGTATAGATGCACATTTTCTCCTTTCTTCTCTTAACAGAATGACATATATTTTGTATAAAACATATATTTTATATACATATACTATATATAAAGCATTCGTGGGCCTGTAACATAGAGTAACATATGTGTTAAGATATTTGCCAATAACAGCACAGAGAGGGTGGGTGGGAGCAGAGCAGCAATGTGCTAAAGAAACAAATAATTATAACAATGTGCCATGGAGTTTGTAAGGGGGAGATGTAATAGAGCTACAAAGGAGTAGTGTTTCTATATATGACCAGAACTTAATTGGCATAAATCTAAAGCTGATTCTAACAGGGTACTGTGCACAAGGCAAGCCCCAAAACAACCACAAAAGAAATAAAGCAGTAAGGAGGAAGAGCAGAATGTAAAAGACTCAAGACAACTGAAAACAAAAACTGGAAGGGCAGATGGAACCCAACCATGTCAATAACATTAAATGTGAATGGACTAAACCACCCGGTCAAAAGCAGAGTGTGTCAGAGGGGATTTAGCAGAAACAAACCATGATCCAACTTAACACTGCCAGAGGAGACACACCATAGATTCAAAGATAACAATAGAGTCAAAGTGAAAGGATGGAGACTATATCAAGCAGACAGCAACCGCAAGAAAGCTAAAAGTGGTTACATCGATCTTAGAGAAAGCAGATTAAGACACCAAAGTGTTACTAGAGATAAGGGGACATTTTATAAACAAAGAAGGATCAATCCACCAGAAACATGTAACAACTATAAACACATATGCAACTTAACAACAGAGCACCAAAATCCCTAAAGCAAAAACAAACAAAAATGAAGGACGACATTTGACAACAACAGTTGGAGCCTTCAACACTTCACCTTCAATAATAGGCAGAACATGTGGACAGAAGATCAATAATGAAACAGAAGACAAGAACAACGCTAGAAATGAACTAGCCCAACAGACATCTGTACAACATTCCACCCAGCAATGGCAACAGAACAAATGATGTTCTCAAGTGTACATGAAACATTCCCTGATGACAACACATGCTAAGCCATAAACAAATCTCAAAAATGTGAAAGGAGAGAAATTATATAAATTATGTTATTCAATCACAATGGAACAGAATTAAAAATCAGTACTAGGAAAAAAACTGGGAAACTCACAAATATGTGGAAATTAAACAATGCACTCCCAAATAACCAATGGAACAAAGAACAAATCCAAAAGGAAACCAGAAAATATTTTGAGATTAATGAAGACACACATACCAAAACTAAATGGCTGCAGCTACAACACTGCTTAGAAACATAGAGCAGTTAGTGCCTTTATGAAGAAAAAAGATAAGCTACTCTTCCAACATAAGATGCTGGAAAAAGAAGAGCAAACTACCCCTAAGGCAAGGAGAAGGAAGGAGAATAACAAAGATTAAAGCAGAAATTTATGGCACAGAGAATACAGAAACAAAAGAGAAAAACAAAACCAAAAGCTAGCTCTTGAAAAGATCAACAAAACTGACAAATTGAAAATAAGAGAAGGTCAAATTACTAGAACCAGAAGTGAAACTTGGGATAGTGCTACAGACCTTGCCACAGACATTACAGAAATAAAAAGATTTATAAGGGAATACAATAAACAAGTGTATGCCAAAAAATTACATAGCTTAGAAAAAAACAGATAAATTCCTAGAAAGACACAAACTGCCAAATCAGACTCAAGAAGAAAAAGACAACATGAACGGACCTATAACAAGTGAAGACAGTGAATTAGTCATCAAAAAGTATCCACAGACTCCGAAGGCTTCTCTGGTGATTTCTGCCAGAACCTTACAAATTAGTGCCAACTCTTGACATATGGTGCATCTGAACCCCTTTGATCTCACTGCAGTGCACTTCTGTGTGTCCTTTTCTCCTATAAAATCTGTGCACCAAGGCCGGGATTTTGTGGAGAATATCTGTGCAGCTGCCACGGATTGCCCTCCATCCTGCCCACCCCCCAACCGTAGTGACACCGAGTACACTCTGTGTCAAATATACCGAGTGGCCTGCTTCAGTTTCCAGGCTCAAAGTGCCTTCTCAGTTTGGGAGGTACTTTACTGTCCCTCCTCCACCTCCTAACATGTGATCCTGTATATAAAATAGTCTAAGAAATCCACCGAAAACAATTAGAATAAATTAGTCCAGCAAAGTCAAAGGATACAAAATCAATATTAAAAAATCAATGGTAATTCTATATACTTGAGATGAACAATCTATAAATAAAACCAAGGAAACAATTCCAATCACAACTGTATCACATAGAATAATATACTTTGGAATAAATTTAACAAAAACAGTGAAAAACCTACACTCTGAAAACTACAAAACATTGTTGAAAGAAGTTAAAGACCTAAAAAATGAGAAGACATTCCATGTTCATGAGGCAGAAGACGTCAAATGTTAAGGTGGCAATGCTCCTGAAACTAATCCACAGATTGAATGCAATGCCTCTCAGAACCCTACCTAACTTCTTTGTGGAATCAGCAAGGTGATTCCAAAATTCACAGGGAATTGCAAGGGACCCAAAATAGTCAAAACAATCCTGAAAAAGAACAACAGAGTAGAGGACTCACGTCCGGACTTCTAAACTTATGACAAAGCAGCCGTAACCAAGACTGTGGTACCTACACAAGGACACATCAGTGTAATAGAACTGAGAATCCAGACGCAAACTCATGTACTTCATGGTCAGCTGATTGATTTCCAACGAGAATGCCAAGACCATCGAACGCGGAAAGGAGACTTCTCAACACACACACTGCAGCGACCAGAGGGCCACACGCCAGTGCATGAAGATGGACTCTCTGATCGCGGGCCAGACACGAAGACCACCTCAATATGCAGGAGAGACCCACGTGTGAGAACCAAGCCTGCACAGCCCTTAGAAGGAAAGGCAGCGGTGAAACTTCCTGACTTTGGTGTGGCATGAACAGAGGACAAAACACGTCTACAAAGGGACAGAGGGGACGGCTGCACGATAAGGTGAATGTACTTCATGCCACTGAGCTGCACACTTAGGAACGGTTAAAATGGCCAAATTCCAAATCTTTAAGGCTGGAACAAAAACCAGTTACAATGGCAGATTGTATGCTATACATATTTTGCCACAATAAGAATATTTTTTAAGTTTTTTAAAATTAAAAGAAATAGGAATTTTTAAAAGGAATGGCATTCTGACACATGCTACTTGACGAATTCAACCTTGGATACATTTTTCCAAAGTGACAAAATCCAGTCACCAAGGACCACATGTCTTAAGACCCCACCCACAGGAAATGCCCGGGACCCAGGTGGGTGAAGGGGCGCCTCAAGCAGAGGCAGGGGTAGGAGCTTGGGGGTGATGGCAGAGGTGACAGGATATTCTAAAATTGGCCATGATGATGGCTGCATACAGTAAAAGCCACTGGGTCATAAACTTAGTGAGTGAATTGTGTGCCGTGTGAATTATATCTCAATAAAACTGTTTCTATTTTAATGAGAGGAAACACTCCTTGGGTAGAAAGACAGTTTAGTCGTGGTTACACGTGTGAGTATAATGTTGTTTCTGCGTCTTTCCTAACAGTAATGGTTTTGAAACTGAATAATCAAGAAACACGGATGTCAACATATCATTTAAAATATAATTTAAAAGCAATAGAATAAATCCCTTTAAATTTCTGAGGAAGAACGAGAAGAAAGCACATAAAACACACAAAGTATATAAAATATTTTTGAGTTTTTAAACAATAAAGGCAATTAAATAAATATAAACAAGAATAGCACGAAACACATGCTACATTAAATAGGATAAAATCACCTAGAAAGACTCAGATTGTGTCAAAAAATAAAATCTGACTCTCAGGTCTCCAAAATAAACAGACAACAACAAGAGTTGAGATGTTAATGCAGAACAGTGTTGAGTCTGGGGCGAAACTGTCAAAAACAGCAAGGAGATTTCATCACGGGTAAACAGTCAGAGTCAACATCTGTCATGAATCCACACGCGTCAAAATGGCTGAAGCAAAAAGTGGAGAAAACCAAGGAGACAGCGGGGCCCGGCAGTGGGAAAGAACATCCACGTCCCATCGTGGGTCCCACCGCGGAGGCGGAACAGGGAGGGCGGGAAGACTGTGGACACAGTAGTGCTAACAGATCACTACACGCACGTTCAAGGGGATGAAGACGTGCACACCGCCACGGGCAGGTCAACACCCAGGAAGCACCAATTCTTACCAACTTTGTCTGCAAATCCAACGCAAGCCTGGTCAAAATCCCAAACATAAATGCTCTTTAGAAACTGGAAACACGATTTTAAGGTTGATCTGGATGGACAAATGTGTCAACAAGAGGGGATCACGCCGTCAGATGTTACAAAACAGTCCTGTAACAGTAAGCTGTTGCCACAGTGATGGAAGAAAAGAAAGATCCAGGAATAAACCAAAGTAAGCATGGAAATTCAGTGCATGCTAACGGCTCTGTGCAAAGCTTGACTGAAAAGTGCACAAAAGACAGATTAATTGGTTAGTTTAGGTGTGAGCCAAGTGGGGAGCCACTGGAAGAAAACCACAGTGGGTCCTGCTGCTGGCCTGTGGCCTGAGTAGAGGTGGAGACCTGAGGAATCCTGTTTCCGTGGGGAAGGGATACTGAGAACCCAGGGCATGGGGCAGAGAAGTTCCTCAAATTATCCCAGACACTTAAAATCCAGGCTCGGTTGAAGAAGGGGCATGAGGTGACTCCATATTCTCTGCCACAGACCATCCCGGAGAAAATAAATGGGGATGTTTGGCCGCTTCTGTTTACTCTGAAGGACGTAAGGAAAGATGAGGGCCTCCGGTGGTGTGTCTGCACAGTTGGGGAAGCAGCCCAGGTGGGTCCAGGGACCTACTGGGCCCTCCAGGTAGCAGGCTGGCCTGGCCACAGGGCACTGACCTGCAGCCCCCGGCCCGGCCCCCACCCAGGTCCCTCCCCTTCCGGTCCTTGCGATGAGTACTAAAGGCACAAAGGCAAGGCCATAGACAGAGACCCCACCAGAGGCAGGCGGGGGTGCCAGAAAGCTGAGGGCGGTTCTGGAAATCTTCCACCAAGAAGCAGTCAGCCAAAACGCCAGATATGGGCCCAGACTGGGGCAATGACCACGGCAAAGCAGAAGAACAAGGCATGAAGACAGGACCCCTGGACGGGCTGGGCAGAGGGTGCAGGAGGGGAGAGCAGGGACACAACGAGAGTCTTCCAGGGCTTGCGTCTGCTGTCACGGAGACAGGGTAGAGGGGCAGAGGAAGAGCGCGGTGGTAAAGGTGCAGGGCAGCTCCGGGAGGCTGCCCACACGGGAGAAACTCGGTTATAAACGGAAGAGAAACACAGTTATAAACTCTGAAAGACGTGCATTTGGGGGGGAACTAACAAAGAAACAGCCACGGAACCAGGAAAACCAGGGTCGTGTCCTCCCAAAGCCAGAGAATGTTTTCATCACGCCTAGAGTCAAGACCCGAAACCAGGCCCAGAATTTCACTTTCCACATCAAATCTGTTTTGTAAAATGGTAACAGTGTCTTCCTCGCTGGTGCCCAAACCCTCTGCTCCGCTGAGGAAGCCGCCACCCACCCCACACTCTGTCATCAGTCCCTTCTCTGGAGCGGCCCTGCTGTGGGGACACGTGTGGCCCACCGGGTGCCACCCCGCCCTGCACTCTGTCATCAGCCCCTTCCCCGGGGCGGCCCTGCTGTGGGGACACCTTGGGCCCACTAGGCGCCACTGGGGGCCACTCGGCGAGCAGAGGCCCGCGTCCAGACAGGGTAACCCAGACTCCTGAATGGCCATCCACACCACCACTGTGGATTCGCCGCCCAGACCTTGGTCCCTTCATGTTCCAGCAGGACTGAAAAGGACATGTGCATATTCATTTCAAAGACAAAGGAGCCTTTTCGTTTTCTTATTATGTTTATTAAGTCCAACTTTATCCCGCCACCGGCCTGGGAAGAGACACGGAGGTCTTGGCATAATTAAAAAGCTGGTGCTGGAGACGTGCTTTTCCTCCTAGTGATTAACGGTGACTGGCTATCCCTTTCCAGAGCAAAATCAGGAAGCGTCTATTTTAATCACTGACTTTCAAGCTCTCAGAGCACAGACAGAAAGGGCATTTTGTTTCTCTAAAGAAGGAGATGTGCAGCACTGGCCTCAGTGAGAGAAAGAGGGCCCTGAACAAATGAGCTGGGGGCAGGGACAGGGTAGGGAGGGCACCACTTCTCCGTGAGAAAGCAGGGGGGTGCGCTGGGGGGGGGGGGGTGCACCGCAATCCAGTTCGGTGCTGTGGCCGCTCTGAGGGCACCAGAGGAACAACCATCAACAATAAAAGAAAGGTTCAGACAGTAACTCCCAAGCTCACAGGAGCTCGTTGGGTGGCTCATTGCAAACCAAAGGGAAAATAAGAAGCTGGTCCAGGATTATGCGAAGCTGCACACGTACATCAGGCAAGAGGAGGCACAGGAGGGCCCCTAAGGCGGAGGAGATGCCACCGGCAGTGGGACCCGGAGGGCAGGCGCACGGCCAGGGACGGGTGTTCACCCCGTACTCAGCCGGCCGACGGGGACGTCTGCAGAGGGGCCAGGCACCTTCTCCTGGTTATCAAATTCAGACCAAATGGTAATCAAAACTTCCCTAAGGGGGAAATTCCTTCAGACTCTTCTGTGCCACCGTGATCACGGGGACCCAAAGTACCAGGAGGCATAGTGGCAGAAACTATGTGAAAACCCCCTGGAACACCATTTCCAGACTGACTGGTCGAGTCCCCAGTTATTTACTCCTCAGGGCTTCCAGACTTGGGATGGCATTAGACAGACACGTCTCCCACGCAGAAGGGGGACAAGGTGTTCACGACGCATACGATTGAAGATGGTAAGCTGAACGTGTATCAGACATACGGAAACCTACACGTGCTTCCCTCGGAGCTCGTGTCCTCGGGGAACAGGCTGACAGTCGTTATCGTGTTTCTAGAGCCCTTCTTTATAATCACCTTCAGAAACTACAGCACATTTTTCAGATTATCCACCATGGGGACCAATCTTGATTCTCTCCAGCAGCTTTGATCTCCAGATAACTGGGAGCGCCGTGGGGGTTCCAGAGCCATGAAATCAGGTACCTGTTTCACGTGGCCGTGCTTCGTAAGGGTTTCAGAAAATGAGTCAGATGGTTTGTTTTTCTGTAGGTAAGTGTCTTACTCACAGTTACTAGACTTCCTGAATCAAACATTACAACAGGAATATGCAGTCTTCCAAGTACAAGGGCGCAACACATGAACCCGTGAGCACCCCCACTAAGGAGGGCAACTACAAGACAAAACACCTACACCTAATGGGGAAGTCCCGTGGATATGCAATCACACATGTGACGACGCCTCACACAGACAGAAATAACGGCCTTCGGGATAAACAAGAACCATTTTCTTTCTCTTATATGCCTTTCCCATCGTATTCTTATCCCCAAATATAAAGAAAAAAATATAAAAATGTTTTTAAATTAGCTGGAAATAAATCACATAACCATCTTGAAAACTGACACCTTTAAATAATTTATACATATTTGCATTTGAAGCAATGGATGTCTGGCCGATGTAAGTGATAAGAAATTTTAAAAACAAACCTGAAAACTTAAAACTATCTTGCCAGGTACTAAGTTTTTTCAAGTGAGTATAAAATTAATACAAGTGTCACAAGAGAGTAAATATGTTCATAATAAATATGAGTGGACACAAAAAGTACCATTTACTTAAAAAATGCTGCGCTCACATTCTAGAATTTGACTCAAAGCAGTATTACCCAAAGCTTCATCCCCCCCGCCACACACACACCATGAGAAACGAGTGTGAACAGAGATACGTGGTGGAAAATCTGAGGCAGCCACCCCGACATAAAGCACAGATGACAGGGAAAAACAGAATCTCACACGAACAACACTAAAAGACAGCCAGCATCAGTGTGATTTATTCATACTCATTAAAGCCCAATTCTAAAACTGCAGATTCGTGTACATCACTGAAGATTATGATCACCGGGTCCAGTGTGAATATGAAACAGAACAATCCATGTGACATAACTTTGATCACACTGTACTTCTTCTGTCCTATAGTTTGGATATCAAAATGAAGTAACACTTCCACGAGACTCAGCACCTGTTAGAGCTTGTGTGGGACCTCAGACCTTCCCCCTGCAACTGCTCCTTCTCCTTCCCACCAAACAGGAAAATCAGAGCTTAGAAGCTAACGTTTGCTAATGAAAACTAGCAGGTGCATGAAGTTTTGATAATTAAACATACATAAATTCCACACATTCCAACAACAACAAAAAAAAACTATGAAAAAATAAAAAAAGATGCTTTGTAGATGGGAAACACACAAAGAAAACACAGTGTTTCTTTCCCATGGAACACAAGCCCAGCCCCGGTAGACAAAGGTAAAATTTAATTTGCAATTCTGCCTTTGAACCCAGAAGCCAACTGTGACTTTATCAATGATGACGGCAGGTAAACAGCATATAAATTGGAGTCACACGGAGTTAACAATCCACAGGTGAACACAGGACAGAACATCAGAATTTCTTCACTCCTACTTCACATCGGTCTGACCTATAAAGAGAACGGCCTTCATGCTGCACAAGGAACCAAAACAAACCATAAACAAGCAATCACAGCACCAGGTCACTGAGACCATGAAAACTATGAAGACGTGCTTGGCCTTCAGACCCAGGGCGGTCCCCTTAGCGCTCTGGAGCAAGAGGGGAAAATCGTCCCTGAGCGAGTTCTTCCAAACACTCACACGGGATAAGGTTACGATCCAGAACACAAAGAATAGCAAAGTCTAGATTAATTCATAGGAGGAAAGGGCACATCCTAGAAATGAACGGGATTTATTAATTCGATGTTCATACTTAACAACGCCTGGGAAACATACTTAGAATCCATGGTCGCGATCACCAGGAGCTACACCAGGCTCTCTATGAACCAGTCACAGCTAAACGCACCTGTTCGGACAGGCTGTGTTAGTAAAACTCCATTTTCTTGGGCACACAGAAGACCCACTATCAGCACTGTGGTCTGGTGCAGACAAGCCCCATCGGAGCTGACGGAGCAGGCCTCAGAGAAGCGGGTTTGTCAGAAGACGAGGGTTGGGCAACCAACTTATGTGGTTGGGAACGAAAAACGCAAGCACTAAACCAGCAGACAAGACGGACGGATGCGCTGTCCTGGAACTTCTGCAGGACCCTTCCCAGGCCTTGTGCCCCTACTGCTGTGCCCCCCACCCGGAGCGCACACACAGCCGGCGCTCCAGGCACCTCCTGGGTGTGTGTGGCACCGGTGCAAACGCCGTGAGCAGCAGTAGCGGCAGGCAGAACGAGCAACACAGGTTAGAGCAGGAGCGGTGAGATCCCGGAGCCACACTGAACGACTCTGGACAGCACAGGAGAAGCCTCACCAGACACTCATGCCCAATTGGGAACAAGGATAAAGGGAGGAAAAGAGGAACCGACCACCCTCCCTCTGCCAGGAACGCCGACCCTGCTGCAGACTGGGCGAGTTCTGCAATTAAGTAAACACTCTAGGCCCCAAAATACGGTCCTAAGATCATATTTTTTATTCTATATAAAAATTAAGAAGAAACCGCGAGAATACGTGGACTAGAAGATTCTACCCTCCTAGGCACTTCCTCAACCTATCGTCAATGGAGACTCAACAGGGAAGGCCAGAAATTTTAAAGCTGCTCTTGTCTTAGGGATCAAATTCAACTGTGTGCACACAGACCCCACCGCTCCCCGAGAGAACACACATAGAACCGGGAGCTGCAGAGACCAGCTGAGTTCAGGAAATACCAGTGAAAGCCCCTCCCACCGGGACAAAGGCCTAGAGACCCACGGAGGGGCACTGGCAGCAAGCTTTGCAGAAAGAGCAGAGCATTGTTAAGGCAAGCAAGCTGTTCCCATGATTATAAAGCCCTATTTAACCAGGACTTCCTCCCCGCCCACGAATAAATACCACATACAGATGTATACCGGTGAGCGAATGCACACAGTTACAGATGGAGAGTCAGGCGGGGCATCAGGGACCGGAGTGCTCACGTGGTGGTGTCCACACTGAACCCGGCCCGAGGCCCATGACACAATCAGATCAATACAGAAAAGTGTGAAGCTTACAAGGAAGTCTGGATACAGAACTGATGGTGCAAATCGAGACGAGTCCCAGAAAGTCTAACTTTAAAGTACAATCTTAAAATCAATCTTAACGGCCGGAAGCTAATATAGAAGCATTAGGCCGGGAGCATGAGCTCAGCATTTGGAAGCAGTAATAACTCCCCAGTGGCCTTCTGTATTATCCGGACTCCAACAGGGACGGCCGGAAGATCCGCGGAGGGAAATTTCCATACAGCAATCGAGCTGCAGCAAAGCGACTGCAGACAGCACACGAACTGAGGGCGAAAGCTCACGCCGCTGTGCCTTCAAGGGGCTCCGCTGGCTGCCCAGAGGTCAGCAGAGTGAGAGCGCAGAGGGATCGGGGCCTCCCCTGTTGCAGGAATACTGAAAACTGCCGTTTCCAGATTGGAGAATGGATGCCAGGCAACTGTATCTAGAAGAGATTCAGCTTTTCAGCAAGTTTATATTTGAGATTTCTAAATCTACTTTCCAATTTTCCTATGTCTGGGAATACATACAACTTAAAAATTCAAAAAAGGAAAGAGGTGTTAAAAGATATGGCTGTTGAATTGGTTGTATCATCCTAAATGACAAGAACACTGCCTAATATAAATTTTTATTTTAAAGTGCTTTCCATAGGCCTTCACTTTATTGCTGGACTGCACTTCCCAGATGTTGCTTTTTTAGCAAATGGGAGGTTCGTGGCAACTCTGTGTTGAGCAGGTCTGTCGGTGCCCCCTTTCCAATAGTACTTGCTCACTTCATGTCCCTGTGTCACATTTCGGTAGCAAGTGCAATATTTCAAACTTTTTCATTACGGTCACATTCGTTATGGTGATCTGTGGTCAGCGATTTGTTCTACTGTAATAAGTTTGGGCACCACAAAGAGCGTCCATATGACGATCAATTTAATCAATACATGTTATGTACGTTCTGACTTCTCCACCCTCAGGCCTCCCTATACCCCCAGACACAACAATATTGATATCAGGCCAATTAATTACCCTACACCGGCCTCCTAAGTGTTCAAGGTCTGTCACGTTAAATCAAGAGCTAGAAATGAATGAGCTTCGTGAGAAAGGCATGCTGAAAGCAGAGACAGGCTGAAAGCTAGGTGTCTTGTGCCAAAAAGTCAGCCAAGCTGTGAATGCAAAGGAAGAGTCCTTGAAGGAAATTAGAAGTGCAAGTCCAGTGGACATATGGGTGATAAGAATGTGAAGTGAGGGGAGCCTGGGTGGCTCAGTCGGGTAAGCGTCCGACTTCGGCTCAGGTCACGATCTCACGGTTCATGGGATCCAGCCCCGTGTCGGGCTCTGTGATGACAGCTCAGAGTCTGGAGCCTGCTTAGGATTTTGTGTGTGTGTCTCTCTCTGCCCCTCCTCTGCTCGTGCTCTTTCTCTATCTCAAAAATAAATACACATTAAAAAAAAAAAGAAAGTGAACTGAAACAGACCTATTGTAGATATGGAGAAGGTTTGTGTGGTCTGTATAGAAGGTCATGATTCCCTTAAGCCAAAGCCTAATCCAGAGCAAGGCCCTGACTCTCTTCAATTAATTCTCTGAAGGATGAGGGAGGTGAAGAAACTTCAGAAAAACATCTGATGCGAGCAGAGGATGGTTGGTGGGAGTAAGGAAAGAAGTCGCCTCCATAACATAAACTGCAAGGTGAGGCAGCAAGTGCTGATACAGAAGCTGCAGCCAGTTATCCAGAGGATCTGGCTGAGACAATTCATGCTGGTGGCTGCACCAACCAACAGCTTTTAAGTTGGAAAATCTACTGGAAGCCTTCTGTCGGAAGAAGATGCCATCCAGGACTTTCATAGCCAGAGAGAAGTCAGTGGCTGGCTTCAAAGCTGCAAAGGACAGACTGACTCTCTTGTTAGGAGCTAAGGCGGCTGGTGAAGCCAACGCCCATGTACCATCCTGAAAATCCTGGGGCCCTTAAGAATTATACTAAGTCTACCCTGGCTGAGCTCCATCAACAGACAACAAAGGCTGGATGATAGCGCATCTCTTTACAATGTGGTTTGCTGAGTATTTAAGCCCACTGTTGAGACCTACTGCTCAGAAAAAAAATCCTTTTCAAAATATCACTGCTCATTGACAATGCATCTGGTCACCCAAGAGCTCTGATGGAAATGGACAATAAGATTACTGTAGTTTTCATGCCTGCTAACACGACATCCATTCTACAGCTCATGGATCAAAGAGTAATTTCAACTTTTAAGACCTACAATTTAAGAAATTCATGTCATGAGCCTCCAGCTGCCATAGATGGGGATTCCTCTGATGGACCTGCGCAAAGTAAATGGAAAACCTCTGGAAAGGATTCACCATTCTAGATGCCATTAAGAACATCCGTGACTCAGGGGAAGAGGTCAAAATATCAGCATAAATAGGAGTTTGGAACAAGTGGACTCCAACCCTCATGGATGACGCTGAGGGAGTCAAGACTTCGTGGGGAAGTAGAGGCAGACGTGGTGGAAGGAGCCAGAGAACGAGAGTCAGTCACAAGTGGACGAGGGGCCGCGTCTCACGATCAAACTTGAACAGATGAGGAGACGCTTCATGTGGACAAGCAAAGAAAGGGGTTTCCGGAGATGGAATCTAGTCCTGGTGCAGATGCTGTGACGGTCACTGAAATGACAACAAAGGACTGAGAACACGACATAAACCGAGTTGAGAAAGCCGCGGCAGGGTTTGAGACGGTGGCTCCAAAGCCGGAAGAAGTCCCACTGTGGGCAAAATGCTGTCAAACTGCCCCGCGTGCTGTGGAGAAATCGTTCATGGAAGGAAGAGCCGACCAATGTAGCAAACTTCCTCGTCGTCTTATTTTAAGAAACTGTCGCGGCCACCCAGCCTTCAGCAACCCCCGTCCTGGTCCATCAGCATCGAGGCAGACCCTCCACCAGCAAGAAGATTACAACTCACTGAAAGCTCAGATAATGATTAGCATTTTGGGGCAATAAAGTATTATTTAATTAAGGTATGTATATTTTTGAGATATAATGCTAATGCACACTTAATAGGCTACAGTATAGTGCAAAGATAGCTTTTTTTAACGGAAAACCAAAAATTCATTCCACTCACTTTATTGTGATACTTGCTTCACTGCAGTGGTTTGGAAGCAAACCACAACATCTCCGAGGTATTTTATTTTAAATGATCCTTTTTTAGAAATAAACTATCAGTGTTAGTGCAGGCCTTGGCCATTTGTCACTAAGTGCCATGAGCTCCCAAAACACAGATAACACTCACCATTTTATGACCATAAAATATTTACTGAAAAGAATATTGTTTGACTACCATCGCTGAATGCAACATTTTATCGTCCTGAACTCCCAGTGGGTAGAAAGACATTAATTTAATCGAAAGTAAGTTAGAATTGTGTATCAAAGCATCCTAACAAATGATCAGAGTTTCTCCCGCAACCACTACATCAACCCTCATCTGTTTTTCTAGCCAGAACCCTGAGGCATTATTTCCAAGACACATGGACACTGGCTGAACGCTAGAACATAGCATGGCACAGGATCATCTACACTGAAAAGAGGGTTAAGAAATTACTCCTCATACAGAGCCGAAGGGCATCAAATCTTAAACACTGGGGATTTAACCATTATTTGTTGTTCACACCAATCAAGCAATCAGTGGCACGGGGACTGGTTTAGGACCAGAGCACCCAAGCCAGAGAGAAAGTGATGACACTGGCATCACTACATCCCTGGGTGGCCCCAGTCGCCACCGAGGGAGGCAGAGTGGGACCACTCCTACCTTCACTCCAAATCCCAACACCCACCTGACCAGTGAACTACACTGTCACTTCACTGTTCTGGGAGCAAGGGGAACCACACCAAAGAAGCCCCACAGGAGCTGCCGCTCAAGTATCACAGCACGTAAATAAGCAACTCATAAACAACCATGCCCAGCAGGACTGGGAGTGCACACCTGAACGGTTGCCTTGTTCATATCTAAACATGCGACGGGACACACACTGGCTCGGACTCTCGGATGACAATGGAAAGTACGCGGATTAATTGCCCCAATTTTATCAGTTATATATGATAACAGGTAAAATACAACGTCAAGTGACCACTCACAGTCTTGTATCGGTGAGTGCGCCAACACCAGACTCCTGGAAACATGAAAAAACTGAGGCTTCAAATTCAATGTGGATTCAGAAGCAACCCTGGACTGATCCATTCTAAGTCACTTACTTACAGATGAAGAAACTGAGGGAAAGGTAGAATCGTGTGAATTCCCAGGGCAACACAGCTACTTCCAGAACTAAAAATTGGAGTCCAACACTCCTGATGTCCAGTGTTCCCTCCAGATGCCCAAGAGAAGGGCCAGCAGCCATAGGAGGCAGCACTTCCTGCCCAGAATACTACAAGAGGCGATGGCCCAGGCTTGGGTGCACCCTGGGTGTAGAGTCTTCTCCTGCCCACAGCATAGTCCTCTGTCCTCAGCTGTTTGCTCTGATTATAGACAGAGACGAGCTAGTCAATGTCTCAGCACGTCCGCCTCTCAGCACCCATGTATCACACATCCCCACGGTTCAGGCAGTACTCAAAGGACAGGTTCTCATTTATTTCAAATTCGATTATATCTGGATCCACAATCACGATAGGTTCAGAAAGCTGTGAAATTATTGTTTCTACATATATTTCAGAAGAATTATAGAAAACTGTGTTGAAAACATTGATGCAGGAGGCTGGAATTTCTTTCAAAAGTCTGCTAATTTAAACAGTTGGTGGGATGAGAATTTATACATAACTGCCTTTTGAAATAATTTCCTAATGATTTGAAAGAAGACAATTTGCATTTATTTACACTGAGCCAAACAGTATTATCTGAGGAATAAAATGGCATGTGAATTATCAGCAGAGAATAATCTCCCAGCAAAACAGCAAAGCATCCAGCAGCAAACACGTCTCCACTTGGAGGGTAGACATACCCTCCTGTTCCAGTGACACAGATGCAGACCCGATGCCACTCCGTCCTGAGCCAGCACAGAACACTTATCAGGCTTGCCAGGTCAATATTTTTAACGAATGGTTGCCATGGTTAAGACTGTCAAATACATTTCTCGTAATTTTCCGAATAATTCCCCAGCTTGTTTGGAATTCTATACTTAGCTTCACATGAAATGGTGCCAGGTTTGCAAAATTCCTATTTATAATAAAAGGTGACCAGCTATCTTTGAACTTACTTATCATTCTTTCATTCAACAATACCTATTGTGTAGCAATGAGGATTGCTGCAACTAGAGATACAGGAAATATTTGCTCCTTAAAAGAAATAAATGTCCAAAGCAGGTTTGGAGTTAAGGCTTCAAACTTCTCACACGAGTATTTAGAAATTCCACTGCAAGTGTGAAGTCCACGCTGTGATTATAAGAGCATGAGTGACAGTGACAGAGTTAAGTACCCATCCCCAAGTTTTCCTTCATTTTCAGTTCTGACCACAAAGATTACTTTGGTCATAAAAGCTGCCTCCAGAAGAGCAAGGTAACTATACCACGTAAGTCATGCCCACGTAAGAACCAAAGAGCAGATGGCCAACTTCTTCCTCCCAAGTATCTATGTACTAACTGAAAGTGAAAAAGCAAACCTTCTGTACAGCAAAAATATTAACAGACTAGAATTGATACAAAAATATGAGGACAAAGAGATAAAATTTATTTTGCAGATAACGAGCCACATAGAAGATCCAAGAGAATCGACTACCAAACTACAATAGTTGCCAATATTGCTGGGGCAGTAAATCAGTAATAAAAACCGGGTAGAGTACATAACACGAGGAATAACCAACTAGAAAAGGCAAGAGATATTTTTTTAATCTCTTTTAGGAGCTAAAACTCTAAGATGATTTTCTGAGTGTAAGTGTAACCTAACCAGAGATGCCCAAAATTGAAATGGAAAAGATAATATTCTTTAGAACATAAAAGAAATCCTGAATATATGGACACATATACTGTGCTTGTAACATAGAAGACTCAATATTGTAAAGCTACCACTTCTCCATTAGTTAATCCATAAATTCAAAACGATTTGAATCAATCGTGTTTTGGAAAATTTAATAAGCAGTTTTCATGTAAACAAATAAATGGCCTAGAATAATTAAAATAATTTCTGAAAGAAAACTGGGAAGATTTACTCTACACCAAGCATTTTGTTTTGAAGATGTAATAATTAAGAACATGAATCATTACCAAAAGTTTTAATAAACAGACCAAGGAAACAAAATAGAAAGCCCTGGAAGAGACACATACCCCATGAAACACTGCCATGTAACAGCGATATATTTCAGAGTGATGAGAAATTTATTTACCCAGGAAAACAGATTATCCATATTGGAAAATAAAATCAGATCTCTATCTCATCCCATACCCAAAAACCTAATTCTGGGTAAATTAAGCATGTAATGGTGAAATGCAAACTTTAAAAATCTTTAGAAGAAAATAATTAGCACCCTTTATATCAAGGTGTGGAAGTAATTCTAAAGCAAAAATAAAAAATAAAAACTGTGAAACAGAAAGAAGTAGGTTTTAAATTTTAACTAAAATTAATGTTTTTAACACGACGGGTGACAAGAGACACTATAAAACAGGTTACAAAAGAAGTCATAGATGACAAGGATTAGTATCTCAAATATATAAAGAACATCTATAAATTAATTGGAAAAAAAGACAAATACACCAATAGAAAAATGAGCCAAGGATATGAAGAGGCAACTAACATGAAAGGAAATATGAAGAATCAATAACCCTTAGAAAAATATGTGCAATGTCATTAGTAATCAAGAATTTAGAAACAAACAGAAATGATGAGGGAATACCACATTTTACATCAAACTGAAACTAAAGTCAAGTTGAAGATTCTCTTACCCTACAACTCATAAATTCTACTTCAAGATATACCCTAGAGCAGATTCTCAAACTTTAGCTTAGATCAGACTCACTTGGGGTGCTTGTTAAAACCCGGGTTTCTGGGCCTCAAAGGCAAAGTTTCTGATTCAGGAGGTCTGGGGCAGGGCTCAAGAATTTGTATTTCTACCAAGTTCTCAGGTGATGCTGACGGTGCTGGACCTGGGACCCCACTTTGAGAACCGCTGCCTAAGAGGGACACCGTCTAAGCAGAAATGGGAGCTATTCATTGCAGCTCAGCTCCGCAATACTGAAAACCCTGGAAAAAAACCTAAGTGCCTTAAATCAAGCTGAAGAAAGATAAACAGAGTCATTTTCAAGAATGCAAGAGCCATGCAGCAGCTTAACATTTAAGCTAAACACAGCCATACAAATGGACCTCCACCTGCAAATACCTGCAGATTATCTGTGGACGCACAAAGATGTCATCTACAATACTGAAGACCTGGGAACATACAAACCAGAGACGCGACAGAGAGCAGCTCCAGGATGCGAATGCAGTGATGGGATTGAGGAAAGTAAAAAGATTCCTTAAGGAATCACATCTTTAAGTGCTTTCTTAGAAAAAGTAAAATATGAAACAGACTTGGCATGACATTAATATTTAATAAACATGAGTGGTACAGAGGTGAGCATTATATTTTTCTCTATTCATAGGTGTGCATTGAAAGAGTTTATAATAAAATGAAGAACACAGTACCTCAATGTTAGCTGTTTAGGAATTAACTGTGCGTAAGTAGATGAATGCTTTAAAGAAGTATTTTATTCAGATAAAACCTTATGTCAAAACACCAACACTTGGACTTGACAGCTAACAAAGACTTTCTCCACCAGTGACTCCCTCATTGGTCAGCAGCTAGACCTTTGTTGTCCGCGAGGCACCCCAGGCCCTGGCCCTCCAGGAACTCCGGTTTGTCCTTAGCCAGGTGCGCCGGGTGCTCTGGGAGGCGGAAGCTTGGGGAAGAACTGGGGCACACTTACAAGGACGAGCTTTCAGTTGAACTTGAACAAAGAGGAGAGATTGTTGTCAGGTCAAAGGGGAGAACGGTGACCACACGCAGAAGAGACACACTGTGCACAGTGGTCACGGAAGGGGAAGCTGTGCACCTGGAACCCAGATTCTGATCCAGGGACCACTGGGATAGACAATGGCAGGTGACACAGCAAACTAACAAAGACCATCGGCAAAGTCGGACTGTTTACCCAGCTGTAAGGCCACAAACCCCAGGGTCACCCACGACTTCCCTCTTTCCGTCACGCCCACATCCCATTAACCCATCATTCAATTCTGCGAGCTCTACCGCCAAGATGCCTCCTCCAGCCACACCTGCTGTAAACCATCACCTCGCCTCTGGATTGGCCAAGGCCGCTGTCCGGCCCCTGGGCTCAGTCCACTACCGCCTCTGCTCTGCAGAAAGCAGCTGAGTGATGCTGCCCAATGTAAATCAGACCGTGAGCCCAAAGAGAGCCAACAGCTGCCCATCAAAACGAAAACAAGACTCAGCGTCTTTCCTGTGGCCTGGAAAGCCCTGGGCCACTTGCCCCCTCCCCCCACTCGCTCTACTCCAACTGTTGTCTGGCCACATCATACGCGATGCCGCCTCAGGGCCTTTGCACCTGTGGCTCCCTCAGTCTGGAATATTCATCCACCATGAGAGACGTGCAGGTTCCCACCCAGGACTCTGCTCAATGTCACTTCTGCTCAGTGAAAGAGGTCTTTTTATCTACAATAATACCCCCCCCCCCATCACTCTCTTTACTCCTTCTCCTGTGTTAGTTTTTCATCCTGGAAAGTACTGTTTTGTATAGTATTATCTCATTGTTTGTTTACTTATTTTTTGTCTCAACAGCTAGACTTTACACAGGGATTTTTACCTGCTGGGTTTCCATGACGCATGCCTGGGACATACGTGAGACAAATATTTGTGGAATGAACAAACGAGTGAATGAACATTCATTGTGTTTACATTTTTGCAAAGAAACGAGGGTGAAAAATGACTTAGACACAGGGTAAGGGGTTAAGGATTGAGTGAAGAAGGAAGAACACGCATTTACCCTAACTCAATCACAGAGTGAGTGCTTGGCAAAAGGCTTCAGTGGCTCCCTGAGAAATACAGATCTTTTCCAGGTTCACCACAAGCCTCACAAAGCTATTTGTTCCTTGACAAGCAGTATTTATCCCATTAGGATGGAAAAGCCGAGGTGATAAACAGATGGAGAATTTTGGAGAAGTCTGTGAAGTACAGGACTCTCTTTATTTTTAAGTCACAGCCAATCAGTCAAGAAGATTTGCTCTTTGACGGTATCAGTGGAGTTCGCGGCAGCAATGAGTTGTTGGTAATTAAAGTGATTTTTCTGCAAAACCTGGGAAGTCGTCCCAGAACCCCATTCTAATTTCTAGGCAGAGGCTTTGAAAATTTACCTAACAAAGGTCACACTCCAACTGTGGTTAGGGCGACTTCCGGGAACAGTGGAAAACTCCTGCAAGTCATTATAGAATCTGCATCAAAAGGGCAAAAAAGAGAACAAAGAAAAAAAAAATCAAGGAATATTTACCCTTCCTGGTTTCTTTCTTTAATTGGGAAACAATAATCTAAAACAGAAACAAAATCATCTTGGCTAACGATAACTTTAATCTATTTTTATCACCATTAACACTAAAAAGATGAAAAGGCAAAAACCTCAACATTGGGAAGTCTCTGAGAAGCGCCTTTCAACCCCCCCTTCCCCCCCCCCCTTTCTGCGTTTACATGTGTGACATGACCATCCTGACTCCATCTGAGCCACGCGCCCTTTCTGCCCCGGCATCTACCGCCACTGGAGGCTAGGAATGAGCCCTCAGTCCTGCTGCTGAGCTCCCAGGACCCGCTGGACCACAGGCCGGCCGAGCAAACAGAGTAAGTCTGAAATCTCAACATCACTGCGGTCTTGTTATTAATGCAGTTCATCACTTGGGCGGTCACGTGCCCTGATGCCAAGACCTCATCACAAGAGCCACACGTCCAGGAAAGTAACTCACGGGCAGAATGCTTACACACGTGGTCACTGGCTAACAGACTCCCGTGCTGCAGAAGGCGTGCTGAGCCCTGAGGTCAGGTCACCTTTGCTCAAACCTCAAGTTCTGCCATTAACCAGTTCTACTTTTTTAGTAACCAATTTTTTTAAGAGATAATTTTTAGAGTAGTTTTAGGGTTATAAAAAAAATTGAGGAGAAAACACAGAGTTCCCATATAACCCTTCCTCAACCTCTTCTAGTTCCCCTTTCATTAACATCTTGCACTGCTGTGGAACATTGGTTATGTCTGCTGAGCCAATATAGATACATTATTATTGACTAAAGTCCCTAGTTTACATTAGGGTCACTCCTGGTGTTGTACATCCTATGGGTCTGGATAAATGATGACATAGTATGACACAGAGTTTGATATACAGTGTCATAAAATATCACAGAGAGTATGATACTATCAAAATCACACAGAGTAGTTTCACTCCCCTAAAAAACCTGTGCTCCCCCTATTCATCCCTCCCTCCCCTCAACACTGGCAACCACTTCTCTCTACTGTCTGTGTACTTTTGCCTTTTCCAGAGGCAAATACAGGATATAGCCTTTTTAGACCACTTTCACTCAGTCATATGCACGTGAGTTTCCCCCATGTCTGTCCATGGCTTGATGGCTCCTTGATCTTTAGTGTTGAATAATACCCACTGTCTGGGTGGACCAAGGTTTCTTTATCTACCCACCTACTGAGGGACATCTCAGTTGCTTCCAAGCTTGGGCAATTATGAATAAAACTGCTATAAAAATCTGGGTGCAAATTTTTGTGAGAACACAGGTTTTCAACTCTTTTGGGTAAATACTTTAGGAGCAGGTTTATCGAATCAGATGATAGAGTATGTTCAGTTCTTTCAGAAACTGATAAACTGTCTCCAAAGTGGATGCCCCATTTTGCATTCCCACCAGCAGTGAGTGAGAGTCCCCAGTGGTCCACGTCTCCACCAGCACACCGTGTGGTCAGTGCTCTGGATGTTGGCCATTTTCACTGGAGTGTGGTAGCATCTCGTCGTTTTAACTTCTGTTTCCCTAAAGACATGTGATGAACTTGCTTTCCTATGTGTTTCTACCATCCATATACAGATGTTTGTTCAATTTTTGCCCATGTATTTCTCCTTTAACGTAGTATCTGTTAAATTTATCTGTTAAATTTATCTGTTTAAATTTATTGTTGAGTTTTAAGAATTCTTTGTATATTTCAAATACTAATTCTTATCAGCTGTGTCTTTGGCAATTATGATATCCCAGTCTGTAGACTGTCTTTTCATTCACCTGACACTACCTTTCACAGAGCAGAAGTTTATTTTAATGAAGTCCAGTCTATCAATGACTTCTTTCATGGATCATGCCTGGGGTGTTATGTCTAAAAAATCATCAACATAGCCAAAGTCATCTGGAGTTTCTGTTATCTCCCAGGTGTTTTTTTTAGTTTTGCATTTTACATTAGGTCTGTGGTCCATTTTGAGATAATTTTTGTAAAGGACGTAAGTATGTGTCGAAATTCATTGTTTTTGCATGTGGACATCCAACTGTCCAGCACGGCTCATTAAAAACACTATCTTTGCTCTGTTGTAGTGTTTTTGCTACTTTGTCAAAAGCAGCTGAATATATTTATCCAGGTCTGTTGTGGGCTCTCCATCCTGTTCTACTGATCTATTCGTCTGTCCTCACACCAATACCACACCCTCCTGATTACCGTACCTGTATTTTTAATAAGTCTTGAAGTCTGGCAGAATAAGCCCTGCAACCTTGTTCTTCTCCTTAATTCTTGCACCGGCCATTCCAGGTCTTGGGCCTTTCCATATAAATGCCAGAAACAGGGGCGCCTGGGTGGCTCAGTCGGTTAAGCGTCCGACTTCAGCTGAGGTCACAATCTCGCGGTCCGTGGGTTCGAGCCCCGCGTCGGGCTCTGGGCTGATGGCTCAGAGCCTGGAGCCTGCTTCTGATTCTGTGTCTCCCTCTCTCTCTGCCCCTCCCCCATTCATGCTCTGTCTCTCTCTGTCTCAAAAATAAAAATAAAAGGTTATAAAAAAAATAAATGCCAGAAACAGTTGTTGATATCCACAAAGTAACTTGCTGGTATTTTAACTGAGGTTGCAATGAATCTACAGATTAAGTTGTGAAAAAATACCATCTTAACAACGTTGAGTCTTCTTATCCACGGACATGATGGAATGTCTCTCGTTTATTTAGTTCTTCTTTTATTTATTTCATAAGGGTTTTGTAGTTATTTCTATATAGATCTTACATATATTTTGTTATATTTCTATGTATTCCATTATTTGGGGCTAAATTAAATACTTTGTTTTTAATTTCAAATTCTGATTGTTCATTGCTGGTATGTAAGAAAGCAGTTCACTTTTTTTCTATTATCCTTGTATCCTGCAACCTTGATATAATCACTTATTAGTTCTGAGAGGGGTTTTTTTTGTTGTTGATTCTTTGTGATTTTCTACATCAACAATCATGCCAGGTCAAAAACCATCTTACTTTATCCTTCCCAATCTATATACCTCTTTTTCCCTTTTCTTGTCTTATTGCATTATCCAAGAATTCTAGTATGAAGTTGAAAAGGAGTGCAGCGAGGGGGCATCCTTCCCTTGTTCTTGATCTTAGAGGAAAAGACTCTCCTTTATCACTATTACATATGACATCAGTTGTGGGGTTTTTGTAGATTTTCTTTAGTGAGGAAGCTACCCTGTATTCCCAGTGTGCTCAGAGTTTTTACTTATCAGATGTTAGATTTTGTCAAATGCTTTTTTCACAACTACTCATAAGATAAGACTTTTCTTCTTTGGTGTGCTAATGTGATCGATTCCATTAATTGATTTTCAAATGCTGAACCAGTCTCCCATACTTGAGATAAATCTTCAATTTGTTACATATGCCTCAAAAATTAGTAACTAACATCCTTCCTTCTGCCATTCCACTTCTATCCCCAATCAAAACAAACCTGACTTTCCTTTCAGGCACCTGAAACTTATCTAGGACCTTTACAGTACCAATTTCACACTCTTCATTATCCTCCTCTTGCTAAGTCTATCACAGGAGGCATTAGTATGCATCTCTGTCTTCTTCAACTTGTCTCTGGGCTTCCTCAATACGCCAACTTCCTGGTTCTCCTTACACCTGTCTGGTCACTCCTTTTTCACCCATTTATTCATTCAACCACCATTTCTGGAGTTCATACTAGATTTCAGCCCATGTCAAGTGTTAGGTATATAGTTCTGCCCCAAACATACACACTTTGCTAGCAGAGTACTCAAGTTAGTGGAAAACAGAGGCATTATAGAGAGAATGCTCATAACATGGCTCTATGGGTAATGTGCCCCCCCCCCCATACCAAAGTATACTAAAGTCCTAACCTCTGATACTTCAGAATGTGATGTTATTTGGACACAGGGTCTTCACAGAGATAGTCAAGTTGAGATGAGCATGAACCCTAATCCAGTATGATTGGAGTCTTAAAAAAGGGAATGGACATTTGAACAGAGACAGACATGCAGAGGGAACAAGAGGTGAGGAGACACTGAAGATGGCTATCTATAAGCAAAGGAGAGATCCTCTCTCACAGTCCTTAGAGGAACCACCGCTGATGACTCCTTGATCTTGGATTTCCAGCCTCCAGGACTGTGAGACACTACATTTCTGTTGTTTACACCACTGGCTGCGAGGTGTTTCATCACAGCAGCCCCAGCAACCCAGAGCACACGGAGAAAGGCACTGGGGCAGAGTGATAAGAAAGTGCAAAGCCCTGAGGCCACAACAGGCTTGTCACTGCCATCACACACAAGTGCTGGTCTCGTGGACAGAGGATGAAGCCCATGTCACAAGACAGCACGCTAGACGTTTTAGGTCCTGGCGGTACAGCCTTTTGCTGAAATCAATCTTAGCTGTTGAGTTCAACCGTATGCCGAGTGCTCCCACTGAATCACTGAACCCGGGGGCTCTTGGGGAACCCCCCCACAGCTGAAGCGTTCCACTCCAGCCCCCCACTAAGCTGTCACGAAAGCTCTGAGCACTGAATTTCCTCTCTGTAGCAAGGACTTACCCATAACAGTGAATGTGTCATCACCACGACATCTCTCCGGATTCTTAAACCACATGCCATCTACATCTGGCGACCTGCTGCCCAGCACTAAGTCTGTACACAGCAGACACATGACAAGGCTCACCAATGTTTGCCGTGGAGATACTTAAATCAACCAGCAGACTCGTGGATGAAAAGAGCACACAGGGCAAGGAAGCCTTCGGTAAAAAGCAGCAGGTGCATGTGAGGAGGCAGTTTCGCTCACGGTAAACTCACGGCCCTCGGGTTTCCAAGGAAAAGCTCACCAGCAAGCCCACGAAGCCACAGGGCTCTGGAGGGTACTTTACCCTTTACAAAACTACTGCAGTGTCAGAGAGGCTGACGTGACAGCAGGCAATATAATCAGCACAAACCCTGCTCGCTGGGAACATAATTCTGTTGGCAATTTATATCAAAGCCCAAGAAGCCGACGGATTTTGATTTGCTTATTCATTGTAGGCAGACAATCAATTAAGCTGGCGGGAGAAAAATGAGAATGACCCACAGAATCTTAAGTAGAATGAAGCTGATAATCCATTACAATTTACGGCCAATAAACAGATAAAGGGGAAAGTATCATGACAGTTTGATTGGATTTGCCATTAGTCTTATCTTCTTGCAAGAGGGCTAAGGACTGAGTGAGAAAACCCGATCCGAGGTTTCTGACGGGAGGTCATGGTGACTTCATTACACGCAGGACGGAGGCAAAGGAAGCAAGTGACAAAGCCCAGGACCATCCACAGTGCCTTCTGTTCAAACTCGGAGACCCAGGTGCACAGAACAGAAAGGAGTGTGGTCAGTGGGACAGAGCTGGCTGGGGGAGAAAGGTGGCTTTATCACCCCATCAGTCAAGTCAAACCCCAAAACCGTAAACTGCCGAGATTGGCTTTAGGCGCATAGACTCGCTGCACCCGCTGCTAAGAGGTCCCACCTCCACCCCATGCAAATCACCGTGGTCTGAAGGGGGTAAGTTGTACGTGTGCAGGCGTCATCAGCAGTCGGCGTGGTTGTGAGGGGCTCAGGCTTGGAGCCAGGCCCACCTGCCCTAAATCGCGGCTCCCCACACACAGACAGAGTGGCCTGGAGAAAGTCAGGGGAGCCTCCTAAGACTCAGTGTCCTTGCTAGCAACAGAGGGGCGGCAGGAAAAGCCCCTCCAGGCATGCACACAGGCTCAGCAGCCCACCCACCACCAGCAGACACCCAGCCTGCGCTGGACGCTCGCAAAGCGCGGCCCCGCAGAGCCCAGCATCTGGTGCTGTGTGACAAACAGCGTGTGCTCCACAAGTTTTGTTCAGTGAACGGGGAGATCCACACATCCTCCTGTCCACTGCCACCGACGGTAAATAAACCTCTGCTACAATGAACAAATCAGGAGGCTACAGATGCCGGCGAGGATGTGGAAAAACAGGAACCCTCTTGCACTGCTGGTGGGAATGCAAACTGGTGCAGCCTCTTCGGGAAACAGTGTGGAGGTTCCTCAAAAAATTAAAAATAGATCTACCCTATGACCCAGCAATAGCACTGCTAGGAATTTCCCCAAGGGATCCAGGAGTGCTGATGAATAGGGGCACTTGTACCCCAATGTTTATAGCAGCACTCTCAACAATAGCCAAGCTGTGGAAAGAGCCTAAATGTCCATCAACTGACGAATGGATAAAGAAGATGTGGTTTATATATACAATGGAATACTACTTGGCAGTGAGAAAGAATGAAATCCTGCCATTTGCAGCAAAGTGGATGGAACTGGAGGGTATTATGCTTAGGGAAATAAGTCAGAGAAAGACAGATACCATATGTTTTCACTCTTATATGGATCCTAAGAAACTTAACAGAAGACCATGGGGGAGGGGAAGGGGGAAAATAGTTACAGAGAGGGAAGGAGGCAAACCATCAGAGACTCTTAAATCCAGAGAACACACTCAGGGTTGATGGGAGGGGGAGAGTGGGGAAAGTGGGTGATGGGCATTGAGGAGGGCGCCTGTGGGGACGAGCACTGGGTGTTGTATGGAAACCAATTTGTGAATAAATTATATTTAAAAAATAAATAAATAGGGCGCCTGGGTGGCTCAGTCGGTTAAGTGTCCGACTTTGGCTCAGGTCGTGATCTCACGGTCTGTGAGTTCGAGCCCCATGTCGGGCTCTGTGCTGATAGCTCGGAGCCTGGAGCCTGCTTCCGATTCTGTGTCTCCCTCTCTGACCCTCCCCCCATTCATGCTCTGTCTCTCTCTGTCTCAAAAATAAATAAACGTTAAAAAAAAAATTTTTTTAATAAATAAATAAATTAATTAAATAAATAAATAAATAAATAAATAAAAGTAAACCTCCGTGAACCTTCTGGGAGCACGTCTGAGTATTTCAGCAGGTGTATGAGTTCATGCCACAGAGTGCTGGGCTGACTGGTCGCGCGAACCCACACACCTTCAGAACGGTGTTTGTAAATGCATGTGACACAACACACACAGAACGGTTATACTGAAACCATCAAATACGTTCAGTCATGAGGTAGTAACACAGGAGGCTTGTTATCACATCACGTGTGTGATCCACTGACACTAACTTCAAAGCATGGATGAGCTCGCTCACTCACGCTAAGGCACTGACCTGATATGAGCAGCTCCCTCCTGTCCCTACTGGTGAGAGGCCACAGTGCTGTCACTTACGCTGGGGTGTGTTGCCTACACTGATACTTACAGGAAACGTAAATGCCCATCAGAAGCAACTGAAACAGGCTTCCTATTCGAGCCTATGGGGCCATGCGAGCCCTTACCTGCCAGCCCGTGAGGGTCCACACACCCCGTTAAGAACCTCTGCTCCAATTACAGTATGACGTCTTCATGCTCCCAGAAACGTTTCACAGGATGTGAACATGCAGCTTTGTGTCCCATCTTCCTTCAGGTTTTTCACGAACGTTACCACAAAATCGTAGGTATCCGCCAGGGTCCCGGGAGCTGCACGGAAAGGTGGGGGCAGCAAGAAGAAAGGGGCACCAGCCTCGGACCCGGGCGGACAGCTATGCAATCTCAGATTCCATATCTGCAAACGCAGGGATCAAAACAGGTGGTGTTTGTGGGGGGCACTGCGGGGTGCTCCCCAGAGGCGTCTGTGACACGTGGCAAGGTCTTCAACGACCCCTCACGCCTCACTCTGTGTTTTAGAAAAAGAGCCGAATTATGTGGATGACAGACGATGCAACACACACACAGGACGTCAGGGCAAGTTTCCGGTAACATGCCCACCTCACAAAACCCACAAAAGGGGAGGCTCCAGACACAGATTCCTAGAAAGGGTTTCTATGTTAAAGCTACCAAAGTATCGGCCACCACGCTCAATCACTAGTGGCTCACCCAACGAAACAGCATTTCTTAGAAGTCTCTACGCAGCCAAGGCCTTTGAGATTTACGTCAACATTAGCAACGGACATCCCTTTGGAAAACTACTGCCTATCCTACCAAGGTCTTGATGGTTTTTACTGACGGACATTTAGCAAACCAGCAGCTCCTCTGAGTGTCGCTGTAAACAAAAATAACACGGCAGCCAGTATGTTACAAACAAACCTCTTACGATATGTGCTCTGAAAAGAACTTTTCAAAGTATCTCCAAATCTGCTGAAGGCCCTGGAGGAAGCGAACATACAAAGATGCAGGGCGTGTGCAGAAACACCAGGTTTACCACGGGAGGGCTGCAAACTCCACGTCCCAAGGGTGATCATGAACTACAAATACATGAACTTAAAGGGGGAGGGGTGGGAGCGTGGCTCCATCAGCTAAGCATCCGACTCTTGGTTTGGGCTCAGGTCATGACCTCTCAGTTTGTGGGTTCAAGCCCCACATCATGCTGTCAGCACAGAGCCTGCTTGGGATTCTTTCTCCTTCTCTCTCTGCCCCTCCCTGCTTGGGCTCGCTCGCTCTCAAAAATAAATAAACAAACTCAAAAAAAAGAGTAATCAGAAACCTAACCAAAGCAGGAAGACTCTCTCGTCACTGAGCCGGCACCAGATATCCTGGGCTGCTGCAAAATACAGTAAATAAATGCATCCAGCCCAACTAATCACTTCAGGGAGTGGAAGAAGGGGCACAGGAGTCAGTGATTGACTCCCTCCAGCTTTGAAATTAAAACCTTGGCTGGGTCACCAAGATTAGTTTTAATACATGCATTTACACTTGCCTACAGTGGAAAGCCACTGTCCTGTGACAATTTCCACCCTATTGGTTTTTTTTTTTTATTATTAAGGCAAGGAGAAAGTTGGAAAAAAAATTAATAATAAGAGTAAGTTCCAGAAATGTGTCCTGAGAACCAAGTGGGGCATAAACTTATAAACCTTTTTGTGAAGAAAAAAAAACAACAGCCCTTTGGGCTCAAACACAATAGGGGGACTTTAAAAGCTTTTTCATTAGGCTTCCCTCAAATGCAAAACATCTGCTGCAGAGAGATACAAAGAAGTCAATATTTTTAAAAATGTTGTTTTGATAAAGAAATGCTTCTGGAGTCTGGAAAGTGTATCTCCTATCATTTGCTCTTATCTCCCAAAATTTAATAACATGACTCTGTAAATTCTCTGTTCACAAAGAAATGTGCTAATGGTATAAACCTTGGTTATTTCAAGGATGAAAAGATAGCAAAAGATGACACTGCATGAGAAAAAAAACTGTTACCAAGTTTTGTTCACTTATCTCTGAACTCCTTAAAGAGAACAAAAATGATGTTTAACGATCGCTTTAGCATCACCAAGACAGGTTTTGTTCATCGCTAAGCCACACCACCCTACAGCACTACAGCACTGTGGGAATATGTCAGTATTACGGTAACAGTGGTCAGTGCCACAGTATTTAAAATTTCATGCTGCTGTAAGATCATTTTCAAAACAGATAAAGCCTGGGGCGCCTGGGTGGCTCAGTCGGTTGAGCGTCCGACTCTGGCTCAGGTCGTGATCTCGCGGTTTGTGGGTTCGAGCCCCGCGTCCGGCTCTGTGCTGACAGCTCGGAGCCTGGAGCTGCTTCGGATTCTGTGTCTCCCTCTCTCTCTCTGCTCCTCCCTGGCTTTCTCTCTCTCTCTCTCCCTCGCTCTCTCAAAAATAAACATTAAAGTAACCTTTAAAAAAAATAGATAAAGCCCAATAATGCACATGTTGGTTTCCGTTGGGAGTCTAATCTCATTGCTTACATATAATAAAAATGCCAGCATCTACCTGGGTTATAAAACAACAAACATATTTCTATATGTGCACGCACCCACTCATATATGTATATATGCAAATATCAAAATGTTCAAATATTAGCTGCCCTATTCTAAAATATTCTTACATATTTATCTTAAGCTTTCCCCGAAACAGTAAAAACAACGTAACTTAAAAAATTAAATTAAATTAATTAATGGTAGAATGAGTCAGGATGGCAACAGCAACATTTTACTTCTACAAGCAATAGGTTAAAAGTTTAAAACAACTGCTGACCCACATTCTTCATCACCTCCTTTCAGGAAATCAACCCCATCTGGAGAAGTAAGACAGTTTGACCCAGACAATATCCCACTGACAGAGGATAGCAGCCACTTTAAAGAGTGACAGACAAGAGTGACTGCCCCACGTTCCTGCTGCACATCGCACCAGTTCCCTGGGACTTTTCTTGGGCTCCTGTCAGAAACCACTGGCACCGTTCTGGTAAACACAGACGGAGGGCTTGCAGCGGACGAAACCACACAGCAGACACAAGTCAGGTGCAGAAAAGGGCAGGTCAGTGAAGACATGACCAAGCTTATAATCTCCCTTGTCAACTCAGTCTTAACTGGGAGCATCCGGCAGCCACCTGTACCCTGTGGTGCTCAGGTTGGATTGTCTACTGACAGTGTCCCCACTTCCTGAGACAAGAAAACATCAGAACACACGGGAAACATACTGTTGTTACCAGAATGCAAGGGTAACCTCAAAGGTGTTGGGCACTGTGCTAATATCACAAAGAGCCAACATGAGGTAGGGAGGGGGGGTTTCAGTGAGCCATCAGGAGATCAAAAATTAATAGGGGTGCCTGGATGGCTTAGTTGGTTGAACGTCCCACTTTGGCCCAGGTCATGATCTCCTGGCTCATGGGCTCGAGCCCCGTGTCAGGCCCTGTGCTGACAGCTCAGAGCCTGGAGCCTGCTTCCGATTCTGTGTCTCCTTCTCTCTTTCTGCCATTCCCTAACTCACACTGTCTCTCTCAAAAATAAATACATATCCTTTAAAAATTAATAATAATGATGATGTAAGTAGAAAAAGGGAAGTCTATATAAAAGCCTGATTTGATAATGAAATCCAGGCAGGAAGAATGAATAGTGTTTTAAGAATACAGTTGAAAGACCACTGTGAATGTATGAATGTATCAAAATACCCACCTGTTGATTAACACAAAGAAACAACTAGGTGTGTGATGATATCGTGTTTCTTCTGGTAAGCATTAGTCTGTTCCTACTGTCTAATTTCTACTAGTCTTGATCCTATCTTTGACAGCAGAAAACCAGTAACAGTGTAAGGCAAGCCGACCCTGCCAAAGCAGGGGCCACAAAAGAACAGAAAGGATCAGCCAGCAGGGATCATATAATTCACCAGAAAGGCTCTGATGATTTAACGGGGACGAGCTGTCACAAAAGGAGGTTTATTCCAAAACGATAAATTAGTCAAATCTCCTAAGGGAAGAGCTAAGTGCACAGACCCAGCCCACCTCCTAACGAAACCTCCAGTCGTCCCACTCAGAATCAAAGTTTTTAAACGAACATACAGTTTTAGCAATAATAACTAACCAGGTCAGTAGGTCATAAGAGATACAAAATTCCAAACCTTTAAAAAAAAAAAAAAAAACAAAAGACAAAAAACAAACAACTCTCTTCCTGGAAGTAAAACCAAATCTCCAAAAATCTACCATGAAAAATAGAGGCATTCACGTCGACTGACACAAAAGATAATCTCTTGATTTTGTAGAAGGGACTCACTGGGTTGGACATCAATGGTTGTGCCTGAATGGTTCTCATCAACGGAAGTGGTCCCCACACACCCAAATCCAATATCCCAATATCTGCCATGGTGGCTCACGGGAGACAAGATGCCTTCCTCTGGGGCCAGGAAAGAGTGTGAACATTGTAAAGGTTGTAGGGGCATAAGTTCCAAAATTATAGTAAGTAGTGAACCTAGAATATATAGAAGAAGAAGGATTTTCTTAAAATGTTTAATTGAAAGCATGACGTTTTACAGTAACTTAAAATATAAGGGTTAACAGTTTTATAATCACCGTGGTATTTTTGTCTGTGTTCATTAATAAGTTCAGTTAGGAAAACGGAGAATGAACTTAAATGTTCATAAACATTTAGACACTTTTTAAATTGGCATTTAAATGTTCAGAAACTTTTCTTTGTTAAACCCACAGTGCAGTAATTAACTACGCATATCATCTCCAAGTACGTAAGGAAAGGTTGACTATTCAATGCTAAAGTAAAAGTTATTTAATAAATGCACAAAATCAGTTAAGCATTAAACCAAATAAAAACTGAGTAAAAAATAGTTCTCCCTCAAAACTCCCTCAAACATGAAAGAATCCATGAAGAACTCGGGAAGCTTCTCTTTGAAGAATAAGAGCAGCCAGATGCTGTAACTACATCCGTGCTGGAAACACGCGTTCAGGGTAAAATAACTGTGCACGTGTTTGGAAATACACTGATGGGCTGAAAATATTTTTTAAGATTGAAAAAGCAAGTGATTGACAATGCACAACACAAGCCTCAACATATCTGACAACTTCATCAATGACAATCAAAAATAAGATAGAAAGAGAGACAGAGTGTGAGCGGGGGAGGGGCAGAGAGAGAGGGAGACACAGAATGTGAAGCAGGCTCCAGGCTCTGAGCCATCAGCACAGAGCCCGACACAGGGCTCGAACTCATGAACCATGAGATCATGACCTGAACCAAAGCCACACACTTAACCGACTGAGCCACCCAGGCGCCCTGAAACTGTAAGAGTTTTTGCAGAATCACAGGACAAAGTATTTATGGCCTTGGGGAAGGTGCAGTTCTTAGAACAACCCTAAAAGCATAATCCATACAAGAGAAAAATGATAAACTTCACATGACTGAAATTAAAATAGTCTGTTGTCCAAAAGACACTTTAGAAAAAAAAGAAAAGAAAAGAAATAAATTCAAACCTGAAAGAACAGATCTGCAAATCACAGGTCTGAGAAAAGACTCATACCCAGGATACATATGGAAATCACAAAACTAAACATTAACATACGAAGAGCCCGGTTGTTTAAGTGGATGAAATATTCGGAGGCACCTCATCAGAGAATTAAAGATGGAAAGTAAACATACGAAAAGGGGCTCAATGTCATTAGTTATTGGGGAAGTCTGGTAAAACCCTGAGATAAGCCAGGAGAAATACAACCCCATTTAGGGGCTGACACCCATCAGCCCAGCCAAGCGCAGTGGGCAGACGCCGGGCCACAGGCATCTGCACGCACTGCGAGGAAGGCCGAGGTGCAGGCGGGAAGAGAGCCTGGCTGTTGTTAGAACACCGTGCGCATCCTGCATGTGAAATGAAGACCTGCTTTCACATAAAAACCTGCACATGACGTTTCCAGCAGCTTCCTTCATCATTGTCAGAAGCTGGGAACAGCTCACACATCTGTCCACACGGAACCGATCGGGACAGGAGTGCATTGACACGATGGAACATTACCCAGCAAGTGTTCCTACGTGGACTGTGGGTGCGCATGGCAGCGTGGGCGAGTCTCGGAGCCTAAGTGAACGAAGCCAGGATCAGCAGGGAACACACTGTGGAATACACAGCATTCTGGAGAAAGCAAACATGCAGGACAGAAGAGAGGCCAGCAGGTGCATGACACAAGGGGACACAATCCTCAGAACAGAAGAGGGTTACTGCAGTACAACTGAAATAACATCTTCACGGAAGTTTCCATCCCTTGAAAGTTCACATTAGTGAAAGCAGCATAAATCAACAGGCTGGGCACCCAACCTAAAATGCTACAAAGAAAGAAAAATGCAGAAGAGAAAGGAACAGAAATCAAATAGAAAAAAAAGGGGGGCACAACAGGGATGATCCAACAGCAAAAAGACTGGTTGGTTGAGAAATTCTGGCCAGTTACAGAGAATAAAAGAAAGAGTCTATGAATTATATCTCTTTTCAAAATTATACTACAGCTCAATTAAACTGGAATTAGAATTGTTTTTAATTTTAACTATTAAAAATAAAAGGCACTAAGAGCCAGTATCAATGCAGAACATAACTGAAAACAACACAAAGATCGAACAGCTCATGAGACACCGGAAGTCTGTCAGCAAATTGAAAAACTAACATGATATGGATAAGTTTAGATATACAAAGTTTCCCAGAAGTGTGTCAAGAAGCAACAGAAAACCTGATATTCCTAAAATTATTACGGTTATGGAGTTAGTGGTTTTAAGCCTACCCACAAGGAAAACTCTAGGTCCACACGGTTTCAATGAAAAGTTTTACCAAATATCTAAGGTAAAAGACTTCCAAATGCACAGAAACTATTCCGAAGTAAATAAAAATCAGCAACTTACGACTCATTTTATCAGGCTGGCACAAATGTAACAGTAAATCCCAGCGAGGAACATAGGAGAACCAATTACAAGCCGGTGTCCCCCATGGGGCATGGACAAAATAATCCTGAACAAATAAAAGCCTATGAAAAGGTCAAGAAAACTGGTACAAATTGAGCCACATCCAAAAAATGCAAATCTGAGATTAGAAAACGCATGAATATCCACCAGAGTAACAGACTAAAGGAGAAACGGCACAGCTGACCCATGAATGATGCTGCACGGTCCACCCGTACATGGAGTTTCTGATAAACAAGGTAACCATTCTGTACATGTATTTTCTCTATTTTATGGTTTTCTTAATAATATTTTCTTTTCTCTAGGTTACTTTATTTTTTTTTAACGTTTATTTATTTTTGAGACAGAGAGAGACAGAGCATGAACGGGGGAGGGTCAGAGAGAGAGAGGGAGACACAGAATCCGAAGCAGGCTCCAGGCTCCGAGCTGTCAGCACAGAGCCCGACGTGGGGCTGGAACTCACAGACCGTGAGATCATGACCTGAGCTGAAGTCGGACGCTTAACCGACTGAGCCACCCAGGCGCCCCTCATGCACTGTATTCTTAAAATAAAGTAACCTAGAGGGGCGCCTGGGTGGCTCAGTCGGTTAAGCGTCCGACTTCAGCTCAGGTCATGATCTCACGGTCTGTGAGTTCCAGCCCCACGTTGGGCTCTGTGCTGACAGCTCAGAGCCTGGATCCCACTGTGGATTCTGTGTCTCCCTCTCTCTCTGTCCTTCCCTGACTTGTACTCTCTCTGTCTCTGTCTCTCTCTCTCTCTCTCAAAACAAATAAACATTACAAAAAAATTTTTAAAAGAATAGAGTGCATGATACACACAAAATACAAAACATGTGTTAATCCACTGTGTTACCAGTAAGACTTCTGGTCAACAACTCACTGTCAGTTAAGTTTTGGGGGAGTCAGAAGTTATATGTGGATATTTGACTGCGTGGAGGGTTGGCAAGGGCCAACACACTGTACTACAATTCCAACAGACAAATAAAAACCATTTGTAAAAATTTAACATCCATTCAGGATTTTTTAAAGTACTTAGCAAATTAGGAACAGAAAGGAACTTTCAAAACAGTATTTTACGGTGACAAGAAACCACACAAATGTGCCCACGGACACGACTTCTTTTCACTAAAATAAGAAAATGAAAAAAAAAAAAAGCTTAAGAAATAGATTCCAGGTGCTTAAAATCAGGTAAAAGGTATAACAGGGTACAGCTTCAGAAGATAACACGACAGAACATGCGGCTGTTCTGTGTGCATGGTGCACACACACCCCCACCTGAGCCACCCGCCCCGGAGCTGAACTCTGGGGCCTCCACCCAGGACCCCCTTCCCTCTCCTTCCAGCAATGTGTCCATGTGACCAAGATCAAATGTAGGGAGGCAGTGGGGTTGGGGTTTCACGACCCTGTGCCCTCCCCGTGGACAGTGGGAAGGCAATGTTCAGGTTCCAAACATATTTTGAGTTGTTCAAAATGGTACCAACCGCCATGACTGCCACCTACAGCTCCCTTCTGACGCACGCACCTCTCTCCCTCCAGCCGGAGCAAGCAGTGGTTTCCTGGAAGCCTGCCACAAAGTGCTCCCGTGGCCCCCTTCACCGGACCCCTCAGTCACCCCACACAGGGTGCCGTCTGTCTCCCAGGCAACATTCACGGGCATAACCACTCACCAAAAAGAACGAGACCAACGGATGGACGTGAGCAAACAGGAACATCTGCTCATTAAAATGAACTGTAGAGAATGTGGAATGACATACCCAAACTGGGAAAATAAATTTGTATCACACGTAAGCGACACAAGGTTTGAGTCCAAAGTATTAAGAACTCCTTTTTTATTTATTTACTTATTTATTTTGAGGGAGAGAGAGAGAGAGAAGAGAGGATGTGCAACAGAAAGAGGGAGAGAGACAGAATCCCAAGCAGGCTCCAGGCTCTGAGCTGTCAGCACAGAGCCCGACGTGGGGTGTGAACTCACAAACCGTGAGATCATGACCTGAGCCAAAACCAAGAGTCAGACGCTTAACCAACTGAGCCATCCAGGCGCCCCGAAAGCATTAAGAATTCCTAAAAAATCAGCAATATAAAGATAACCAAAAAGAGAAATTGACAAAACTCTTCAAGAAGTACTTAACAGGAAATACTTATGGTCAACAAACATAAAAAACATCCAATCTCATTAGAAATCAGAAAAACAAAAGTTAAACGAGAGATCACTTCACAGCCAAAAGACTGGCAAAAATATTTCAATCTGACCATGTCACCTACTGCCAAGGACTGAGGAAACCAGCCCCTGACACAGGGCCAGCGGGACTGAGCCAACCAGTTAGCATCAGCTCACGATGCTGCAAACAGTCTTCCGCAGGATGGGGGCCACAGACGCGCACGCTCAGGGACCCGAGGACTCTACCTGCAGAATCCCTGTTGGAGTAACAGACCTGCAAACAGTGCACATGTTCACGCAGAGGAGGAGGGAGAAACAAATCGGGCCACGTTCACATATTCACGAAACCGCGATCCCTAACAAAGCACCGCCAAACTACTAGTGAAAGAGAGGGAAAGACGACAGTTCTGTGAATACAAACTTCAAATACTTATAAAACTAAGCAGTGTTTGTGGAATAGGAACATTGTTAGTGAAATTATTTTTTAAGGTGTCTTTTTAAAGGCAACAGATTACCTCTATGAGGCTCAAAGACCAAGCCCCAGAGAGAACTTCAAATGAAATCATGAAGGGTTTTCATCATAGTTATTTTTCGTAAACAATTTTAAATGAAAACGAATGCTACTGCCACTGCAAAAAAAGTCTTAACAACCAAAAGCCTGGCGTCAGCCCCTACATGAGAACCTAACACCAGTTAGAGGGGAGTGCAGGTTTCCACCATTCTGATTTCTTTCATGATTTATCACCAGCAGGAAACATTGTTAACATCCGAACAGGTGATGCTGCAAGTTCTGCCCCTGTTCACAGCGCGATGCTAACTAGCTTCCCAGGCACCACTCAGGGAGATCAGCCGAGGCAAACGGAACTCAAGCACAGGGAGAGAAACCAGAGTGGAAAGGGGTGGGCCGCATGGCACGGTTCCTCCAGGGTTCTGAAAACCACCCACGGCCAGCGGCTGCATCCTGGCCCGTCTGGGGACGGTCCCCTCGTGAGGTGGGCACTTAACACGTGCAAGATCAGTGCCTCGCGACCAGGTCCTCAGTGGAGACGGAAAAATCTGTTTGCGGCGACTGGGGTCTTTACCGGAATTTAAAGAGCAGGACCAGAGATGTCAGGTTTCCAGTAACGCCCAGGACATTCCTGCACAACACAGGACGCTCCTGCCTCACACCCCACTTTGAAATGTTCTGCCAGCCACTCATGAAAGTCAGTCAACCAAATGCACAATTAGCTGAGCTAGAACTTGGCTCTGCCATTAAAGAAGAAAAAAAAATACTTGTTATGATGCAGGCTCATATATATACAAGTAGGACTGCAGTTCTGTTTGAAGATTTAAGCGTCGTTTTTTGTTGTTGTTGTTTTTACTATTTTGGAAAACCATTTCATGGTGGATAAAACGTTAACGCGGTATTAGAGCTGCCAAAACAGCTCTATTTATAGGGATTCTCCAGACATACGAGCTACCCCCATGTAGCCCTTCCCTTTAAATGTCAACTATAAATGTGCCATTAACATTTACTTGAATATAAAACAAATGCATCCATTTTCAGCATACACAAGCACCTGCTGTTTTCATTAAGTCATTGACTGCGGTCATACCTAAGCATATACTTATTAAAATACGTATGATTTTTTTATTATAAAGTATTTTCCTTTGTTTCACCTCCATATCAGAAGTGGGCATTACACCAGTATTTAATCATGTGTATAGGAAAGTTACATTAGCTACAGGTTCCTTTCCAGCATTACGAAAAGAATGCAGCGAAATGCTTATTTGGCAGCAAAAGGGAAAGCATTGAATTACTACCGGTTGGAGACCATCCTCCATCCCGTGCGGCCACGCTGCTCCTCTCTACTAACAGCTAGACTTGCCTGGATTATTAATCGTCACCAGCATGCTTACAGGCACATCTTAAATACATTCCTAACAGGTTGCATACACAAAAAATATTGTATTATTCAGCTTGGTGTAGTAGAAATATGACCGATAGAATCAGGAACCTGTGCTGCGAGCGGGAGTCCAGCACAGGCACGGACGGACCCAAGAAGGCAAGGCACGGCACTCACGGCTCTCCCTCTGGGCCATTTCTCAGCACCGTGGCTGCACCAGAGCCATCTGGGGGGCTGATGTTTCCCTCCAGGACCAAGGATAGATGTTCCGCTGCTTGAACTAAAAGCGGGGGTTCCCCAAGCTCTGTCCCCCGGGTGATACCTGAACCCAGTGCATACGCAGCAGTCACGCACACGGTACTTCAGATGTAAGTAACGAAGTCATCGCTCTGAGCCAGTAGCACCTGCCTTCTGCCAGCATCTGTGACACGCTGACAGACAACTCTTATCAGCGTGTGAGAAAGTACAAGCAAATGCCAGATCCAACCATGAGGTCCAAGCAATTTGCTTACTCTTCACAATTTCCCAATCCATAAAACGGGGAACATGCTACACAAATCATACATGTAGTGTGTCTACCACAGTGTCATGACGGAATATGAAGCCACAATCACCAAAGCGTTCCCTGCTACTTAAAATAATGCTTCTGGGACGCCTGGGCAGCTCAGTCGGTTAAGCATCCGGCTTTGGTTCAGATCACGATCTCACAGTTCATGGGTTCAAGCCCTACGTCGGGCTCTGTGCTGACAGCTCAGAGCCTGGCACCTGCTTCAGATTCTGTGTTTCCCTCACTCCCTGCCCCTCCCCCACTCATGCTCTCTGTCTCTCAAAAATACATAAACATTAAAAAAATAATGCTTCTAATTTGGAAGCAGGACTTTTCAGAGTAAATTCACACATCATTTGTCAGATCAACTCTAGAATGGGAGCAAATACAAATGAGGAAAGTGAAAAAAAAAAAAGGGTTAGAAGACAACCCAGGAGGTCATCTTAGGACCTTGGAGTATAAAAACACTTCTTAAACAGCATAAAAAATAATGCTAGCTTACCAAAAAAGATAATTTAATTGTATTAAAATTGCAAATGACTTAATATATTATTCAGAAAGTGAAAATCACAATGGCCAAAAAAATGGAATCAAAGATAGATTTACAGAATATATAAACTATTACTACATAATTTTTCTAAAAACCTAAAGACAACTCATTAGAAAAAATGGGTAGAACATTTGAATAAGCATCTTGAAAACAAGTCAAACAGCCAAAAAACATATATAAAGGTGCTAAACTTCATTAGTCATCAAAGAATGCAAATTAAAACTATAATAAAGTACCATCATAAGCTCCCCAGGATGCCTGAAATGAAAAGCACAGAAAATACTGAGTTTGCTAAAATAAGAAGCAGGAATTACCAAATCCTGCTGACGGAAGTATTAGCTGGTAAAACCACCTTGGAAAACTGGAAATTTCTATTCAACCTGAACACAGGCAAACCTAGGAACTGGCCCATTCCAGGAATGCACCAAAGAAATGCAAACATATGTTCACCCGGCGACAAACAAAACAATGCTCAACGCAGCACTACCCATAACAGACAAAACCTATAAGCCAACCAGTATCCACCAACAAGAGAATGAGGAAATAAGTAGTGAAAAAGTCACACGATAGAATACTATACAGCAATGAGGGTAAGCAGCCTTGAATTAATACAACACAGCTAAATGTTAAGTGGGGAAAAGCAAATAAAACAGAAAATATTCTAGATTTATCGTAGGAATGAAAACTTGGTTTAATATCCAGAATTAAATAATGTAACACACCATATCAAGAGAATAAAGGACCAAAATACATGATCATCTCAATGGACAGATGACAAAATTCAACATTCTTCATGTTAAAAACACTGAACTGGGGCTCCTGGGGGGCTCAGTCAGTTAAGTGTCTGACTTCAGCTCAGGTCATGATGTCACAGTTCATGAGTTTAAGCCCCACGTTGGGCTCTGTGATGACAGCTCAGAGCCTGGAGCCTGCTTCAGATTCTGAGTCTCCCTTTCTCTCTCTGCCCCTCCTCTGTTTGCACGCTGTCTCTCTCTCTCTCAAAAATAAATAAACATTAAAAAAATTAAAAAAAACAACAACAGTGAACAAACTAGACATAGAAGGTAATTCCTTCAACCTGATAAAGGGAAGTTATGAAAACTCAAAAGACTGACTGCTTTCCCCTTAGATCAAGAACAAGGTAAGTCTGTTCTCACCACTTCCATTCAACCAGGACAATTAACTAAGCAAAAGATACAACAAATATACAAATTGGAAAGGAAGAAATGAAATTACCTGTCAGTGGGTGACACAATTTCTACAAAAAGAAAAGCCTAAGAAATCCATTTTTTAAAATGTTAGGATGGGGCACCTGGGTGTCTCACTCAGTCGGTTAAGCCTCGGACTTTCGCTCAGGTCATGATCTCACAGTTCGTGAGTTCAAGCCCTGCATCAGGCTCTGTGCGACAGCTCAGACCCTGGAGCCTGCTTTGGATTCTGTGTGTCCCTCTCTCTCTGTCCCTCCTCCGTTCATGCTGTCTCTCAAAACAAAATAAACATTTTTTTTTAACTTAGAATGAGTTTAGTACATTACAGGATATAAGATAAATCAACAAAAATCAATTGTATTTCTGTATACTTGTAACAAACAGTTAAATAAAATCAAGAAAACTCTATAATGGCATCTAAAAGAATAAAACACTTTGGAATAAAGTTAATAAAAGAGGTACAAAACTTACAGTGAAAACTGTATGACATTGTTGAAAAAAAACAAGAATCTAAATCGATAAAAAGGCATCTCATGTTCACAGATCAGAAGACCTAATATTTACAATATGGAAATGGATGTACATTTTGAATGGCATCACTGTCAAAATCTCAGATGACGCCTCTGCAAAAACCGATAAACTGATCCTAAAATTCGTATGGAGTTACACAGGACTCTGAACAGCCAATCTTGGGACTGAACAAAGCTGAAAGACTCACATATCTAATTTTAAAACTTACTACAAAGCCCTATGAAGTACCCAAAACAGTGCGAAGCTGCCATAAGAGAGACTTATAGATGAATAGAATAAAATTGAGAATCCAGAAACAAAGCCATATATTCAGGGTCAACTGATTCTCAACCAAGGTTCTAAGACGATTCAGCAAGGAAAAATAGTCTTTTCAACAAATGGGGACACATGGATCTCCACATGTCAAAGAATAAGGTTACCCTTGTACAACATACAAAAATTAATTCAAAATGGATCTAAGACCTAAAAGCAGAAGTAAACAAAATATAAACCTCCTACAAGAAAACAGACAAATCTTCATGGCCTCAACTAGGCAACGTTTTCTTAAATACAACACCAAAAGCAGAAGTAATGAAAGAAGAAAACAAATAAACTGGGCATCATCAAAATAAGAACTCCTGTGGTTCAAAGAGCATATCAAGAAAGTGAAAAAGATAATTCACAGAACAAGGTAAAAATCTGCAAACCATGAATCTGATAAGGAACTTGTTTCCAAAATATATAAAGAGCTCCTTCACCTCAAAAAGAAACAACCTAGTTTAAAAACAGGCAAAGGATGTAAATATTTTACCAAACAAGACACACAAACAACCACCAAGCACATGGAAAGATGCTCAACCTCGTTAGCCATCATAAAGCCACAGATGTGGGGCGTCTGGGGGGGCTCAGTCAATTAAGCATCTGAACTTCAACTCAGGCCATGATCTAGAGGTGAGTTCGAGCCCCGCATCGGGCTCTGTGCTGACAGCTGGAGCCTGCTTCAGATTCTGTGTCTCCCTCCCCCACTCACTCGCTCTCTCTCTTAAAAATAAATATTAAAAAAAATTTTTTTAAGAAAAAAAAAACACAGATGGGAACAACAAGGAGATAAGTGTGACAGGGATGTAGAGGAATGGGAACCCGCACACCCAATGGCCGGAATGTAAAATGGTGCTGCACTTTGGAAACCAGTGTGGAAGCCCCTTAGCGTGTGTAGTTCCCCACAATCCAGCAAATCCACAGTTAGGTGCACACCCAAGAGAGTAACGATGCACATCCACACAAAAACTCTCCACACAAATGTCGGCAGAATTACTCAGAATAGCCAAAAGGTGTATACCTGCCTAAAGCTTAGCGACTCGTGACTGGATACATGAAACGTGGTCAGCCATACAACTGAACAGCATCCCGTCATGAACACAAAGGAAACGCACGCTGCCAAGTGGGTAAACCCCGACAGCACCGTGCTAAGTAGAAGGCAGACACAAAGACCACGTCTCCTAGAATCATCTTCGTATCAAAAGTCCAGAAGGCACATCAGTGAGCGGGAGGACGGGACGGGGGCGGGAGGGGGACGGCTAAGGGGCGTGCCGTTTCTTCTCTGGGTAATGGAAGGGTTCTGAAGTTGACTGTGGTGACGTGCCACATCTCCATGCATATACTAAAAGCCAGTGACCTGTGGCCTTTAAAGAGGCTCGTTGTGTGGGATGCGAAATCGATCTGAACCGAGTTGAACTGAATCACTCGTGATTCCGGGCACGTGAAGGTCACACAGAAACAACACTCTTGTATGCTGTTGGCAGTCAGCCCAATGGTGGCCGTCGGTGGGAGAGGAAGAGTGTAACGTCAGCACCGAGGAAGGGGCTCGAGGGAGCCTCGTGCGCTCTGGGAATATTCCACTTGCCGAGGCAGTTGCTGATCAGAAGGGCTCATTCCCTTCACGAAAATTCAGGGACCTGTAAACTTAAGAATGTACAACTTTCTGAAGATACACTGTACTTCCATCAAAGGTTCCTTTTTAGAAAGGTAAGCAGACTCAGACAAGGGCCAGCCCTGTCACTTCTACTGAATTCCTCTTCTTGACCTCTGGATGCACCTCCTTCTAATTCACTGATCTCCGTGGACAAGCCAAAGATGCCTGAGCATCCAAGCTGCACCACAAAGTGACAAAAAACTTTAAACAAATGAGAAATATGGATGAATACTCAGCATCAAATACCTACATCAACTGGAACCCATAACTGTCAAACCCTCTTTAAAGTCATTTGGATCTGACGTACCGAAACCCATTACCAAAGTTTTAAGACATTGCCTCCACCAAATAATCCACTAAAATAGGTCTAAAACAATCCAGGTAAAAATCAATGTTTAAATATATTTTTAAAATAAAGTTCCAGATACTGAAAGGTCTTATTTGTTTTTAAAAGAACACATATGAAAGACATACAGACATTATACCGCAAGGATATAAGGGACTGGAAATATCACAAGGCTATTGGGTTTTAAAGCTTCCATATGAAAATGCGTTAATGCCCTGTTACAAACAGATGTGTGGGAAACACAGCAGCATACTTTTCACCATGCCCCAAAAATCCCCACACCAAAAGATACAAAGTAACAAGTTAGCCAACAGGCACTCATGAACACCATTTGCAAGGAAACTGCATGAGGAGGCAGCCCCAAGAAGCACAAAACTCAAATAGGGAAAAGCACCGATGCTGAGAGGAGCCGCATGGCACCAGGGACGCAGGGACAGGAAGCCAAGCCAGTGGGCACTCCCTGCACACGTAGGGGGCCAGCCCAGGCACAGGGGCACCCCTGCAAACGTGGCAGGTCAATCTGGGCACAGGGGCACTCCCTACAAATGTGGGGGGCCAGCTGGGCACAGGGATGCTCCCTGCTGATATGGGAGGGCCAACCCAGGCACAGGGACACTCCCTGCTAACATGGGGTTCCAGCCCAGGCACAGGGGCACTCCCTGCTAATGTGGGGGGCCAGCCCAGGCACAGGGGCACTCCCTGCTAATGTGGGGGGCCAGCCCAGGCACAGGGGCACTCCCTGCTAATGTGGGGGGCCAGCCCTAACACACAGCCACTGCAACAGAAGGGATCCACCCAACCCCAACAGCCAGGGAGCAGGGGGTCTCAGGGCACAGCCCCTACACTCCAGAGACTGGTCCGCAGAACCTCCCCTCCGGGACAGGGCCCCACAATCAACACTGAGCAGGATGGGGAAACTGAGGCTAAGGGAAGAGAAGGTACAGATCAAATTGGGGAACGGAAACAGAGCCAAGAAACCTCAGAAATCACGCTGTTGTATTTTTAACTCCACATGCAAACAACAGCAGGCAGAGCTCATGGGGTGAGAAAAGCCTCCTTCAGACGCTCAGCAAAAGCCAGGTGACAAAAATGAGCAGTGGAAAAGCATCAAGGTCAGGCCCGACAACATTATTGTAAGAGGCAAAGGAGCAGTATCTCAATAAAACTGAAAAAATAATTGGTTTTTTTAAAAAAGGAACAGAATGACACCCCCACACAATGACAGCACCAGAAACGCAGGCCCACAAAGTAATTCAAACCCACCACCCACTATGCTAAACACGTTATAACCCATTAAGAAAGTGATATGACACATAAAAGAGCAGGCAAATCAAAATTAGAAGAACTTAGGAATGAGGAGACAGAAATACATGATAGTTCATTTCAGAAAACCATGAATCTAGAAACAAGAATAAATAAACATAATAAATGATGCATTGAGAGAGGTGGGAAGAAAAGGAAACTTTAAAACAAAAAGGGAGTTCCAAATATTAAAGGCAGGCAAAGAAAATGCAAAAAAAAGGGACAACGGAAGTCTGCAAAAATGAAAATTAAAGCCACGGAACAGACATAATTCATGAAAAGTTTACTGAGTTTAACCAAAAAACGGGTTTGGCTACATATTGAAAGAACCAGAGAAACCGACTCAGAACAGCTAATGCCATGATATATAATTCCATCATGGAACACTGAGAACACTGAAGCCCTCTGGCATCTGGACAGAAAGATAAGAGACTTGGAAAGGAAAGAAGATTCTGGGCCAGCGGCCTCCACAACAGCACCACCAGTGGAGGAAAGTGGAATAACACTGTAACACCTCCGGGGGAAAAAGTAAATATGCCCACTTTTATCTCCAGCAAAACTGCCCTCCGGGTATAAAAGACTCAGGAAAACTGGTAGCGACACGGACTAGCTCGAGGATTGTAGTTTCCGTGAGCTTCCTGCTGGACAACGTGCTGCAGGAAATCACGACCGGAGACAGTGAGGCAAAGACAGGCAGCCAGAAGTAGCACGTGACGCGGAGAACAAAGACAGAAGGAGGGTGGGAAGAATACACTGTTTAATGGACAGGTGTGCCGACAATACTCGTCATCTAAAATGGAGAAAAGTGAGGGCTTATGAAAAAGACTTTCAGTGGTGTTTGGCAGTCATGATGGCGGTGGTATTCACCTTGTTGTTTTAATACTGCTGTATGTACGGCATGAGGTAGAGTAGATACTGAATTATAGGTTATTCTAACTGTCATCTCCTGTGCTCTTGGAAATCAGGACTCTCAGCACGGAAGAAAACAGATACGTGTGCAATACAGAAGAGGCGTAGTAAAAATTCCAGAGTCCTGAACTTGAATTTTAAGTCTCAGTATAAATACACAGGGAGTCTATCATTACAACTTAACACATCCGTCCTAGCTTTGCCCCTACAAACCTGAAATGACTAACCTGTAACAACAGGCATCCTGAGAAGACAGTATTCTCGAAATGCCACTTTCCCTAAAAAAAAAAGACTACTTAGACACTGGCTAATTCCAAGTCTGGGACAGAAAAGGGACAGCATGAATATCTGTCAAAGACTACAGAATTAGGTATTTACCCAAAGAATGCAAGGACACTAATTCCAAGGGGAACATGCACCCCTGTGTATACAGCAGCACTTTCAACAACAGCCAAACTCTGGAGAGAATCCAAATGCCCATCGACTGATGAGTGGATAAAGACGATATGCTGTATATACCACGTATGTATACACAACGGAATATTACTCAGCCATCAAAAAGAATGAAATCCTGCCATTTGCCAGGACACGGATGGATCCAGAAACTATAAGGCTAAGCAAAATAAGTCAAAAAAAAGACAAATACCATCTGATTTCACTCCTATGTGGAAATTAAGAAACAAAACAAATGAGCAAAGGGAAAATAGAGAGAGAGGCAAATCAAGAAACAAACTCTTAACTGTACAGAACATACCGATGGTCACCAGACAGGAGGTTGATGGGGGAGGATAGACGATGGAGGTGAAGGGTGCCTCTGTGAGGAGCACCGGGTATGGTGTGGACAGGCAGAATCACTACATCGCACACCTAATATTATACCGTTAACTGGAATTTAAATAAAATTTAATTTTATTAAATTAAATAAAAATTAAATTAAACTAATATTACACTGTTAACTGGAATTTAAATACAAACTTAAAGATACAGACTCTGGAGTCGTGTCAAAGGGCTCACAGCCCAACCTGAAGAGGTCCCACTCACCCCAGCCAAAGACGGGGGAGTCCAAGCATCTCTAAACCACCACAACAACTGAAACACATGACACGTATTTAATCCGTGACTTTATAACATTTCTTAAATGCAAGTTAGTTAACATACAGTGTAGTCCTGGTTTCAGGAGCAGAACCCGGTGTTTCATCATTACATACGACCCCCGGTGCCCATCCCCACAAGTGCCCTCTCCGTGCCCATCCATCACCCAGCTAGCCCAGGCGTGGGATCCAGGCTGCAGGACAGAATCTGGGTTGAAGGGCCCCAGAAGAGACGTGTAAGAGAGACACAGAGACTTCTCGAGGGGGAACAGGCCAGGGCTCCACTGCAGAGTGCAGGACGCACAAGTGGAGGCTGACCTGAGGGACAAAGGAGACAAGCTTACAAGTCAGGACAGTGGTCACTGTGGGCAGAAGGCATGTCACGGAACAAGGAACACAGCAGAGGCCAGAACATCCTGGTAATTGTCTCCATAGGGTAATTCTTCAAACCATATTTCTGCATGTTTATCTTCTGTAGCCTTCACTTTGCCTCTGTCGTTCTGTTCACAGTGTGGTTCCGACAACTTCCTGATCGTTAGGCCATCGGTGGGCCTCAAGGCTTTATTGACATACAACCACATGCACTTCCTATCATACCATCGAGGAGGACAAAGTCTACACAAGGCCAGTGAAGGGAATGTGAGCTTTCCCAGTGACCCCAGGGCTGCGTACATCATGGCTGGGCATTTCTCAGCGGCCGACGAGACAACGAACCCCAGCTACTGCTCGGCCTAACAGCAGCACCAGCCAGCGGCCCGCTCCTGCTCGGGAAACTCAGCAGCCACGACCACGGCCCCTCCAGCAGTGGCCCCCATCTCCGCTGTGCAGACAAGACCCCTGCTCCCTCTTGCTGACAGTGTTTCATGGCTGTTCTTCCAGGTTGCAAGTGGTCCCTCAGTGCTCACCCCAACTGTGACAGCTAAATACAATGGGCCAACAGATATATATTTTCTTCTTTTACCTTAAGCTTATCAAACACTGTATATTACAAATTAAATGAAATTCCCAAAGATCTCTATTTCATTCGTGTGCGGTGGTTCACAACCCTCTTTTTTTTCAAGTTCATTTATTTACTTTGAGAGAGAGACAGAGAGCGAGCATGAGAAGGGAAAAGGCAGAGGGAGGGAGAGACAGAATCCCAAGCAGGTCTGAGCTATCAGCACAGAGCCTGACACAGGGCTCAAACCTACAAACCACGAGATCCTGACCTGAGTTGAGATCAAGAGTTGGACGCTCAACCAACTGGGCCACCCAGGCGCCCCCTGCTCTAGAATTTTCAAGGAGGTATCAAACATGCGGATGCCGGGGCCCCACCCCACGACAGGTGAACCAGAATCTGTGAGTTATCCTGCCCTCACCACGGGACTCCTGAACACGGTTAGGGTTGAGTGTCACCAACGCAGATTCGGGACCACTTTTCCTATTAAAAAATCAGCAACGACTATAAAGTAAGAGCCATAATTAACATCAGACTTTAGCTGGACTTCAGGGCATCTGCACTTTATTTGGGGGGAGACACAGGGAAGAAGTGCAGGAGGAGGAGGACAAGGAGACGTGACCGTGAGTGTAGCCTAGACTCTACCGAGTGTGTCTGGGATCCCTCCAGGGGCCTGCGTGCGGCTGGCTGTTTCCATCACCCGCCACAACAGCATCTCTACGTGAGGGAAGCTCTCCTAACACATGTGCAACACACACACACACACACTGAATTCCCACGGTGTATGTGGCTCTTCTCCGGCAGGGGAAGGAAGGCACACCAGGGGGACGTGGCTCAACCTCAAGCCAACTAAGCAAGTAAAACTCCGTTGCACAGCGCCATGTTCTCAGGGGGAGTGATGATAAACACGCGGCATGCATTTTGCAGGAAGGACCCTCAGATGTTTAAATATTACATTCTCCAGTGTTTTCATGGAGTTTGAGTTTGTAGTCTTGGTCGAAACTGGTGTTTAATAAATTCAATGAGAAGATTTATGGCGTGTCAGGCGCCAGGGAGAGTGCCAAGGATACAAACACAATCAAGTCCAACTGTTGTCTTCGATGAGCCCGCCCTCTCATTCTGCGGGAATCCTGGTTCCAAGGGAGCAACAGAGCGGGCCCAGGACAAGCTGGTAGGGCTTCAAGGGAAGGCGTCAAAACTGGGAAGCAGCAGCTGGTTCCACAGCGCTCGACAGCATTACAGGAGCCCTATAAACGCTGTAGGCTCACGGCCTCCACTCCCCTGACAGCACCCCCATCTCACAGCCACAAACACACGGCAGACAGGGAGCTGGGGGTTCCTGGAGCTCACACGTACACGTTCGTTCTCGGGTTAACTGAGCCCCACACAGGCCCGATTCCTCCCCCATGACTCAGAGGAGTCCCTCGGGCACCTGCTGCCTCAGTGCCCATGGGAGCACACGGCCCGGGCACAGCTGGTGAAGGCCCCTCACAGGGACTCCCCCAGGGTCCCCTCCCCACACACTGCAGATGAACCTCCCAGCAAGAGGCCTGGAAACACAGCCCACGTGTCTGCGTGTCTGTCTGCACGTCTGCCGTCTGCACTGAGCTCCAGGCAGGACATTAATCAAAGTATATTCAGGGCAAAGGCCTAATCCAAAGTCTCTTTAGTGACGCCACCCACCATCTACACTCCAGCGAACACATTTACCAGTCCAAACAGCAACCTACGGTGACTGACCGGAGGCCAGACCCCTCACAAGTGCAAACTTCACAACTGTTATCATTCCCAGCGACGTGACAGGTCACAAGACCCATCTCAGGATGCCGATGGCTCTGCTGTGAGCGGCAGGACCAAGGGACAGGCATGTCGCATGCTGGCCACCCCACAGGAAAGACAGGCGAGGCAGAGGCCATCCGTCTGCCTCGAGGACTGTGGGTTCCAGGAGCATGAGCACCATGGCATCTAGCTGTGAACGCGAGCCGCGTCAAATGACCACAGGGCCGGGCTCCTGCCGTGTGTTCCATTTCCTCCCAGTTAGTGTCTGTGGGGTAACTGTGTCTAAATTTAAGACCAGAGAGAAAAGTTCTTAAGAACAACACAGCTGTTGTGTTACTGGTCTGTTCTGTTGTTACAGATGGTTCTTTAAATCTAGGTGTTTATTTTCTTATGTAAGTACAGACGTATTTGTCCTGCTGGAGACAGAGTCGTCAGAGGAAGGAAACATGTCCCGAACAAAACGAGAGCAGGTCTGCGGCTAATACACTCACGCGGGAAGTGCATAAACATCGCATGTGAGCACCGTGCACCAGAACGAGTCTGGGGCGTCCTGTGTAGAAGTCGGCCTGTCACAGGGACCGGCTGGCACAGGGAAGAGTGTGTGCAAGCCACAACCACAAACGTGCTGATCATCTTATCATTCTCTAAGCATCTGAAGAATCTGGCAACTCGACCAAGCATGGAGACAGGAGCTCTCAGTCCAAGCTCACACATGGCAAACCCAAAGTTCCTGGGAAGCACCGGCACCGACCACATCCGGAAATCATACCAAATGACTCCCCAGGAGGAGCCATGGCTTTCTTAGCCGTGCGGGCCAGAAAATGCCCTCTGCCTGCTGTGGGTCTCGGGAAGGCAGATGTGAGCACGCGGCTCTATGTCACTCATGTGACAGACACACGGGGAGAAGGCAGTGGGGAGGGGACGCAGTGGCCGGGCGAGGGCGTGGCCAGGGTCCTTTAACATCACCTCGATTTTTCATCTGTTTCTCCAGAGCGTGTCTCGAGAATGACATTTCAAACCTCACACACTGCTTACCAGACTTGAGAAGTAAGCAATATGCAACAGAAGTAGGGAACACTTCAAGAATTTAAAGGAAAATTGAATGCTTACGATACTAGCTAATATTTTCGATACATTCCTCATGTCACATGACTACTCACTTGTGTGGACGAAGTTCATCGTATACTAACGGCCCTGATCAGAGATCTCGCGCCTGTCCTCATGGCGCACACGCATGTATACACACACACACACAGATACACACCTGCTCACACAAATAGACACACAGCTGTTCACACAAATGTTGACATTCATACACAAGGATACATACCTTCTCACACAAATACACAAACACACACAACACTGAATGTGACAGCCATGCCTGAGTTTATGAAGTCTCAATCTTTAAGTTCTTTGAATTTTTTTTTTTTTAATTGAGAGACAGGAAGACAGAGAGCAGGGATAGGGCAGAGAGAGAGAGAGAGAGAGAGAGAGAGAATCCCAACCAGGCTTCATGCTAAGCGTGGAGCCCAATGTGGGGCTCGATCCCACAATCCTGGGATCATGACCTGAGCTGAGATCAAGAGTGGGAAACTCAACAGAGTCACCCAGGCACCCCAGTTCTTTAAATATCTTTAGAAAAATAAAGGAGAGCACATTTGGGAAGAACCAACAAACAAAACCATCAGGATGATAGTGTTCTAACCCACACAGGCAGGAGAGCTCGGGCAACAAGGATATGATCCCAAAGCTGTATTTCTGAAAGCTTTTCTTTCTTTACAGCAATTTGGTAGAGGAGGACAGATCTTTTTTTAAGGCAAAAAGACCCAACTCCTCTAAGGAAACACAGCTAAAATGCAGATACGCGGCACAGAACAAGGAAATTTACAACCATTTTTTTAAACTAAAAATAGTTCGTTCGTTCCAACAACAATGTCCTGAATAACATGTTCGTGGCGTTAGAAAACAAGAAAAGCGCCCCTCAGCCTATATCCGCCCAGAACCACTCATAGGCTTCCTAAAACGAGACTGGTTTGTTCCTCCCGTCTGTCTTTTTTCTCCGCTGCTCATCTGCTTGCACTTGAAGCGCCCCACATGTGCCTGCAGCTCTGTCAAACCCAAGTGGCAGGCACCAGCCCAGAACGTTCCTTCAGTACCTAACACGCTGTTCGATAAACATGTTCCTGTCCTGACTCCTCAGCCTGTGCTCCTGCGGTCGATCCAAGACTGTTTTGAGGGGCAAGTGACAAAATCACTAAATATAACTCCATCCGGAGATGGATCTTCATGTGCTCACCAACCTTGATGGATCGGGGGCAAGTAATTCACACCGGAATTCTCTTTAACATTAATGAATTAATGTTCATTAAAAACATTAATGAATCCTATCCTTCAGTTATTTCATTCTTAATCAGGGCAACATCTTAATTATGTCTATACATGTCATAGAAAAAGGTAAGCCCATCACACTGATAATAAAATTACAAATCCAGGTCCTACTGAAGGATCATCAGCCTCAATAAACAATTTTTTCTACTACTTTAAAAGTGCTAAAGGGGCACCTGGGTGGCTCAGTTGGTTAAGCATCCAACTTCGGCTCAGGTCATGATCTCACAGTTTGTGAGTCCGAGCCCTGCATCAGGCTCTGTGCTGACAGCTCAGAGCCTGGAGCTGCTTCGGAATCTGTGTCTCCCTCTCTCTCTGTTCCTCCCCCGCTTACACTCTGTCTCTCTCTGTCTCTCTCTCTCTCAAAACAGAATAAACACTAAAAAAACTTTTTTAATGGTAAAGAAGGTAACCTTGTTACATCCTGAAAATAGATAAATACAGATAAAAGATAAAAAACTTACACTTTGCAACTATTTTTCCAGGAAATGTAGCAATTTTATTCAAGGTCAAGGTAAAAAATAAAATCTCCAGAGAGGAAAGTGAAGCACAAATTTAAATTACACATAAATATCATGGCAACACAATGATGGCCCCAAGACGCCCACAGGCTAATCCCAGAACTTGCCAACATGGTACCTCGAATACAAAAGGGACTTTGCATGTGGGATTCGGGGTCTTAAGGTGAGGACATAATCCCAAGATAATCACAGGCGTCCGTGAGAGCAGAAGCCGTTTCCTAGCTCAGAGGACCAGAGAGAGGGACGTGTGAGAGGTGTGAGGCTGCAGCCAAGAGGCAAGAACCAGGGAGTGCATGTGGGTGCCTCTAGAAGTTGGAAAATGTAAGGCATAGATTCCCCACTGGAACCTCCATAAGGAGCCCGCCCTGTGGACATCTTGATTTCAGCCCAGCGAGACTGTGCCAGATGCCTGACCTACAGAACTCTGAGACAACAGATTTATGTGTTTTAAGCCAACAAGTTCGTGGTAATCTGTTACATAAAAAGACCCAAATTCACTCTGGATAAAGGCAATAAAATGCTTACTCTAGTGCTATGCCTACCCAAAAATCCTATGAGTAATTTGGCCATATCACCGCTACAGAACACTGTCAGGTATCTGCGTTGATTACACATGTAGCATTAGAAAAAGAAATATGGTAAGAAGTACTCCCACATGGACCTGTCTAATCCCCATCTTGCCTGCTGCAACTACAGGGTGGCCATCGAAGATGCCTGTTGAGTCTGTTACTGTGTCTACATCAACCTGAGAGTCGGGTGAACGCCCTCACGTACAACACTGGAGCGAGCAGGTGCCCTGTAGACGTCACTCATCACAAAGAACTGACTTCAGGAAGAAAGAGAAGCCCGTCTCCAATGGACTGTCCTGGCCAGTTCCTCCAAACAACATGATCACACAGTGTTGTCACAGTTAGAATTTTCCCAGAAGCCAAACACCATCTTTCAGGGATCATCGTTACAGCATGCATGCATACACACACACACACACACACACACACACGTACACACACACACACACACACACACAGTTGTTGTGAACTCAACAGGCACTTTGCAAACAAATAAACAGCTTTCACATAAATGTTTACCCACAGAGGTCAATGGAAAGGGGATAGTGATAGAAGAGTCTACCTCAATTAGCATTTTCCCCAAATATAAAGATAATCCGGTATGAGAAAATGCAACAGCATCATCTCTCAGGAAATTATATTCCAAAGTCTGGTTAGCCACTTAGTGGCAGACGTACAGCCTTCACTTTATACGGAAACCAAAATAAATCCAGAAGAATTAAAGAATGTAAAAGCCGAAATAAAATGTGAAAGTGAAATATGGCTAAATGTTTATGCAAATTTTGGCAAAGAAAGGCTTTTTAAGTGTTCCCCAAAGACAGAAATCATGAGGGAATACATTCAAAGACATGACTGCATGACAACTTCCTCTTATATATATAAAAAAAATATACATCATAAGAGTTGAAGGTGAAATGGCAATGTGAGAAGCAAAAAACTATTTGGGGTGCACCTGGGTGGTTCAGTTGTTGAGCCCCAACTTCAGCTCAGATCACGATCTTCCAACTCATGGGTTCCAGCCCTGCATCAGGCTCTGTGCTGGCAGCTTAGAGCCCACTTTGGATCCTCTGTCCCCCTCTCTCTCTGCCCCTCCCCTGCTCATGCACATACACGCTCGCTCGCTCACTCTCTCTCTCTCAAAAATAAATAAAATTTTTAAAAAGTTTAAATAATATTTGGATCATAAATACATGAAAACAGTTAATATCTCATGGTTTGGATTTCAAAATAGACATCCTAGTAATACTGGCATGAGGAAAAGACCCTATGCCGTGCCATTTACACACCAACCAAAAGGGAAAGTAGGAAAAAAAATACGTGCAACAGAGCCGCTAACCTAAGTAAACAAACTGCCAAATGCAGATCACCTGTCAAGCCCGTAATTATAAAGAAAATGTAAAAAGCAAACGTTGTTGAGTGTGTGCTCTTGGGAGAGGACATACAGGTGTGTTTTTGTAAATACCACATTTGAAAGGTATGCTGAAAATCTTTAAAATCTTCCCACCTTTGGAAACCTTTTAAGTTCACAAATTTATTCTAAGAGAATAATTAGGCGAGGCATGGTAATTTGTGCCTACCTTATTTACGTGACCAGAGAACCGAACACGTCTGCCGACCTGAGAGGCTGCCTGTACCATGGCATGCTTCAACACCATTAAAATATTTTTAAATATTGTTATAGACAAGGAGAGTTGCCAATAATACACTGCATTAATTTGTTAAGACATCTGCTATTGAAATAATTCGTACAATCATTTTATTAAAACAAATTGTGGTTACATACATATAAGGACATAGGAAAATATGAAAAGTAAACCAACATGTCAACAATGACCATCTCTGAATTTTTGTTTTACTTATGCTAATTTTATTTATGCCAATTTTTCCATGGTAAGATATATTGCTGGCATCGTTTTTAAAAAGGAAGAGACAGGGGCACCTGGGTTGCTCAGTTGGTTGAGTATCCAACTCTTTTTTTTAATTTTTATAAATTTTTCTTTTACATTTATTTGAGAGACAGAGAGAGACAGAACATGAGCAGGGGAGGGGTAGAGAGAAAGGGAGACACAGAATCCGAAACAGGTTCCAGGCTCTGAGCTGTCCGCACAGAGCCGGACGCGGGGCTCGAACTCACAAACCGTGAGATCATGACCTGAGCCAAAGTCAGACGCTTAACCGACTAAGCCACACAGGCGCCCCTTGAGTGTCCAATTCTTGATTTTGGCTCTGGTCATGATCCCAGGGTCGTGGGGATCAAGCCCCATGTCAGGCTCCGTGCTGAGCATAGAGCCTGCTTGACACTCCCTCTCCCTCTACCCCTCTCCTGCTTGTGTGTGCACATGCTCTCTCTCTCACACACATAAATTTTTTTTAATTAATATATAAATAAAAAGGAAGAGACAAATACCTTAAAACAATTTACAATTATGGCATTCATAATTTCTACAGGTAAATCTCTGAATTAGCTAGATAGAAGGTACTCCCACAAATAATCTGTATAATTTATGTTTAACACAAATATACTTGCTGAACTAAGAAGGTTAAACTAATAACAAAAGTGCTAGATACTCATCATCCATGTGTGAAATCCTGGCAGGTGTGTGATCTGACCGTGAGAACTGAGAACTCAAGCCCCCCAGTTACAGGAATGGTGAAGGGGGACACACACAGGAAGGGAGTCTGCCACAGACAAGGAAGAGTTATGGACGAATCTGAACGAGAACCTGGGTTTCCCACTGCCAAGCAAACACTGGTCACCTGTCCACACCCCACCTCCATTCACCCTTACACCAGAACTGGATTCTCCACCAACAAGACAGGGGATACGAGTGCCCTCCTGGCTTTCTTGCTAATAAGGGAGGAAGGAAAGAACAAACCAGTAGGTTTAGCCCAGTAAACAGTTAAACCAAACTGAATCCATATGCTTAATAAAGAAAAACATTGGTTAACCAAAACCCTAGCTAAAAACTGATAACTCTACCCAAAGAAAACGAATAATGCTTTAACAGAGGGCTGTTTTGTGAAGCATGAGTGTACTGCATATACACATTTAGGACCATTTTGCTTCCCTTCCTATAAATCTTTGTCTCAGAGCAACATAGATCTATTCATAGTTACCTTGAGAAGAGTGAGTTTTCTTTTGCAAAATAAACTAGATTCCTACATTCAGAATTACTGTGGCTTGATTCAGCAGCAAAGCTAAGAACCCTTTCTATAATTTTTCCCTGACTTTAAATGAGACAAATATCAAACCACAGGCTGCTCTTGTCCTTGTCTGAGAACAACATAAATGTAAATACTGTTCCAAATCCTGCGTGAGTGTTGCAATAGTTACCAATGTCAGGGTTACCGATGCGATTACGCGATTACACGATGAGAAGATAAGCATGTTAATAATTCCAATAGGTTGTTTCAAAAAAAATTTTATTGTTATCCCAAAAAGTCCGAGTGTACATTTTAAATATAATGTATCTGCACGAATCTGCATGCAAACCGATCAAAGTCCTCAGAGCTCCTGAGCAAATCCTCCCCCTGAAGAGAAGTGGTTCTCCACAAGACCACATTATTCGTCTCCTTTAACATCCAACCTCTCAAAGACACCTAAGTAGGACAGGTTAGATCATAAAAGTAAAGCGAGGTTCCTGAGCCTTGTCTCTTACGACGTTTGGACCAAAGCAGTCCTCATGATGCACTGAGGGATAATTATAGCATCGTGGCTTTGACCCACCAGATGCCAGCAGCACCCTCCCCGTGTTGTGAACATCAGAAATCTCTCTGGACACTGCTAATGCCCATGGCCATGGGGGCAAAACTGCCCTACCTGAGAATGATCGATAAAAAGGGAGGCAGAGGCCTCCCCGTGGAATTTGGAATGGCCACCTGGGAGGGGACACAAGTCTCTGCACTGGCAGAACAGAGCAGCTGAAAAAGACGGGACCCAGGTGGGGAGGAGGAGTCCCCATTTGGCTCCCTCTCCTTCTGCAAATCCATAGAAAGGCCAGGGGTGGGTAAAAGGGAATAAATCCCAAACACAGCTGGAAAACAAGAACATTCCACCTACACAGCAAAATCATTAAGGAAATTCTAAGAACACAGATGGGAGCCACATGGCCGAGTGAAACCCAAGGCCCAGAGAGTGGACAGTGGGCAGCTCATCTAGGCCAGGGCCAGGCCAGTCCCACGGAGGGGGCAGGGGAGAAAGGGCTTCTGACAGCTCACCCCGCATAACCCGAAGCGCCATATTCTTTCCGTGTGATTCACCACCTCTCAAGAACATTTATAGAAACACAATCTTCGGCGCCCAACAAGGTAACATTCTCAGGGAAATTCACAACACTAAACGTCTATCAGGGAGGGAGGAGTCTCAAATCACTCACCGCATCTTCAATCTTTAAAAAAGAAAAAAAAAAAGCGAATCAATCAAAGCAAACTGAAACCAAAGGAAGTAGAAGAAAGGAAAGAATCACAACCAGAAGGCTTACGGGAGAAACAGAACATGTAAAAATGATGCTGAAAATCAATGACGTAAAATCTGGTTCATTGAGATCATTAAAATTGGCAACATTGATTGGGGAGGACAGAAGCAGAGAACATTCAAACTCACGGCATCCCTAACAGGAGCAACACACAGTCACAGGTGCTCAGATACTGAAAGCAAGATGAGGGAAGGTTATGAGCAACCTGACTCCAGCAAACCCGAAAACCTCGGTGCTTCTCCATGGGGCGGGAGGGGAGGGCCGCCCCTCAAGGCCACTCGGCAATGTCTGGAGACAGTTCTGCGTTCACGGCTGGAGGGAGAGTGCGGCTGGAGGTCTGGGGTGCTGAACATCCCACCACACCGCAGGACCGCCCCGACCACGAGAATTACCTGGTTCAGAATGCAGAACTGCCCCTTAAACATCATCACTGCACCTGTACAGGCTCCCACGGTTAGAGCTCTGCTCTCTGAAGCAGAACCCACGAAAACTACCTCATCTAGCAACCAGGTGTCTTGGCTGAAGGCACGTGAGCCACAAGCCAGCGTGGGTGCTGGTCTGATGGCACAGGCGGCAGCAGCAGCAAAGGGGAGTCCCAGGGAGGGAGGAGCCCTGGCAGCTCCCTCACCTCCAGTCCCGTTTGGGGATGAAGGCTAGTGTTCTCACCTCACATGGGGGAAGCACACCCTTAAGGCAAGCCGCTGTTCCTTGCAGAACAGGGGGTGGAGGAAGGTGGGGTGGGCAGGCAGCCAAGTGGCTCCAAACCCACGTCTCAGCAGCTGCCCTGCACCTCCGAGAAGCCCACGCTGTGAGTGACCCCTCCCCGGGAGCAATGCCAAGACACAACCACCGACGTCAGAACTGGTTTTCAAGCTTCCTGGCGCCCACGTTGTGCCCACGCGGCCCTCCCCCACTTGGGGAGCGCGCGTTCTGGGGGAGGTCTCCTTGTCACGAGGGGTCCCAGCGGTGGGGCTGACAGCCTTTATCCAGCCCCATGTAAAGGTCTGTGATGGCCTAATATCCTTTGTAACAAACTCCTTTTCTGCTCAAACAGACCAGAATGAATTCTGTTCTTCAACCAAGAACCCCAGCTAGCCCACAGAGGAAGGGGGCACCGCCTGTTTTGAGCTTCGAGGACTCTAACAAGTTAAGAGCCCTGAAGAGGCATCATGGATGGTCCCTGCGGGAGCAGAGGGACAAGTAGATTTTAAGGGGAAAGCTTGCGGCACCTGGCTGGCTCAGTCTAAAGAGCGTGCAACTCTTGACCTCGGGGTTGGGAGTTTGAGCCCCATGTCAAGTGGAGAGATTACTTAAACCAATAAATAACCTGTACAAAAAATAATAAAAATAAAAATAAAAATAAAACGACAGGTTCGCCTCATATGTCCCCAAAGGCTCTTACACAAAACTGAAGTCCCACCGCAGGGCAACCCGTGCTCCTGGCTGTGAAGACTGACGCCCAAAGGCAGCACGGTTTTCTGAGAAAACCACATAAGCAGAAGAAGATACTAGCAAAGGGAGATGTGAACATGATAGGGGCACTGAGCGACACACGAGGGGACAAAGGAGCGTCATGGGAAGTGCCAGCCACACTTCCATGAGCCACGTTCATCCAGGCTCATGTCTTGTGGACAGAGAGACGAGACACACTGCATGCACCCTCTGTTCCCAGATCAGACGGAAGGCCCTACTAGGGGGGCTGCAGCTGACGGTGTGGTCTACCCGCTGGCCCTGGCAGGGGAGGGGGGGCTCCAGCTGATGGTGTGGTCTACCTGCTGGCCCTGGGGAGGGAAGGCCACAGCCCTGCCCTCACGTGTCTCCAGCCGTGTCTGCAGGCGGGTACGTGGTGGGTGTGGCCGTTGGGGAGTCCTGGAACACCGTGAACCGGGGATTTGGGGATGTGAGGCAGTCCACGTGCTGTGGTTCGGACCTGTGTGTACCTGCTCACTGTCACCTGCTCTGTGGACCTGCTCCCGGGTCCCTCCACACACACACACAAACGCAGAACCACCACCACCGATGCCACATGAAGGCGTCCACCAGGAACCACTGCGAAGGAACCGGAGCCCTGCCGGGGAAGCTCCATTCCAGAGGAGCTGGCTTCCTCCATGGCTACCACTTGCTCATGCGGGACACAGATGCGCTGCTCTGAGGCCACACTTCCAACAGGCCTGACCTCATCAGAGCGCTCACCACGTCCCCAGGTACGACAGAGCAGCCAGCCATGTGCCTGGAGCGCATCCTCCCTCCCGCCGCCCGCCCAGAGGACAGAGGACAGAAGGAAAGCAGGAACATTACCTGAGCGGTCCCCATGGCGGCCGGGCTGGGTGCAGGCCGAGCGTCCCAGGGCAGCTGTGCTGAAACCGGGCCGGGCTTACGGCCGCGCCTCAGGTGCAGGGAAGGCCTAAGATGAGGAACGGATAGAAATGGGGAAAATATGATAAAAAAAAAAAGATAACCAACCTCCCCCCGGGAAAAGAAAACACATGGGAAGTGCCTGGAAAACAAACCACCGAGCAAAACTTCTGTCACCTGAGAACAGCACTTTGGCAGAGAAGCCACATAGGAAAAATGACACAGGATCCCAAGATGACACGTCGTGTAAGTGCAGGTGTAGGCTTTCATGATGAAAAGTATTTCATTTCTCAGTCGGGGCCCGAAATTGCGAGACGTCAGCTTTCCCCTCTTGAAAATACGCAACCAGAAATCACGCAACGTACTCTGAATCAGAGGTATGATCTCTCCGATAACCCAATGGCAGAAGCAGCATTTGCAACCTTGGGCTAGCTCCGCAAGGAACCAGGCAGATTCCAAGAAACAAGAGCAGTGCCAGGAACATTAACAATTGCTCATCCTCTTTCCAGGAAAAAGAAAATAGCACTATACCCGATAAATATGAGGGCAGCATTTTGAAATGCTAGAACATACATTTTGATAATTCTAAAATTCTCTGCTTTTTTTCATTGCACATGGACACACAAAATGATGACTGCCCCCAACCATCACCACCAAGTGAATCAGACGAAATAGGAAAAGGAGCCTCCAGAGGAGACTTGTTTATACCATCACGCCAGAAAAACACGCGCACTTTTTCTCTTAGTAAGCCACTGTGACCACAAAATACTTATCTGTGTACACTTGACGTGGCCCTCAAAAACCCTGATCAGGTTCTATAAATTTCCATGAAGGCCAGAGGTCCTGCTTAGATGCACCCCATCTTCCAAAATTTATTCTGTCACCAAACTCTAGCCAAATTACAAAATGCTGTACTTACTTTCAAATGTACGAGTCCAAGAAGGTAAGAAAATCAGCTGTTTTTTTTACGTTAGCAAGGACAGTCTGCAAATACAGATAATAACACACAAACTGAAAATTAACCCCTGGTTTCCGGGAATCACTTAGTAGATGTCTGCTGTGACTGTCACCTAAACTGTGTATTTATTTCCAGGCATTTCCTGTTGAAATTCTGCCTTTCCAGAACTGACACACTGCTGTTCACTCACTCGCTTCCTGCACCAGGATCTCCCCGTATTTTCCTGCCTGAACACTCACACTGACCCCACAAACCCCTTACTTTTGGGCATCTGAGTTGTTTCCAATTTTCCCCATTTGCTGAGAATTGTGCACACATTTTCATATGCTTCTCGGTGCGTTTGTGCAGAACAGATTTCCAGGAGTGGAGTCCCCGGGTCACGGGACTTGCACGTTTTTAGTCCACAACACTGCCATGTGTATGCCAGTGCTCACATCACACGTCGCCAGGTTTTCTGCATGCCTCTGGGGGAAGAAAAGCTTCCCGCTGTTTCTGTGGATTTGGAAGAACTTTTGTTGTGATTATTGATCAAACTTCTTTCCGTGCAAACTGCCTGTTCTATAGATTTGTCCACTTCTTTTGGGGGAAATTCCTAATTACCATGTAGTATCCCTTTACATATTCCAGACCGTCTGTCTGCTCTATAGGCTGCAACGATTTTCCTTCTTTCTCACGAGTTAACTCCCTCGGTGGCGTCCTTCCAACAACCTAGGTGCATTTGATAGAATTCGTGTCCAAATCTACCAATCCCTTCTCTAAGGGCTTCTGTCATTACCCAGATCTTCCCAACTCCACAATTTAAAAAAACACATTCGACTAAATTTTGTTTTAGCATTTCTACAACTATTTCTAACAATTAGATCATCAATGTGTTTGGAACTTTTTTGAGTTGCCAAGGAGAATTGTTACTTTCTCTCCAACGGCTAACCAATGATCCCAACAAATTTGCCTAATAATCCATATTTTATCCACCAACTTGAAAATGCCACTCACACAGAAAAGACTGTCATACAGATCAATTTATCTCCCACAGCATTTGTACATGTGTTTCTCTCTAGCAGACCAGAACTCCCACTACACATATCTTCCTTAAAACTTTACTGGACACCTTGTGAATTCATTCTCCTGTATTAACTTTATCATCCCTTAATCAAATCCCACTCCCCACCTCCACTGCCCCCCCCTGAAACAGGTTTTCATTGAAGTTCTCTCTCTCTCTCTCTCTCTCTCTCTCTCACACACACACACACACACCTGAAGTGAAGTGATAGGTTTTAATACTAAATTTGCCATTAAAGCGTACTTCCCTACCAAGCCCTAGGTAATGTTTTACGTCCTTTCCACGTATTTCAAAGTCTGGTTTTTTTCCCCCCTATAGACCTCAAACATTCCTGTTTTCTCCCAAGGTGTTTTGTAGGGTTTATTGTTTCTGATACTGGACCTATTTTGCCATTACTTTATCACATACAGTACAGTTCATGATTTTTATTTTACTGATCTTGTATTTGTTCTACATAATCCATGTTCCTACTTATCTAATAGATTTTGTATGGTCTCTTCCTTTTTCCACTGAGCATTTCTAATATTTTGTCTCTTTTACTTTCCTATATAACCTTAACTGGAGACCCCAGAATAAGAGGGACTAATGGTGAGATTCCACACTTTAGAATTTCCCAATAACTGCTCTGCTTGCTTCAGGGTTTCTGATTACATTCTGAACCCTATTAAGGAACTGTCCTGCCATCACTCCCTCTCAGAATTTTATCCTAAGTGACTGCCATATTGTTTCAAGGTCCGTCAGTGTTTATGATACATCCGTGTTTTTTTTCTTTTAACATGCTCATCCTTCAGATTACTAACATAGAGGTCCTATTATTGAAAGAATCCTGCTTTTACAGACTAAGCCATTTGGTCATATTAAATGTACAATTAGATGCAATTTGCCAATATTTCGCTTAGGAAATTTATATTTATATTCTTAAGTAAAATTAGCCTTTTTCTACTACATTATCAAGTTTGGTAATTACTCATTAAAAGAGAGTGATGGTGGGCGCCCAAGTGGCTCAGTCAGTAAAGAATCCAACTCTTGATGTCAGCTCAGGTCATGATCTCACAGTTCATGGGATCAAGCCCCACATCAGGCTCTGTGCTGATAGCATGGAGCCTGCCTGGGATTCTCTCTCCCTCTCCCTCTCTTGCTGCCCCTACCCTTCCTTCTCTTTCTCTGTCTCAAAAAAAAAAAAAAAAAAAAAAAAAAACCTCAAAAAAAAGAGAGTAATGGTTATAACTCTGAACTAGTTTAGATAACAGAATTATCAATTCGTAGATATTTGTATAGAGTTCGCCTATAAAACTGATCCAGCATCTTTCACAAAAGTACATCTAAGGAAAATTTTAATTTTCCCGTGGTTACTAGTCCATTCACATTTTCTAGCTTTGTCAGATCAACTTATTTCACTTATATTCACCAAGAAAACCAAACATTTCATCTTGATTTTCAAATTTCAGCAAAAAATTTCTGCTGATAATATGGTCCTTTTAACTGTGATTCTATCACATTCTTTATCCTTAACTCTTCACACTGTTAAATTTTCTTTTTTTTTAATTAATCTTGCACAAGTTTATTCGCAAGACATTTTTTGCATCTTCTTTGTTGTTGAATATTGAATTAATGCTTTTTTGTATTTTTAATTGAAATACAATAACATGTTATGTTAAAGACCCACAGGATTCTGTATTGTATTCAATCTGATCTGACCGCTTTTGTTTGTAATGTCTAAGTTTCACCCTCCCATGTTTACTGTGATTACTGATAAACTGGGATTATATTGTCCTGATAGTTTGTGTTTAATTTGTTTTTCTTTGTACTTTATTCTTTACTCCCTTACAACAGGACTTTTCACTACTTTCTCAGTGCCTATACGTCCTATTTCTCCCTTAACAGTTTTAACATAGGCAATTAAACATGTATTTTTCTAGCAAAGCCACTGATTAAAACAGTATCTCCAATATCCTCTTGAATAAAAGAACTTTAGGGTGCTCACACTTCCCCCAAAGTTCAGAATGCCCTCCCCATACTGCAGCTGCTCTGATATTACTACTGTGTGGATACCAAATATGATTGCTCATTAAACAAAAGAAAATAAATTACTTATTCTGAAATCAATACTTATAAATTAATGTGCCCTTGATCTCTTTGTTACCATCCTTCTGGGTTCATTTTTCCTCATGCTCAAAAATATCTTCTTGTTTTTCTTTCAACATGGTCTCTGTGTGGCAAACTTTCCAGGTCCTTATAGGTCTGAAAATGTCTTTATTTTGCCCTCAGGATTGAATGACAGTTACATAAGTATGGAATTCAAGAAACCCAACAGATAGCTTCAGGCATCTGTTGTTACCTTTGAGAAATTTCTCATCCATCTATAAGCAATTTCTGTTCTCTTAACTAGTAAGTCTTTCAGGATTCCGTCTTCACCCTGGATACCGCTGTGTTTTACAAGGATGGCTCAAGATGTGTGTCTTGTTGGCCTATTCTGTCCTAGAAGGCGGTACAAGTTTTCTGTATCCATTTTTTCACTTAAATTCCAATTTTAATTTTTTATTTAAATTCCAATTAGTTAACATACAGTATAATAGTGGTTTCAGGTGTACAAATAGGGATTCAACACTTCCATACAAAAACTGGTGCCCATCACGACAGGTGCGTCCTTAATCCCCATCACCTGTTTCCCCCATCCCCCACCGACCTCCCCTCTGGTGACCGTTGGTATGTTCTCCGGAGTTGAGTCTGTTTCTTGGTTTGTTGTCTCTCTCTCTCTCTCTTTTCCCCTTTGCTCATTTGTTTTGTTTCTTAAATTCTACATACAATTGAAACCCTGTGGTATTTGTCAGGCGGTACAAATTTTCAATCTGAAAACAGTTTTCCTCGATTTGGGAAGATTATTGGCCATTTTATCACAAATACAAACTCAACCCTACTATTTATTTCTTTAGCTTCCATCAGATGCATGTGTTGCCTTTTAGATCTATTCACTAACTGTGGTTTCTCATCTGCTCTCTTTTTGTGCTTAATACTAGGAAATTTCTTCAGCTTCATCTTCTAGTCCACTACTTTTTTTTTCAGCTATGTCTGATCTGTGAATATTTACTGAGTTTTATTTTCAAGGGCCATAATTTCTATAATATTTCTAACTGGTTCTTTCACATCATCTCCTACTTTTTCTGTACAGCTGTCCCACATAGCACACGGGCTAAAAACAGGGATCTGAGCACAACCGAATCCAGGATCCAGTCTTCATTAGGAACACTTCCTCAGAACGTCAGTTACATAAGCACTTTGTGCTGTTTCCTAATGTGTAAAATGGAGCTAACAACAGGACCAACGACATACGGTAGTTGTGCGGCTTGAGGGAGTCCTTCCTGTGGAGTCCTCAGAACACTGATGAGAACATCTTAAGACTCAACACATGTTGCAAACATGGTCTCTGGGAAGAAAGTGCTCATCCACAGAGTTTACACCCGGTGCACCTGTGGGCCTGTTACTTCGGTCACTCACACTGATCCAAGTGTGCACGATGTCTATTCTAATCTCCACTGCTTCTAACTTGAAGGAAAAAGAAAACAAAATCTTGTTCTACAAATCTTCCCTTTTCATGGCCTCCCACTCCTAGTGTACAGATGAGCCTTGGCATCTTTTTCTGAATCTTCTTCCCGTTTATCCTTTAAATTTACTTCACCAGGAGGCTGCCCTCTGTACTTCAGTGTGTCCTGTCTTCCAAGCGATGACTGCATTTCGATGGCCTATTTTTCCTCACCTGTTCATCCTCCTCTCTCACACTCTAAGCAGCCAGGAGTCGTTCTTCTGGGGCTCCAGAAAGCCGAGAAGCAGGGTGACAAGCATCTCCTTCTTGATTCGCTGGGAAAATGTGGACTCTCCATCAGTGAGGAAAGCAGGGACCTCAGACTTTTAGGCTCCTCTGAGGATGTAGAGCTGGGGTGGCGTAAAGGCCTGTGCTCCCCCAGCTCCCGAGGGAGAACGTTCAGGGGGCAGGCCCCTGGATGAGGGTCCAATAAGCAGCTCCTCTGAGCTTTTTAGGCCCTCAACCTCCTTTAGGACCACACTGTGTAACTGTAATATGCATTTAACTTTCCATTGTTATTCTTCAGTGCTGAAAAGAACAGATTTTAAGAAATCACATATACACACACACACAGGCTTCAAGGATGCAAAGCAGAGCATGGTCCCTATTTACATTTTACATGGGTATTTTCCCAAATAAAAAAAAATTTTTAAAAAGACAAAATTATAGGAATCTACTTTCAAAATCACAAAATGTTTTCCTGATTATAGCATACATATATGAATATAAATATTACACCAAATATTACCTAATTTCTCATATCTACAACTATTTTAATTGACCATCCCAAAATATCTCAGGTACTTTTTATCTTTCAAAAAGGAACATGAACCACCATGTTATATCCTTGTGATAACAGGAACTGAGCTCACCATATGTTTGCTGTACTGCTCCCTTAGTATTATGAGAAAATATAGACATTTCAAATTCTATTTAGCTGGCTGGAAGGTAATCAAGTCAATAGCATAAAAATGTCTTCTATTATAGTTAAGAAGTGCTTATGGCAAAGCATAACCGAGTAATGCAAAATAATTCCACATGCAATTCTACTGATCTCATTTTGCCACTTAAATGATACACAGAGATCAATCATTCCCTCACCGGACCCCGCCAGCCAAAGCAATCATCATCCCTATTTTCTAGCAAACATGAATTAACCACTTTCCACATTTCCACACACATGGAGAAAAAGTAGAATGTGTCCATAAAGATGTGTACAGACCTTCACCTTGATGGGATTCTTCTACTAAGTATCACAAATTGAGGCTCAGGTCCGAAAGTATGAACAGAATGATGAACAACTTGAAAATAATTCATTCAACATTATCAATTCAGGTAAGTATTATGATAGCATTGTTTTTCCTCTAACCATTAAATTAGAGGTACCCACGTAATAGCAAGCTTCTATGTTTACAGAATGAGATTGTCTAATAAAATTTGTATATACAAAAATATCTACTCAAAAGGACTATTAAATTCCATCAATATGTTGTAAATTCGAATTTCACTGTACGCATGTTAGCATAATCACTATTGTTCCTTAAATTCAACTTTTCCCGTACTCCAGAGTTACATGTCTTAATTTCAATCTGATTTCTCCACCCAGATTAGAAACTTAGTTCATATATTCATTTGTCTTCTAAATATTTAAGTTTATTTTTTTAGTCATCTCTACACCCAACATGGGGCTCGAACTCACGACCCCAAGATCTAGAGGTGGATGCTCCACGACTGAGCCAGCCGTGTCTTCTAACTGGTAGTCTGTCATCACCACCTTCATCAAAGTCTGCTGAAATTTCCTCAGCACCAAAACCAATGGCACATGGTTGATTTAATCCCATCTGATTCCTCTATAACATATTACTCTAGGACTACAGACTTTTTAATATTTATTGGGCGGTGGGGTGGGGGGAGCCGAGAAAGAGAGAAAATCCCAAGCGGGCTCCATTCTGTCAGTGCAGAGCCCAATATGGGACAGGGCTCAAACTCACAAACCACAAGATCATGACCTGAGCTGAAATCAAGAGTTGAACGCCTAAATGACTGAGCCACTCAGGCGCCTCTAGGATTACAGATTTAACTGAAATGTCATAGGCATCTCATTATTAAAAAGAAATCAAGGCTAAACTGCCTTCTCTAATACATGACATCTCCGACACAAACTGATCTTTCCTTCGTCTGAGCACCTGCATCCTATCACCTGAGCTGCCCCGTCTTCCACGTCAGACTCCTCTGCAGGAAGAGAGCAGAGCGGTCACTGTGAGCCCAGGGCAGCAGGCGGCCAGAACACAGAACATTCCTACCCACCGTCCCACAGCTGCACGCAGTGCACGTGACACACGGCGGGACCGGGACACATCCCATCATTTGGAACAAAGTCACGCGCACGGGCTGAGGCTTGGGCTCAGACGGCCTTCGGGCTCAGGCCGCAGCAACCTGTGCCTGGTCTCCGGCCTGGCAGGCCGCCTGCAGATTTCAGACGTCCAGTCTCTGCAGTCGTGTGAGCCCACTTCCTGCATCAATCAGTCTCTCTCTAGATAGAGAGAGACACAGGTAGAGATACACATCCTATCAGCTCTGTCTTAGTAGCAATCACATTGTGTCTGGCGGCAGGTAATAGAAAAATGAAGTCAGGACGCCTGGGTGGCTCAGTCGGTTGAATTGGCTCTTGATTTCGGCTCAGGTCATGATCCCAGGGTTGTGGGCTGAAGCCCTGCGTCAGGCTCTGCACTGAGTATGGAGCCTGCTTGAGATTGTCTCTCCTTCCCTCTTTCTACCCACCTCTGCCCCTTGCCCCTGCGTGTGCTCACTCTGAAAAGAAAGAGAAAAAGGGAAGAAAGAGAGGAAAGAAGGAAAGGGAAAGGGAAAAGGAAAGGGAAAGGGAAAGGAGGAAGAACTCAAACTCACTTAACAATAAAGGCGATTTATAGGCTCACAAGGCTGCACAGTCCAGAGCTCAGAACTGGTCTGACTGCCTGGCACCATGACCCCAAGCACTCGGAAACCCTCTCTTCCCCTGGTATCTTGTGATCACAGCTTCAGCTGAAAGCTGATGACACCTCACAGTGGCAGGAGGGCTGCTCAGAGCTCCCGGAGATTTCTTTGCTCACTTCCAAGGAGTGTGAGTTCCAGAAGAGGAAGCCTCTCTTTCCCAGAAACCGCTTTTCCAATTTCAAAGGCTTGGGTCAGGTAACGTGCCCACGTGATGGACCCAGCTTCCTCCACGGTTCCTGGGATGCCGCGGGACACTGGGAAGAGCGGCGGTAACACAGAGGACATCGCAACAGACATGAGCGTCCTCATCGGGACAGCAGAGGTAAAGGCGTGGGCAGTTCCTGCTCACTGTGCACGCTCACACTACCAGTCCCCCCCCCCCCCCCCGTCAGCCCCTCACTCCTCACAGGTGTTCCAGCAGGAGCCCAAGCCCGCGGCTACCTACACGCCGTCATTAACGGAAGGTCCTCTAATCACGTTTGCTATTCCATTTAGACATGTGTCCCTAAGCGAAACAAGTGCAATTCTAAACGCCGGACCCCTTTCCGGTGGGGACTGAGTGAGTGCCGCACAGGTCGGCACAGTGAGAAAACCCACGCACGGCAAGACTAAGCCACGGGTTCACGAGTCACTGTCAACCACCTTCCTTCTGCCTTCAGTTTAAAAAAATCTTCAATAAACAAAGTGGATAAGAAAACTCAGACCTTTTTAGATTCTTGTGTTGAAAACGGTGTTAAATTTGTTTAGTAAACAAAGGTTCTGGAAAACTGTGATGTGGCACATGTCATAGATTAAGAACTCCACAACGGTTTACAGTGGAGTGACGTTCATTTGTACAATGTACTTCGAGAACAGTAGGTGGCAAAGGGCTTTGTGTGAAATCCAATCATCAGGGCATCAGGCGTTTACATCTTCTTATCTGCAATTGTTTTATAATTGCTGTGTTGCCATTAGCGAACGATGGGTAATGGTGTGTACCAGACGAGCAACTCTGTATTTTGCTTAATATTTTAACTAATGACCAAAGAAGAGAATTTCATTATAAAATGCATTTTGAATAATATTGAATGATCACGTGTTGCAAGAACCAGAAGAACTGGAGGAACTAAAAGAGGTCAGAGGTGGAGACAGTAAGCTGTGTTCGGTTCGCGGTCAAGTCCAGACCCTGCACACAGACAAGGCCGACCTGGGCTCAGAGACGCCTCCCCAATCGCGAGTAGACTAGTGAAAGGGTCTGAGAGTGCATCACGGTAAAGCCCAATTTTACTGAAGGGCCCAACCCTACTGGGGAAAAGGGTTTTATCCCACACATCACCACCCACAGAGGCTCACAGCGGAGGTCTCCTCCAGGGCATCACAGACCAGAGGCCAGCACCACTTTCCTGGCAAGTCAGAAGGACAACCAGCCAGTACTCCCCACGACAGAGTCCATTCCAGAGAACAAAACAGGACAGTAAGAGGCATCCTGACACGCCCTCCGCATGCTTGAGGAATGACAGGCCTTCTGTTCTCTGGTGGTGCCCTCAGTGACATCCAGGGTGAGACCACCAACGAACACACCTACCTCATATTAACAGATCTACTCACAGGAAAAATGCCTCCGTTTTTTACTGAGGTCAAGTTCACTCGCAGCAGTAGACGTGTTCTAACTCGTAATAACAGGAAGCCCTCCTATCCATAGTCCCGTTTTTCCCAACGCTCTGCTCTGAAGCACCCCCTTCACACCAGGCAGGACTGTGCTGGGTGGGAGAGAAGCTGGAAATGGCTGGGACACCTGGGGGGGGTGCATGAAATAAGCCGCCAGCACACTGTGTGAGAGGGCACGTGTGTGCCCACGCTCAGAAATGGACTTCCTAAGCAGGAGAAGTTTAGATCACATCACAGGGCCATGAAGAAGTGAGAAGATCCCCGGACAAACGCTCAGATGGTGAGAGAGAACCTCACACGGGGACTTACAACCCTTTCCAGGCACGCTCTGATTCAGGGAGTCTCAGCACACCCGCAGAGGTGGCCCCACATGAGGACACCACAGACACATATAAAATGGGAAGAAGATAGTCTAATTTGAAAGGCACCATCGTGAAAGGTACTGAGTGTTAAGTACGAATGTTAGGATGGGGTAAATCAGGTATTTATTTATCTAGGGTAGGGTAATATCCACTACAAACTTACAGTAGCCTGTGTACCTCTGGTGTGGAGAAATCATACTGCCTCTTACCTACCCGTGCACCCGTGTGGACAGAAGGCCGCTCCGCTGGGGCACTCACTGACACACCTGAGATCGCACCTGGGGACCACTCAGGGGTTAGCTCTCCCGCCCACTTCCCGTCCCCCCGAAGGCACAGGTCCCAATCAGCAGCTCTCTCCTATTCTCCTCAGGGAAGGGGTGAAGCGGCCTCCCAGGGGCCCATTCCCTCCCACAGGAGAGAGGAAACCTCCCTGGGGCTCGGCAGACCCAGGAACACATTCTGATGACCAAGAAAGAGGAATAGACCTCATACATCTCTGCCTCTGGGCCCTTCCGCCCTCAGTGACATTCACCATCACGCACAGGCCCTTCCTTTAAGATCCACGCGCACAATCCCAACCCTTCCCTCACCCAACACCTGCACACAGAAGGACGTCACCAACAGATAATGTTCAACCAGCGCAACTCCCATCTGTCAACCCTGGTGACACGCAGCCTGAGGACCCCTGTGTCACTTTGTAACACATGGAGCACGTCATCTTCTTAGGGCTCCACACCAGCCACTGGACAGGCAACCTTGAGATGGATCAGCACAAAACAACACACTTTACAGGAGCCACAGCCAGGACTCCATTTCCGATCTGACTTCAAGTCGGTCATGTGTTCCAAAGGACCTACTAAGTCACCATCCACACTCTGCTTCATTTTACAACAGAGCCCAGGTCCTACCTTCCCTCCTGAGGCTCCCTGAGGCTCCCCCCACCCCACCCCCCCCCCCGGGGCTGTGTGTACCGCCCCCATCCTCTGAGGCTTATTCCCTGCCCTTTCCCCTTCCTTCATTTCCTCTTAACCACTGTCCTCTGCATTTCAAAAGGAGCTTTATGTTCAAAGGGAAAGAGGTAACAGGAAAGATGGCTAAGAAACTGCCTTTTGGATATGGGGGGAAAGAGATCAGATTGTACAGAAAACAGACCTACCTTAATGGTAATCTCTCTCCTCGGGCTTTTGTCCAGCATAATACAAGAGAGCAAGAGCTTAATGTTTAGGGAGGAAGCACGGATGCTTTGTGCTCCCAGCCCAGAAGGAAACCTGAGGTAACCAAAAGCCATCACAGAGGAAGCAAAACTCCAAAAACAAGACATTTATGAGAAATAGGACATCTGAAGGTACTGAAACTCTCGGAGTCGAGAATTATCTGAGGTCCTCCGCCCGAGCCCGGAGATGCACACATTACAACTAGGTGCCTCCACTCTGGGGCAGCATGAGGATCACAAATCCCCAATCCTACCACTGCGACATGAAGTGTCTCTGCTTCTCGTTCCTGCCAGCCTGGCCCTTCAGCATCCTGGCCATGATGTAAGGGGAATAATCTGGCATCCGTCCTTTTACATAGTGCTAATTTATAAAACCTCTTCAGAAAGAGCGATGTAACACTGACAGGTGTAGCTGAGTAGGACCACCCACGGCCTCACTGACTGAAGGCTACAGACACAAAGATGCTTCATCACCCATGATTTCTCTGAATTGCACAAGAAATGGCTGACAGAGTAAATGGAGCTCTGGCTTCCAAGTCAAGCATCTAAAACTATAGCATGTACCACAGTGGACAAGAATTTAAAAACAACCCACACATTTATTTGTCTTTGCCTGTGGGGCACCTATCCCTCATCCCCTGGCTCTGCCTTGATCCTCCTTTGGGACTAGCCCCCACCCCCATCAACCCACAAGGGAACCTGCCCTCCTGCAGGGCTGGGCCCACGATCCAGACCCGGTCAGGCCGTGCAGTCTGCCTCCCACACACGCAAGGTGTCCAGAGCTAGTCATGGACCAGAGGACAGTCGCTACTATGGGCTTTGGTGGAATGACTGGGCACGACTTCCAAGATAATGTAAGGCTGCAGGTGCCACAGGCTACCAGGTGGAGAAGGCCACCCGAGAGAAACCACAAGGGCCTCAGGCAGGGGACAGAGAATCCACACCCTAACGCCATCATGTCAGCCCTTAGATCCAGCCTCCCCTTACATGACCCTGTATACGGGTCTCATACACACCCTGAGTGTTTGTAGACCATAATGAGCTGAGAATCTGTCACCTGTAATGAAATAAACCCTACCTGATTGAGGAAGCTACACGTCTATCATAGTAAAATGTTGCCTCACATCTTCTGGTTCTAAGATCTTACCTTATGCCCAATTTTCCATGGGGTTTCCAAATGGTCTTGGCAAAGTAAATTAGCAAAATATAGCATCCTGTCTTTTTTGTCTTTAAGATGGAAGGGCTAGAAGGGGAAACCCAGCAAGAACTAACAGTCCAGGTTGAAATCTGAATGTAGTTTCCCACAGAAATGTAATTATAAGTGTTGGTTAGGTTCCCAGCTCTGTTCGTGTCCAAACAAATGAGAAAAGATGAACTCAGAGTGGTATATAGGACATGGGGAACTATAGCTTAAAAAAATCATACTGCAGATCCTTCTGGAACCCTAGAAACTGCAGGTGGTTTTGGAGTTCAAGACAAATAACACTAAGAACACACCAAAACACGGCCCTCCTGAAGCTGGGAACGACCAGCTCCAAATGCACTCCCCCAGCAAAGACCCACACAGCTTTGGGGGCAATCACAGAAATGGCTTCCCAGACCTCGGAAAGTACCCTGATGAGATGAGACAGACCTGGGAAGGACCACAGGGAGCAGTGAGGGGGCGAAAGTTGGAGCTGCCATTTCTAAAGCTCCACTCCCGCTACAATTCCACCAAGATGTTTATTCTTGGCATTTAAAAGGCGGAAAAATGGCACCTCGGTGTCTCAGTTGGTTAAGCATCCAATTCTTTTTTTATTATTATTAAATATACTTTATTGTCAAATTGGTTTCCATACAACACCCAGTGTTCATCCCAACAGGTGCCCTCCTCAATGCCCATCACCCACTTTCCCCTTTCCCTCGCCGCCCCCCCATGCACCCTCAGTTTGTTCTCAGTATCTAAGAGTCTCTTATGGTTTGCCTCCCTCCCTCTCTGTAACTTTTTTTTCCCCTTCCCCTCCCCCTGGTCTTCTGTTAAGTTTCTTAGGATCCACATATGAGTGAAAACATATTAAGCATCCAACTCTTGATTTTGGCTCAGGTCATGGTCTCACGGTTCATGAGTTTGAGCCCCGAGTGACCGCACGGAGCCTGCTTGGGACTCTCTCTTTCTCTGTCCCTCCCCTGCTCATACTCCTGAAATAAGTAAATAAACTTTAAAAAATAAAAAGGAAAAAGGTAACTTTTGACAACTGCAGTCCACTTAGCAAATCCTACCCACTGCAAATTACGGGAGTGTCTGAAGGTTTAGGAAAAGGGAGACAAGTTTACAGAAATTAGGACACACAGGGCCCTTTTGGGGCAACTTAAGCTGAATTACAGTGAAAACATTCCAAGAAAGTGTCCAGTATCCTGAGCGATAAGGAAGGAAATAATTAACTTCACACCCTCAAACACATTCATGTCAGACTTTTCCTGGAAACCTTACAGGCTGCTGAGGCAGCGTTCATTCCTGCAGCTGACCATAAACTGGGAACTGTAGAGCACAGGACAAACGAGGACGCACGCTGCCCCCCGCCCCTTGCCACCACACTCCTGGGATTTACTCCGAAATGGAAAGACATATGTGTGTCAGGAGTGGCTTCCTGAGACCCACAGAGAATGTGATCTCACTGCAGAACAAGCCGGAGGGACAGAACATCTGAGGAAATTTAGCAAAAACACAGACTTCATCACTGTTCACCTTCCCTTGAATGTACGCAAGAGTCTGAAACCAGAGGCACACCTAAGACAAAGAAGAATGTGGTTTCCTTAAAAATCCCAGAGTCCTGGCACTAAAACAGACTGCAAGGAGTCCTCTAGAACAGCTCTGCCTTTAATTCAATAACCCACTGTTAAATATGTGACTGTCTCCTGTTTCTAGAGATTTCTACACAGGCAAGTCCACGTGTATGCTGTGTATGGAGGGCTCTGGCGTTCAATCACCTACAATGTCGAGACGATGATTTCTTATTCCGAACCAACAGCCCCCCTGCTGCCTCTTAAATTCACCACAGACACCCCTCCTAACCTACTAAGAAGGCCACTTAACACTCACATTAGAGCTGGCAGCTGGATGTATTCAAGGATAAGCCTTTTTATCCAGAATTTAACTTCAAATTTAACTTGAAGGCCGTGGAGTTATATTTTCTTCCCAGTGTTTGAAAAACACTATTTCCAATCGATAGTGCAGTACAAATACAACACGCTCAGTTATGATGCTCAAAGTTCAGCATGGGTACTGCAAAGTGGGAACATGAGATTCAAAGGGGCGCACTTCTCTGGCTGAAACAGGACAAGTCCCTGTGGCCCAAGTATTTCTATTTTCCAGGAAAGCCTAATCTATTGAAATGGCCTCTGGACACTAACTGTATAATGGGATTTGAGTTTTATAAAAGGCAGAATTGACAACTAACGAAAAGCAAAGTTCTGGATGTGCACATCGCATGGCCCTTCTCCACCAGCCCTGCTGGGCTTCCACAGTCCCATCCTCACGAGACAGCGAACCACATGCCTCAAAGGTCCCTTTCACCTTCAATCAGAAAGATGCATGTGCAGGAGTTACAAAAGCAGATCAGATGCTGATTATTTTTAGACAGTCTACACTCTGTGTAGCAAGGAATAAACCATGAGCAAAAAACCCACAACAGCAGCAGGAATACACTCTGATTCTAGGAACAGAGAAAGGGATCAGTGGAAAGTGAGTCCTAGGTTGGGAGACACAATTCCGCGCTGGAGAAACATGGAAAGTTCCGTATGGAGGATGGGACATTTGGGCCAAAGCCACTGAGACCTGAACAGGCAGGTCCAGGGACAGGGGCCAAGGTGGAGCCCTGACAGGGTGAGTGTGCAGGGAACAGCCAGTGTGCAACAGTGAACAGGAAAACCGAGGAGGAGAGTGGGTTTGCGAGGGTCGCGAGGACACTTGAGCCAGGAAATACGGACTTGTTCCAGGACCAGAAGGGACGCAGTGATGACTAAGTCCAACAGTGAGGACGGGGCCAGCGCGGAGGCAAGAACAGCACAGAAGTCAGGCTCAGTGCAGGGCCGGGGACAGTGCAAGGGGTCAGCACGAAGGTCTGGGTCAACACAAAGGTCATGGCCAGCATCAGGGTCAGCACAAGGATCACAGTCAGCACGAGGGCCAGGGCCAGCACAAGGGGTCAGCACAAAAGTCAGGTTCAGCATGGGGGCGGGGACAGCGCAGGGGGTCAGCACAGAGATCAGGGTCAGTGTGAGGGTTGGGGCCAGCACAGGGGTTGGCATCAGGCGTCCGAGTTACAAGGCAGATTTGGGAGGCAGGAAGCAAAGCGCCAGCCATGGCTGTGGCTGGAGTGGAAGGCGCAGTACAAAGCAGACAGCCTGTGGCACCCGCCTCATCCCTTCCTGGGGGACAGGCAGTGAGGAGGCATCTGGGCTCAGCCACACACAGAGCTGGGCTGGCTAATGGCTCCAGAACAGCACTGGTTCTTCCAGGTTCTTCCAGGTCCACGGTCACACTACACTGGGCCGTGCCCTCCAGCACACTGTCCCCAATCCCCGGAGAATGACCCGAGGCCAGCACAGAGCTGGGGCCGCAAGAGCTGGGGCACAGGTTCTCACGGGACCACCTTCCGAGGAGCCTCCTGTGGGCCGTCCTCTAATTCCCACAGTGTCTCCCCCCCTCTCACCTCCTCACACCCTGCAGAGTACTTAGCGCCCTGCCGTAGCCCTACCTTTTCTTTGACGCCTTCCCTACCTCTTCTGATCCCACGCATTTCTCCTCGCTCTGAACTGTCCATGTTGGAAATGACAACAGCGGGTCTGGCCTCCACTCGCGGTTGCCAGCGTCTTAGTCTCCAGCCTCCGCCTCTTAGGGGACAGCGTCAGCCCTTCGGGGTCAGCGCTGCTCCCACCCAGATATTACAGCGGTTGGAGAGCCTCAGACACCAATCTGCAGTCACAGGTTCACAGAGAGGCTTTCGTGAGCCGTGAGCTCGCATAACAGCTAACGTCATCCTCGCCTGGACCCCAGAGCTCGGCACAGAGCTGGGCACGTGTGAGGGCTGGAAAAATCACGTGGACAGGTCAACCCCCACGCGGTCGGCACCTCACAACCAATGCAGAGAAGGAGGTGAAGAAAACACGGCCCCAGAGTGGCCATCCCCCAGACACTGTCCCAGAGCGAGAAGGAATCACGGACACTGTCCTGCCGCGATCAGGTCACTGGCTAACCGCAGCTTCCGCCAAGGGACCCTGATTCAGAACAGAGGCAGACACCCCTCCCCTAAACCCATTTACACAACGCTGTGCTCAGCAAGGCCCGTCGTCCACGGCAGCTCCTCTGAAATCATCCGTCACTGACATGACGTGCGAGGTCAGTGCGTCCTTCAGCATTTCGCAAACGCTACCACTCACGTCCTTAATTTAACGTGTGCGTATTCTCCAGTGTTTACATCCCTTCCTAAATCAGGGAAGAGATGCATCCTGCAGGGATGAGACCCCAATATGCCTCAGTTTCTCTTCACAAAGGAGATAATATACATCTAGAAATCAAGATTGTAAGATCCACCCTTAAATTCCTCCAACTGCTTCCTCTTAGAGATGCTTTCTGCTACATTATTTTCCCAAACAGCTTCGTTAATTCAATAAAGATATGTTAATAATAATTGCTGTTTAATGGCTGTTTCCTGAGGGTCAGAACTATGCATAGTCACAACCAAGCATGTGCCCAGAGTTGTGGGAAGGGAGGAAGAAATGCCCAGGAGAGGTGGTGGCAATGTCACATCAGTAACAGTTTATTTAGGTAAAGTCAAGGGTCTGTGGGGGGGAAGAGCTGGCAGGGAAAGGCTTCAGGAGAGTCACAGTCGTGACCCAGCTTCTCAGGGACATCACGGTTCAGGCAGGTGACACGAAGACAGGAGGTCACCCAGGAAGAGAGACAGGAGGAGCAAAGCAGGGAGGGGGAGGCAGCAGACAGGAGGAGTGGGCAAGGGTCTGTACCACGTGGCAGAAGAAAGAAACAGGCCTGCCTAGGAGAGGCAGGACCCCTCACTTCCAACTTCTTGACAAAGATCATCTGCCCCAAGGCACAACCCACTGCGAGAAAACACACGCGCTTTCACGCACGCCTAGAGGAGTGCACACAGATGTGCATACCCAGACTTCGCATATGCACACACACACATATGCACACCTACATGCATACATACCCACATGTGTGCATGCACATGTCTGCGTGAATGCACAAACATGCACACACGCACACAAGTGTGTACACATCTCCGTGCAAGCACACCCACACACATGACCATGAACATGCATGCATTCGTATACATGTGCAGACTTGTGTTGGCACACATATACACATGTGCACACACATGCCCATGCACACCTGCATGACTGCACACCTGCATACGTGCGTGCGCCCACCTGCGACCGTGCACACACACACACAGTTTCTCTACTGTGGACACCGAGCATCTTGTCATGTCGTCTCAATCTCAAGCAGCAGGACGGTGTTCCTCCCCCTGGCCGGGAAGGTAAGGTCCGCTCCCAGCAGATGATGCTGCTGTCCATGTGAGCAGCTATGTGGGTCCTTCGTGGCAGCTTCATGGTTGTGTACAGCTGTGGGACCTCCACGAGCAGTTCCCAGGTCCAGCTGATTCCCCTTCCAGAGTCAGCACTGAGCTGATATCAGAGGGTTGCCTAAGTGTCCCCAACACGCCACCTTATCGTCTTTAAAGAAGCAGTGTCCTGAACACCTTTCACACACACTTCAACAACTCAGGCACTTTTTAAATGCAACACAACACTCCTCAACGGGTTTGGGGCCTCTGCAGCGTCTCCTGTCTGAGAGTAATATAATGAGATCCTCAGAAGGTCAAGCTGGCCGCGCTGGGGCAGGAGATTAGTGCGGGCAGACACAAAGAACAGGCTGAGGTGGTTTCCCTTAAGAGTGGACCTGCTTTAAGAGCTTCAGAAACATCACCCAGAAGTGTGATTTTCCCAATGTGCTTCTTCTGTGTAACCACAGTGCTAATTAAGGCAAGCAGAAATGCTTACCCAATTACTGTAATTACAACATTAATTCACAATGCTTAAGTGCTTTTAATAATCTAAAGTGAGTTCACAGTTAATATCAACTATTTGGTATGCATCATTAGCAAAATGCATTTTTGCAAAATATGCCTTGTCACTACGTTGGCTGTGTCAGGTACACAGAGCCAGCCCCAGACATAACGGGAAGTAAGCTGAATTTGAGAATTTCCTACCTATCTTCCAGCTCTCACCTCGGCCAATGGCAGATTTCCTCTATTCTGGAGCTTCTAGTCCCAAACGCCCAGGACCTTCCTGCTGCTCATGAACTATTTAAACACTCCCGCTACCACATGAGCCTTCTCTCCGGCGCTCCCCACCCCCCCACCCTGCCCCAGACATCCACCTGACCCTTCTCCACACCCTTCTCTGGCACCCCCTGGACCTCCAGCACGGTGCGGCCACACCCCCTGAGCACAGAGTGAAAGCAACAGGTGCATCTCCGGGGAACGGACCTGAGAAGTGGGTCCAGGATGAAGGGGACACTGAGAGAAGGTGTTGGTGTCAGCGTCAGCTCCCCAGAGAAACCGTTTTCAACGGCAGGACCAGCTCGCCTGAAGGAAGGCGATACACAGTGCTGGGCTGTGGACGGGTGCCTTTCCCTGTAGGGCTCCTCCAGGAATCCCAATCCCAGCACACTCACCTGGAATCTGAGGTCAGAGCACACCACCAACCCAAGATTCTTAGCAAAGCGTCCAGGGGGAAGCCAATCAGGAACATGCACCTTCATCATCGATGGAAACCAGTACCTGCCATTTGTTCAGCGTGGGGCACACACTACCAGGAGCCCTGAGTATGGCGTGGGGACAGCATCGAGAGACCCTATCTGGAAAGTTTCAGATCTAGCAGACAAGATTCTGACTGAAATAACCACATGGAGGCAGAACAGGGCCCCCGGGAGAATCCCAAAGGCAAGCACCACAAATGTGGGTGGGCATCTGGAGACCTAGAGTCTCGGACACAGCTGGCGGGGACACAGACACATGAGACCACCATGCAGGACACTGGCAAACTTCCTGAAGAGTCACACCTACATCTGTGGTCCGGGAACCACCGGAGAGAAATGAAAACATATGTCCACCAAAACACACCTTACCCATGAGAGCCAAACACTGCTCATGACCCAGGAGTCCTTCCACAGAAGAACGGACAGACAGAAGTGTGGGATGTGCATATTCGTACAAGGGAACACCAACCCAGCAATCGTGGGAAACAAAGTACTTATATGTGCAACAACAGGAATAAACCTCAGATGTTCAGACACAATGGAAGGCACCAAGCACAGGAAACTACAGAAGACTGGACTCCAGTTGGTTTCCAAGAACACATGCAACTATTCCACGAGAGAGAGGTCAGGAGTTGCCTCTGGGGTGGGTAGGGGACTTCCCAGAAACAGCACAAAGGTTTCTGGGATCCTTTGTCCTCTGTGGGGTGATGGGGACACCATTACCTGCACCTGTTGAAACTCACTGACTGTGACAGTGAATGCCTGTCCATTTTATTGTATGTAAGCTATTGTTATTCCTCCATACAAACGTACATAAAAAAGAGGAATACTGGATGCCCAGACGGAAGCAAATTTAAGTTCAAGACAGCATCTGCAGACAGAGTTCCTGGCAGTTAGGAAGGCTTCACAGGCAAAGGGATCCCTGACCTGTGCTGTGAAATGGTAAGTAGGTATTTGCCATCAAAAACACTGTGGTCAGGAGGGAATATTTCATATCAGGCGGCTTCGGGGGAAAGGAGGCTGGAGAGAGACAATGGGTCCACAGACAGTAGGCATCCAAGAGGCTGGAAGGGGGCTGAGCATGGGCAGGGGGCAGGCCAAGGAGTCTGTGCTGCCCTACTGGAGGCTGGGAGCCTCCCGGTGAAGGATTTTAAATAGGAGACATCACAATGGGACCTGTACTGTGAGGCAGTAACAAGAGGTCAGGCCAGCTCAGAGGACAGGAGAACAGTCCTCTTAGACTGGAACAGCCACCAGGGAAAACCAGCCAGAGTCTGAAGTCAGGCAGCAGCTCTGGGCATGAAGAATCCAAGGAAGAGACTGCTCCTTCCACATTTCGTCCTCCCCAGACCCCAGACATCATGTTAAAGATTTCTTCAAGAACACCAGAAGCCAAGACAGAGTCCTATCAGTTGTACAGAAATCTTAAGGATTTCCTGAAAATGAGAGGTCAACAGGGACGGAGGGAAGGCCACGATAAAATCACTCCCAGGAGTGGCCAAGGCGGCCGCAAAGACCCTGGGACGCGAACCAGGAAACACGGAGTCCAGAGACCAGGAGGGTGCCAGGCAACGACAGCCCATCCTCATTGTCGGGGTCTGTGTGCATGCATTCACCTACTTGCCATGGCTCATCCATACCCCACAAGTCAATACACACATCAGGGCTGTTTGCAGAGTGACAAAAAACATGGTCCTCAGTGCACTCGATTGCAGCTCAGGTCAAAGAAGACCCGCACTGCCTCTGTTCCAACTCCTGGGCTGTAAACACATCTGTTCATGGCATTTTTTGCATGTATCTCTACTGGTGGTCTCACTGTTCAGAATGCCCCCAGGCCAAGTGCCAGACTGCTGCCCAGTGCTCCTAAGGTCAAGAAGGCTGCAAAGTGCCTCACAGAGATAACATGTGTTAGGGAAGCTCTGTTCAGGTGTGAGTTCCATGGAAATGAATCAGTCACGTGCAGTAAATGACAGGTCTTTAAACACACACACAGACAGGAGGAGGCTGTGTACTGACTGGTTGATGAACATGTTGTAGCCAAAGGCTCACAGGCACCTGACGTGGTGCTTCTCCAGGAGCAGTGGTTCAACGTTCACAGACGCTGAGGTCCAGGGGCCTTACAGAGCCCAGGACAATGAATAACGAGAACCAACTGCAGTGCGACGTTTAAACGAGAAAATGCACTGGGGGTTTCTAAAGCGTGGCCGCTCCCCTCCCACGGGTGCTATGCTAGGTCACAGGTGGTGCCAGAGAACCTGAGACAGGAGGCAGTGGAGCGGCCCCACTAGCCAACGTCACCCAAGGCAGGGGAAAGAGTCACACCACACCACAAGTCACCGGCACAACATGTACCCTCTCTCAAGTCACTACGAATGAATTCTCGTGATTAGAAGCAACTGCGCCTGCCATAAGGCCAGCTGGACTTCGGAAACAAGGACAGACAGATAACTAGAATCGTCCCGCTGGGGAAGAAGGGCACCCAACCAACCAACAGAAAAAGTCACAGAGAAGCAGCCTGCATACAGAAGCATGGCCGTGAGAAGTACCGGGAAATGCTGGCCGGGGAAAGAACTGTGTGAAGATGCACACTAACTGTCATGAAACCGAACGGGCCGAGCATGCGCGTGATCACGGAGGAGCAAGTCAGTGGCTGTAAGACCCCCTTGAGGATTCTACCAGAAAACTGCACAAAATGCAAGGACGGGACAAAGGTTAAAAGACATCAAGGACTATTCCGGGAGCTCAGGTGTTTCCGATGCGACCTTCGGAAGAAAAGCCAGAGAGAACGCGGAGGAAAAAAGAAAGAATAAAAATTCCCCAAAATAAAGGAAAAGCAGCAGCTTGAGCTCGGTGGAGCCCACTGAGCACCCAGCGGCAAGAACAGGAAAGCAGGCCACAGCAGGAGGAAAAGCTCACAGGGGCACCCATGTGCGGAACCGGGTGGGGGCGGGGAGGAAACCTGACCCACGAGTCAGGCCTGCGGTCAACAGGACTCCGCTGGTGACGCCACGTACGTGTCAGTGGTTTCCAAGGAGAGTGGTTACAGATTTTGATTCCAATGCTCAGTAAAATTAGACTTTATGTGGGAATAAACATATTTTTAGTCACCAAGGACTCTAAAAGCTTTCCCACTCACAGATGTGAACAAAGAGACTGTTTAGAAGAGACAACAGCAAAGGGAAAATGAATAAAAGCTGAGGAGGAGACATGGCAGAGGAGCCCGTGTGGCAACAGGGGACACGCAGCCAACGGACCCACCACGTATAGCCGGGACACATCTGCATGGCCGATGCTGCGGGGGCCGGGAGGAGGGGTGGCCTGGGGGGATCAACTGCGTCCCAGATCCTCGACTGGGACTCTGACAGAAAGGTGCGTGTCACACATGTTCGATGTGAAGATACTCTGCCTTGTGCAGGGAAACGCAAAGATCTCAATAAAATATTAGCACGCTGAACCCCACAGCATGTCACAAGACGACACTCCAACTGGGAAATGGATGAATGGTTCAGTATGAGAATAGTTACTACCTCGTTCCAAACGTATTGAAGACGAGACCTCTTCATACAGATGCTGGCTAAGCGCCTGATTAACGTCAACACCATCCCTCATTTCTTATATAATGTGAACATTAAGATTAAAGGGGAATTTATTTCTTTTGTAAAAGATTGCTTACCTTAAGTCCACTAGTGATTATCTTGGTAATTAACACCATGCTACCTGTCCTAAGCCATGCAATAAGACAAAAAAAAAAAAAAAAAGGGGCGGGGGGGGGAATATGGAAAGGAAAAATAAAATTTTTATTTATTACAATTACAATTTGTCCACTTAGAAGACCCAGGTTGACACCAAATTAGCAACCCTTCAATAAGGAAACAATACAACAGCACAATTTAAAAACTTGGAAAAGAATATGAAAATGTGACTTATTTATTAAATGATACCAACGCATCCTACAAATAAAAACTTCCTATATGCAACCTCCCTAGTCGTCTTGGAAATTTAATGAGAACGATGGTACGATGACTCCATCAGAGTGCTAAAATCTGAGTTGGTAAATATGATGTCTGTCAAAGTCATACATGAATACTCACTGACTCAGCAATTCCACATGATGAGCAATTGCGCATATTCAAAAAGACGAGTATGCAACAAAGATTATTACAGCAATGCCTGCTCTAGGAAAAAAACCACCTAACCTGTGTGCACAACAACAGGGGAACGGTTGCCCAGACGACGACACATCCACTGTGAAACATGGGACACACGCAATACAGTGAACTAAGCAACTGAGCAACATGGTAACTATGCAATTCCTGACCCCAAACCGGAGTCTCTGCAAAAGGGAGACACGACATAAAACACATTACTGGGTCAACGGACAAAATAGGGAGTATGGAAGGTACAAGAGATAAACACATTGCATCGGTGTTAGGTTTACGGGTGATGATGCACTGGGACTAGGGAATGAACACCCACGTTCATAGGAATACGCACAGCAGAACACAGAGGTGAAGAGCACAGGCCCATGCAAGGTGCTCCATGTGGGTCATGGGAACGTACCGTGTGCACATGTGTGCAAAGGGGGAGGGAGTGCAAGTGTGAGCTCAGGTGATAAAACAAACAGGGTGAAACAGCAACGATGGGTGAATATACACACGACTATTCTCTTCTTGAAACTTGCCTAAAGTCTGAAGTTATTCCCAAAAAGGTTGTTTTTAAAAGAAATGCAGATTTTTATACACATACGTTAAAATACAAAGATCTATTTGGCTCATTCAGTGAAAAAACTAGCTGCAGAACTCTTTGTAGCCTGATCTCAATTATGTTAGAAATGTACACAGGGGCACTTGAGTATATATTCAGGATAAACACATTTATCCATATAAATGCACAGAAACACCAAAGTCCCATACACAGGTATAGCCAGGGAGGATAAGAATTTTGAGGGTTAAAATTCTGCATTCAACTATGAATTACCTGCAACATTCTAAATCTTTTAAAAACACGTTTCTTGTTTACATTGTTTCTACTTGGGTATACCAGCAGGAAGGGAGGAGAGGCCAACATTTCCAGGGAAAGTCATCAATCTCGAATTCTCCGAGCTTCTCAGTATAGGGAATCAGCGGGCAGTCCCACAAATCATGGGAAGCATCCGTCACTCAGAAAACGACAAAATACCAGCAGTGGTTACATGTGGGTGGTGGGGTTACAACCCATCACTACTTTCTTCGTTTTGCTTTTCAGTACTCCTCAAGCTTTCTACAATGTGCTTGTTATTATCCTCAAACTTGGGGAAATTATATAAATAATGTTTACTTTACAAATTTAAAAATCCAGTGTTAACAATAACATGGAATGGTTGGAGAATGTGTGTCCAATGACAGTGAAGAAGTGGAGAAAGTCACTGTTTCGTTTCCCAGACAGAAACAGAGACATGGGGAAAGAAACAGCTTCCTGCCAGCACTGACCGAATGTATTTCCTTGCAATAGAAAGGCCCTTCTGAGTTTGGTGTGGGGATAATCCGTGCACAGCTACTCAGTGGAAAACTAGGAGTAGTTCTATGTGACTCTGTCTGCAGAGTGATCTGCGACCACGCTGGACCATGCACCTGGAACACCCTCATTCTAGAGAGACCCACGACCACATCCGTGGGCCACATCTGCAACCACTGGACCACTCACCTGGGACATGCTCATTCTAGAGAGACCCACAACAACATTCACGGGCCACATCTGCAGCCACATGACCACCCACATCCAGGCAGGGTCTGAGTCCGGTTCACCTTTCACACAACAGAACAACTTACTCCCAAAGGGCTGGAATGCAGCAGTGACAATGTGTATCTGATCAATGACGTGGTCTGTCCCACTCTGGGGGCCATCTAAAACACCACCAGTGTGTTCCTGAAAACACAATGAGAACTACCCTCTTGAAGATGTAGCCTTCTGCCACCGAAAGCCAGCTTCTGCGTGAGAGACTGTTCAGAGAATAAAAGGCAAACTACAGATGGGGACTCTCTGCAGTTACGTATCTGACGAGGTTTTATGTGTCCAGGACATATAAAGAACTCCGGAAGCTCACCAGGAAGAAGGCAAACCTCCCACGCTTGAAATGTGGAGAAAAACCAGAACAGTCGCTTCACCCAGGAAGATAAACGGGAGCAGAAGGTCTGTGCGCACCTGCTCTGAGTTAACAGACCAGGGCCCTGTGTCACTGGTCCACAGACACAGGACTGACCGTGCTCATTCCCTGAGGCTCACAAGCGTTTCACAATGAAGCCACACCGAAAACAGGAAAACTAGGGGAGGGGCACCTGGGGGACTGAGGCGGTGGATGGACCAACTTTGGCTCAGGTCGTGACCTCACAGTTCATGAGCTCGAGCCCCACAGTGGGCTCTGTGCTGACAGTGCAGAGCCTAGTTGGGATCCTCTCTCTCTCTCTCTCTCTCTCTCAAAAAAAATAAACTTTAAAAGAAAAAAATGAAGGGGTGTCTGGGTGGCTCAGTCAGTTGAGCATCTGACTTTGGCTCAGGTTATGATCTCACAGTTCACGGGTTCAAGTCCCGCGTTGGGCTCTGTGCTGACAGCTCAGAGCCTGGAGCCTGCTTCGGATTCTGTGTCTCCCTCTCTCTGTCCCTTCCCTGCTCATGCTCTGTTTCTCTCAAAATAAATAAACATTAAAAAAATTTTTAAAGGCTTCTTATTGAAATACTGCTAGGAGTAAAGGAAGGATGCCGGATTCGAGGATAATATAGCTTCTGCTCCCTGGTGGCACCTTCAGGTCTCGCGTTCCGCTCATGCACTCCATGCCGTCGGAGCCTTGTCCTCGGCTGAGATACTTCACCTGGTAACGTCGGGTTTATCAAAGGTGTAGGTGACATGTACACAACTTGAATCTCCTCCATAAGACACAAGTGTGCCCGTGAGTCCCCACACAACACTATCGGGAACAGCGTGGGACCAGCAAACCGGACCCAAGGGGCTGGGACACCACTCACCTGAAGACTGGCCCCCAACACCCCAGAAACAGCCATTTCTCCACAGGACAACAACAAAAGCTGCCATGAGAAAGACGTAGAGTTGGATTCAAGAACTGGGGCGGCAGAGGGACACAAAACCCTCAGATCTGCTCGACTACAAGTACAATGCACTTCTTCACCAGTGACCACGCTTCTAACCAGATGTCACCCTACTGATATAGAGAGACGCAGTCACTGTGAAGTACATGGAGTGATGTCTAATACGATCCACTTATACAGAGGGGCAGGCAGACCCTGACATCATCTCCTCGAATGAACATGTCACTCCGTACGCACCATCCAAAATTCTGAACCAGCACACTTCTGGGTTTCGAGGTGATGATCTCTGGTTTCACCAGAGCTGAGTGGCTGTGGCACCCAATCGGGCTGATTTCGGTCAGTAAGACTCAAAGCAGACAGCCCCCACCTCACCTCACGAGGCTCCCTAGCTTCACAAGCTGCCCGGGATGCCCAGGGAGCCACCGCAAACCCAGGCTTCGCGTGCAGACCCCACCCTGGCACGTTGGCCCCGAGGATGTTCTTGTGAAAACCCGCTCCTGTGGCAGAAATTCTCATGCAGGCTGTCACCCCATCTTGGTCGGCCTGGGCTCCTATGACCAACTTCTCACTGCTCTGGGGCTGGGGCCCAAGATCCCAGTGCTGGGGAAGGCCTCTTCCTGGAGTGCCGATGGCTGCCTGCTGGCTGCACCTGCCTCTTCCCACAAAAGCACTGATCCCATTGTGGGGCCCAAACCTCATGACCTCATCTAACCTTAATTATGTCCCAATGGCACCACCTCCAAATTCTATCTAGCTGGGGTTAGGGTTAGAATTTTGTAGGAAAACAAACATTTGATCCATAGTGAGTCCCCTGATAAAATCATCTACAATATTAGGACAGAGCCATCTGGCAAGACAGGGCCTAGGGCACAGAGCAGCCAGGTGGGGCCGACCCACAGAGGAACACAGGCCGATTGGACCCCACACTGCGCCGGCTCCCAGCTCCTGCAAACCAGCCCCTGGTGCCAGGTTCACCCAAATGAGGGGATGCGAAGCAGGTGGAGCAGTGTCTGTGAGCAATTCCCACCCTGAATCTGAGCTGGTTCCAGCTGAACGGCCACTTAACGACCCGCCCCACTCTGCCTTCGAATAAGCACAAACCTGAAGAAAGGGTTTTGGGTTTTTTTTTTTTTTTCAATTTTTTTTTTAATGTTTATTTATTTCTGAGACAGAGAGAGACAGAGCATGAGGGAGGGAGGGACAGAGAGAGAGGGAGACACAGAATCAGAAGCAGGCTCCAGGCTCTGAGCTGTAAGCACAGAGCCCAATGCAGGGCTCGAACTCATGGACCACAAGATCATGACCTGAGCTGAAGTCGGACACTCAACCGACTAAGCCACCCAGGCTCCCCGAGGGGGTGTTATCTTTGAAAGAGAGAGAAGAAAAAGAATTTGTCTTTCTTTCTTAAAAACTACAAGTGTGTTGTCTTACAGCTCTGAAGGTCCCAAGTGGAAAATCAGTCCCACCGGACTACAGTGCCTGTGGGGCTGGCTCCTCCCGGAGGCTACAAGGAGAAATATTTTCAGGACTCTTCCTCAGCTTGACGTGGGCACGGCTCATTAGTGGTTGGTGACGGGCACTTGCACGGGGTTCCTACCAGTCTCAGAACGTAACTACCACCGCGGCACAGAAGGAAAGAAGACACACGCACCCATCAGGACTCCGGTGTGCTCGCGGATCCTACAGAGATCTGAACACAGGCAATGCAGGAGACAGTTTATCTAAAATCTTCAAAAGAAGAACCCAATCGTACAGATGGGGTAAAAACTCTATCAGGCGGGAACAGAAAGCAGCAAGTAAGATGTGATTTGTGGAAAAAAAAAAAAAAAAAAAAACGTGAGCCAATGAGATCAAAGAACCTGTTTATCTAAAATAATATCCAAGTTCTATAGCTCCTTTGATAACAAGAAAAAAGGAACAGAAAGAAAGGAAAGGAAAAAACTAAAGAGAAAGGCACTGTTTATGCTTATGATCTGACAAAGAGATCCCCCAAAACATGCTGTCCACCCTCTGCTGCAGGCAGCTCCGGGGCAGAAGTGGGGGGACAGGGCTGCATGCACACCTTCCGCTCACTGGCTCTCCCTGACAAAGCCATTTCTCACTGGCCTCACAGAGACGGTGTTAAGAAAATTAAGATGAGTTTTATGATTTTTTTCAACATCAATTTTTTAAGAGCATAAGCTAAGCAATCATCCACTTGAAATGAGCTGATCCCACGGAAATGCTCTTTCTCACGCATTTCTGATGCCTCGATGTCAACCCACAGCTGCTCCTCAGCACCCCTCGCACGGTCTGTGCAGTAACACGCCCGTTTTCTGAGAATTGGTGGTTTGTGTGTGTCTACCCTTCATGAATGGCACACACATCAGGGATCACATCCACCTCGCAGGGCCTTCGAGTCGGGTCAACATGCCCGGAAAGCGCCCCACGTGTGCAGGTGCCGGAAGGTCCATCCACATCTGGGCTGGAAGACAAAGCTTTGGACCCTGTCACAGTTTCCAAATCCTATGCTAACCCTTCTACAGTTCTTTCAAGAATCACAACGTGGGGTTCAGCCCAGGAAAATACACCCACGAGCAATGGCACGCTGGTGACTCAGCTCGGAAGGTGGGGGGCTTGATCCATGGCACCTAACGCAGTCCACACTCCACCCAGCCAGGCGACTGTGGCGCAGCCAACGTGAAATCATGGAATGTGAGATCTTGGAACCTGAAATCATGGACTGTGAGATCCTGGAACGTGAAATCCTGGAACGTGAAATCACGGAACACACAAGCAGAAGACCAGCCTGGCTGTCTCCCTGGAGCTCGGAGGAAGAGACCCCACGCCACTCAGCCCACCTGACAGCACAGTGAAGGCTACAGGGTGCAATAAGCGAGACAGAGATCTACGAGAGAAACAACACCCCGCCACCGAGCGAGGGAGCGCCACGCGTCTCTCACGCAGGTGTGGCCGAAGCTGGGGAAGGAGGGAGGCAGCGAGCTCACCGCAAGGCCGGCGGTGCAGGCGCACTTTGCAGACAAGCATGGTGCTGCCTGCAAAAGCTCCGGCTCCAAGCCACATCATTCCTCGGTTGGGTCAGTCTTCGCTGAGCCAGGAAAGGCAGCGAAGCCCATGCAGAAGGGGGAACATAGCAGGAAAAGACCCGAGGTGATGCAGGAGGAGTCTGGGCAGCGGGACAACGGGGGAGGGCCCACCTGGCACAGAAAGAGAGCGCATCTGCCTTTCAGCTGAGGAAAACCGAGACCACGCAGGGCCCCGAAGACGGCACACAGGACCCACATTGAACAAACACACTCGGCCTCCCTTCCTCTCCTTGGTACGTCACGTTCCCCAGATAAAGTACGTTGTACGCGGTCAGCTGTACCTTCCCCACGCCGGGTGTCACAGTGCCGTAATCAGAGATGCAAGGTGGACAGACGGCTCTGGCCCCCAGAGATATTCATCCACCAGTCTCCCATAGGGCTCAAGATGGCCGTCGCACGTACGTGTACTCGTACGCGCGGCGGGACCACCATCACAGGTACATGTGGCAGGACGACCATCACACGTGCATGTACACGCGGCGGGACAATGACCACACACATGTACATGCAGCGGAACGACCATCACACGTACACGTGCAAGACGACCATCACACACGTATACATAGGCGTGGCGGGACAACCATCACACACATACACGTACGCACGCGGGACGACCATCACACACGTACACGGATGCACGGCGCGACGACCATCAATCACACATACATGTAAGCACGGCAGGACAACCATCACACGTATGCGCGGCGGAATGATGCACCTGCCCGTGGCAGGACGACTATTATACGGTACACCCATGTGCAGTAAGGCGACCGTTATATACGTACACCCATGTGCAGTGACGCCTAGAATCCTTGTCTATAAGTCTAGTGGCACATGACATAATATCTTGTATAATTTACATGGAAATTTTGAGATAAAACTTTTACATCATCCCCTCTCACATGTATCAACAGGAATATAAATGCCACACCAATTGTACGCCAACCATCATCCATCATCCACCGGAAAACATATGAACAAGTTCATCTGAAAGGCTTAAAATGTTACATTTTGCACTTTTGTCCTTAAATTCTTATTTCCATTCTCCCTTCCCCCACAGAATTGTATTCTACTGTAAGCATATTTAGGTTTAAAAGACTTCTCTCTTGGGGCACCCGGGCAGCTCCATCAGTTAAGCATCCAACTCTTGATTTTGGCTCAGGTCATGATCTCATGGTTCATGGGTTCAAGCCCCTCATTGGGCTCTGCGCTGACAGCTCAGAGCCTGCTTGGAATTCTCTCCCTCCCTCTCCCTCTGCCCCTCCCTCATGCTCTCTAGCTCTCTCACAATAGATAAATAAAGCTTTTAAAAATAAATAAATACAAGATTTCTTTCTTGGGTGCCTGGATGGCTCAGTTGGTTAAGCATCCAACTCTTGCTCTCAGCTCAGGTTATGATCTCAAGGTAGTGAGTTCAAGTCATGCTGGGCTCTGTGCTAGGTGTAAAGGGTGCTTAAAAAAAAAGACTTCTGTGTGTACACACACACACATTCATGTGCTTATATACTTGTATGTACGTAAAATCATAAATGTAATTTTTAATTTTCTGTGGTAAAGATTCTAAATGATTAAAAATTCTATTTGACCAAATTATCATTACTCTTAGAGGTACATAACGGAGCTTAAAATATAAATACACTAAAATTTTTGTTAAGTATTAAATATTAAAATTCAATTGGAAATACATCTTTTAGTGAGATGGATAGAGATTTTTCACAATCCTTAATGTGTCCATGGGTTAATATTACTTGCTAGTGAAGAAGACAGCTGAGTGCCAATGACCTTTGACTGCTATAAGCACTGAGGAACTTAGATGACATTTTAAGTGGACGATGAGGTAGCATCTTGTTATGGCAACAACTCTCAACTGTTGTACCTCCTTCAGAAAGCAGTATCTGCCACCAAAAAGTATTATTAATTGTCTTATTTCAGTTGTGTTGAAAGCAAGAAATTGGCAACCAAAAATTTTAGCTATTCATTACAGCCATCAACTTCCTCAACAGCAAGTCCCACACAAGTACTGCCCTTTTCTCTTCGAGCCGCTTCTCACCTGTGCAATGTGCCTCGGGAAGACTCACGATGGGGCCGCATACGCACACATGCGTTTTATAAAGTGGAGGAAGGGGGGCAGGAGAACAGAGGGGAAAGATGTAAAAACACAACTCAGACACTTTCTCGGAATAATATGTCTTAGGTAGGGCGCTCAGTAGGTTAAGTGTCCAAATTCAGTTCAGGTCATGATCTCACAGTCCATCAGTTCAAGCCCTGTGTTGGGCTCTGTGCCCACAGCTCACAGCCTGGAGTCTGCTTCGGATTCTGTGTCTCCTTCTCTCTCTACCCCTCCCCTGCTCACACTATCTCTCAAAAGTAAAATAAAAACATTAAAAAGAAAAGAATAATATGCCTTAGGAAAAAGCACACGTGAAACCTAAGATCAGGGAATTAATCTCCTAAAAACTATCTTGTATCACATACTCCAGAAATGGTCTTGATGCTCTAGAAGAGTAAGCACTGTGCTTTGAAGATTCATATTTAGATAAAGCAATAAAACAGAGTCCCTGTCATATTCAAGATATCAAGAAACTGTATCTCTTTTGTACCCAGCTTTTTAAACTCAGAAAATGATCATATTCTCCCATGTCCACAAGATCGTGACATTACTTTCAAAATTTGAAAACAAAGACTGAACCAAGATAGAGAAAGGAAACATCAACACACATTTTAATTCCTTTACCAGTGTTCTCTCTGAAACAAGGGCTCAAGGGCATAGTGTGGAGACAAACCATATTCTACACTGCCTCTGAACAACTCAAAGTGCTGGATTATAACAATCCTCACGGCCGCTGCAGAAGCACATTGATTAATATTTGGGGTATTTCAGGAGGAAGTTATAGAAAACATCTGGAAGCAAGCAGTGTTAGGACCTGCCTCCGTCAAAGGATTCTGTCACTGTTAAATTATGTCCTAGAAAAAGCGGACTCTGTAGTCCACAGTCACTCCAGTGAACTGTGTGCAGCTTTACTTAATCATGGAAAACCGGAGAACCTCCCCAATTGTTACAGGCATCACGCTGTGCTCATGCTACTCTCTGGAATAAGATAGCGGAGCCCATCACAATCTCTGTCACTGAAGCGTGCACTGGGATGTTTGGGGTGCACACCTCGTCTCTGGTCATCTGAGAGCTGACCTCACAGTGAAAGCTAGAGAGGCTCCAGAGTGTCCTTGAGGAGGACTATACCGAAGACATATTCCTAAAAGAGTCAAGGGAAGCATGTGACTGGCAGACAATAAATCCTCATGAGTTAATACACTGTAAGCAGCACAAATAAGTCAGAAGCCATAGGCTAAGAAAAACAGTTGAGAAAATTAGTGCTCCGGAGGAGCTCAATCACCTGGGGATAGAAGCCACAACTTCAGGGCTCCTGGATGGCTAGTTGGTTAACTCTCTGACTCTTGATATTGGCTCGGGTCATGATCTCAAGGTTGTGTGAATAAGCCCCGCATCAGAATCCCTGCTTGGGATTCTCCCCCCTCTTTCTCTGATCCTCCCCCACTCGTGTGTGTGTGTGTGTGTGTGTGTGTGTGTGTGTGTGCGCGCGCGCGCATGCACTAGCTCTCTCTCTCTCTCTCAAAATAAATAAACACTAAAAAAAGGAACCACAACTTCAGTGTGCTGACATGTATTGGAGTTTCAATAATAATTTAACCCAAATTTCTCAATTCTATCAAGAATTAAACTGTTTTATTGGGCATTAAAATTAAGTGGTGCAAGGAGATTAAGAACTAAGGATGCTTAGCTTTAAAATATTAACTCACATGAAATAACACAAAGTATCTTAAATTACAGTATTTAGGTATCCATACATAATTGAAAGTCTGATGAGACAGAATATTTATGATTTGTCATCAGTTCCAGAGACAGTGTGGGACTTGCACCGTTTCAAAGGAGAATGTAAGCTAAGTCTATCCATGTATCAGCACTTATTACAAGTTATTTGTGGTATTCCACAGAAATGAGCAGAAACCAGTGTATCCCATCTTTTGAATGACAGTGACATTATCTCCTAAATGCATTCAACTTTTTAACAAAAGAAACAAAAATTACAGCACAAAATTTGGGTTAAGTAATTGTTGCTGCAGAGAACCCTAACACATCAAGAAGAGAGGTCTAGTTCCCATAGCAACAATCACACAAGTCTTTAGACCAATTCCGTACCTACCATTCTGTGGCTCTAGAAAGGAATTTAATTCCTTACCATGTCATTGAAGTGTTCAGCCAAAACACTGTGTCCCATTGAATTCCTTTTTCCCTTTTGTGCTAACGATCTTAGAACCCATTAGCACCTTCATTTTCTGTCATTCACAGTATCAATGTGGTACTTTGGCAACACTCCATTTTTAAGAGGGCTGTAAACACTAAAAATATTAATTACAGAACTTAATCATTGTTGTAGTGAGTCTCAAATGTTTTCATATCTTCACTCATTGTTTGCATTCTTAAGCTATTTAACACACACACACACACACACACACACACACACACACACACAATCCCTGAGGTAATATTAATTATTTTCTTGGATGTTCTTTACTCTCCTGTGAGTATCATTCAAACCAGTTTATTACCTAGACCCAAGAAATAATTACAAAATATGTTAACAGCATTTAAACAATGGAGAAAATATAAGCAAAAATTCTGAACACGGAATTTTAATATCTAGTTAATTTAATGCATTTATAAATTTGACACTATTAGGTGTACTGTGCCCAGCAATATATTACTTATTAATAATAAAGTATTACTACAAAAAAAAGACTAGTAGAAATCCTTAACAGATACATGATTTACTTTTATTTAAATAAGGACTGCACAATAAAAGTTAAAAAAATTGTGCATGCATTCATTCTTATGGGCTGAAACAAGGCTAAAAAATGTTTTAAAAATCACGAGTCACTACACAGCTGCATGGAGAGAACTCTAATTTCTCCCCAAAGGCGAGTTTCCTCACACAAAGTTTAATACTAGTGAACTGACCTTGGTATACGCTGGGGGTCTCCTCTGCTACAGGAGCGACGCCTTCTGGGTCTGAGAACAAGGTGTGATATATGTGACAGAGTAAGAAATACTTGCTTCCCAGCACCAGAGCTCCCAGATCCTTTGGGATTCCTGACTGATGGGGCGAGAGGGGCATCTGTTGTTATGCCTACAAACCCCTTTCAAGCGCACCAGAGTTTATGCTAAGGAGGTGACCAGTTGCAGGGAGGCTCAGGCTGCCAGAGAAACCTACCAGGGGACTAGAGACTGGGAACATTCAGCTCCACCCCCACTTCAGAGGATGAGAGGGGGAGGTGGGGATCCAGCCCACAACCAATGGCTACTGATTTAATCACAACATAAACCCTCCAGAAAAACCCTAACAGAACCTCCGGGAAAACTGTCACCTAAGGGGTTTGGAGAGCTTTGTGGCGGGTACACACACAGTGCCAGGCGAAGGTGCGCCCACCGGGAGAGGGTGTGGCAGCTCTCCCTCCACCCTCCTTGCCCCTGCATCCCCCTCCACCTGGGGGCTCCTGAGCTGTAGCCTTTATAATAAACCACAAAGGTAAGTGCCTTCTTGATTTCAGTGAGCCATTGCAGCAAAGTGTGGAGGGTCCTGGGAACCTGAATTTGTAGCGGGTCACTCAGGAGTACAGGGGACAATGTGGGGGGGGGACCCTATGGGCTGAGCCCTCAACCTGAGGGCCTGCGCTAACCCCAGCAGCTGGTGTCAGAACTGGACTGAACTGGAGGACATCCACTGTGTGCCCAGAAATTTGGGAGAAATGCCTGGTGCTGGAAACCCCTGCATATTTGGTGTCAGAAATGCTGTCGGGGGCAAACAAGGGATCAGAGGTACAAAAATGAAAGCAAAGAGGAACCGAAGGCTGTGCAAGACACAGAGGAAGAAAAGTAACCCCGGTGGAAACATCTCTGGCTGCTAGTGAAGGTTTGCAGACGGTTGTACAGCCCAGGATGGCAGAGATAAGATTCTGGAAACCAATGACCACAATCACAACCGGCTTGTTAAAACAGCAGATCTATCAAAATACATAATGTGTATTCACCTTCACCTATTATATCAGGAGATATTCATGGCTGTGCTGCAACACCAACGAACCAGAAACTCCCTGAACAGTGTGTGTTAACAGCCAAAGAAAGCAGTGCCTTGCACGCTCTGGACTCTAGTACTGTGCAGCCACGAAAAGGAGAAAGAGGATCCACATGTACATTCGTAGAAACCCTGGCCACGTATATGGAAAAGTGAGCGAAGTTACTCGCAGGACACATAATCTCATCTACGTTGCAAAAGCCATTTGTGGGTAAGGAACCAGATCCAGAACTGCTTCCCAGTACGGTCCCCAATAACCCCGTGCTTCCTGAGCCGCTGGGGTGAGCTTAGTCCAAATGAGATGGGGTGCAATGGAAATCATGTCGGATTTTGCAGCCTCAGGAGAAAAGAACATGGAAGATACTTTAATAATTTTATAAGAATTCTAAAATATTCTAAATATACTGTCTTAAATAGGCTGTTCAACATAATTTCACCTGTTTATTTTTACTTGTTTCAATGTGAGTACTGGTGAATTTAAAATCAAGTATGGGGGCGCCTGGGTGGCTTGGTCGGTTGAGCGTCCGACTTCGGCTCAGGTCATGATCTCACGGTCTGTGAGTTCGAGCCCCGCGTCGGGTCGGGCTCTGTGCCGACAGCTCAGAGCCTGGAGCCTGTTTCAGATTCTGTGTCTCCCTCTCTCTCTGCCCCTCCCCTGTTCATGCTGTCTCTCTCTGTCTCAAAAATAAATAAATGTTAAAAAAAATTTTTTTTAAATAAAAAAAATAAATAAATAAATAAAATCAAGTATGTGCCTCCCCTCCTATTTCTGTGGGACACTGCTAGATAAAGGAAACTACCCCTGGATTGGACGGGACTGACTTGGCTGCACCAGGTGGGGGGATTCTCATTTTTTATATACTTGTGTACAGGAAATGTAAACCACTTCCCTAACTTTTAAACAACATGACTTTTAAAAGAAAAAAAGGCTTTTGAAGATAAATCTGTTTCCGCCAATGCTAGGACAGGTCCACGGAGGCAGCCAAAGCTGTGCCAAGGTCGGCAGTGCGGGCAGGTGATGCTGGTGTTACCATCACCACCACCTAAACTACACCGATTAGAGTAGTACTGAACACCTCTGAATTCAGGACTGGGAGAGACCCCTATCATCCACATGTTTGCATAGGAAGCAATTAAGTGGCAAACACCCAGTGACAACCAGCAAAACCGTTTTAAACTCTCCTACTATGGGCACCAGGCCTTGAGACAAACTGTGAGGGTTTCCCAAAGTGTTCTCTGCTCAAAAGGGAGACCAGCATAATGATCCTAGGAAAGTGATTTTGATCCAGGTATTAGCAGAGACTCTCCGTTCCTTTTATGACAAGCATTTGCCAAACATGTGCATTACAGAGTTACACCTTCGAGTTTTGAGTGTTTGCACGACAGTCTTCGGAGGCACTGTCAAGGAAATATGGCCAGAAAAGGAGAAATACACATGACGAAGTCTTTAGATTATTTGGAAACTTAAGGGATTTTGCCATGGCTAATCAATGCTGCCACGGATGCAGGAGGAGGGAGTGACCAGCCCCTCCATCGAAAATGAATGAAGAGCTGGAGCAGGACAAGAGCCAGGGCAGAGGGCAAATCCTGGTGCTCACAACTACACTTGTATAATCTCCTGTGCTGGGTTCACATCATAATGCTTCCCCGATAATATCTATCAACTTTGTTCAAAGCCCCAAAGCAAACAGACCATCTGTAGGTAAGATGTTTTAACAGTCCTCACTTAGGAATGCTACACAAAATACTGACTCAACTTCCATTTGGGCATGAGAGAGCCCTTGTAGAATTATTCATATAAATTGTTGTGCTTTCTTACAGAGAATAGTTTCCAAATCACATTAGGCTTGTGAGTCAAATGTTATGTTCCACAATGGGCAAGAGAAATTAAGTCCTTATCAAACCACATGACAGCTGAGCCCAGTAACCACAAGCTGCCCCACCCATTAACTGCTCTGATGGCGCATATGTTCACGAAGCACACACAATTCGGCGAACTTGTCAAAAATGTCAGCGTTCGCCAACCTGGCCAGTGAAAGGACTTCCACATGGAGAAGGTCCTCACAGTCAAAATGGAAACAGAGGTAGAGGCCCAGAACGTTTTCAGAGTCCACGGAAATTGCTAAGGAAGCACGCAGGGCGCTACAAAATCAGCCGAGGAGAGCACAGGGTGTTAGTCTGGTGCGGCACCACAAAATCAGAGAACACAGGTCTTCCCGCGGTCTCAACGTGCAGCTTCCATAATGAGAAAAGCCTTTTGGTCACCAGTCAGAAAACCTGCAGTTGTGGACAAATTGTCACTGTATGGGCTGTAATTAAATCAATCAGATGTGTGACCTACTTCTCCAGGTGAGGAGGCAAAGGTCACTGTGCAGGAGCAGCTGTTCAACAGCCAACTGTATCTTTCCTGTCCGTGTGCTGGGATTCACCGTTTCCACGTGAGTGCTAGATAGCTCAGCATTAACTCCCTGACTCTAGACAAATCGTGAACAACCCTGTGCTGGGGAAATTAATTTGAATAAATTGGAATAAAGCATATTTCTTGTTTGCAATTACACACAAAATAGGGAAGATCTCGAAGGTACCAGCAGGAAAAGGATACACAAATATCATTCACACCTGCAAATGTTTGCCTTGGTGGTTTGCTAGTGTAGACGCGGAGGACACTCTCAGCGTGTGGAGCTGCGTTCGTGACTCAGCGTCGCACGCACACCTGCTGCTGTGGAAGCCCCCTTGACTTCAGCCACATTCCATTAGTGAGGCTTCCCCATGTCCACTGTGTTTTGTGTAACAGCCACGAGGCTGCCAGTGTTACCTGTGGACGCACAGAGCATGGCTCCTGCTGCCATTGAGCTGCCCTATCTGATGGGATGAACTCCACGGAGTATGACAGGCTCTTGTCCCTACAAGGATATGGAATGGAAACACCAGTCTTTTCACTGTCCCCAATCTGGATGATCCCGCAGTTCATGGTGGCTGCCCAAACACACTCTGTAGAACCCGAGGTTTAAGCTTCATCTAAATCATTCAAATTCTGGGGGCGCCTGGGTAGTTCAGTCGGTTAAGTGCCCAACTCTTGGTTTCAGCTCAGTCATGATCTCATGGCTTTGTGGGTTCAAGCCCCACGTCGGGCTCTGTGCTGACAGCACGGGGCCTGCGTGGGATTCTCTCTCTCCCTCTCTCTCTGCCCCTCTCCCACTCACACAGTCTCTGTCTCTCAAAATAAAAAAGTAAAAAATAAATCATTCAAATTCTAATAGTTTCACTCTAGATATCTGTAACTCATCAAGATTCTGGATGAATGTCAGCTGAAATTTACTCCTCTGCTCCTTCCCAAACTTCATGAAGAACTACTCATAAATTAAAACACAAGACCAATATCAAAACACGGAGGCTTATGTAGAGTATCTACTGTGTCATTTCACTAAACAAAGTAGGTCACGGTCTTCCTGCATTTGAGGTCCAGGGATACACTTCCTATGTCAGCCAGTTTTCTCCCTGAAGGACTGACACCTACCAATGGCCTATAAACAAGTTCTTTTCAACATTCTCTGCTGGGTATCTGCATGGAAGTCCCAGAAGCCAATACTTCTTGCTTCTGAGATCCAACACCACAAATACTCCATAAATCTTCATCTTGTAGAAGCTTAACTTCAAATTACTACAAGTTACTCTTTGATATTTTGCTGTTTATCATTATTCATTAACCTTAAGAGATTTTTATGCCGATTTCCTTTCTCTGGAGGGTCTAGGTGATAGCAGTTGCCATTCCTGATACGGACGGACTGCCTGCTAGGTGTCAGGGTCCACACCTAGCCATCTACGCACCATCTCCTCAATATTCAATGCTATTCCTTTGGTGTCACCCTCAGTTTATAGATGGGGAGGCCTCATCAGAGAGGGAAGGAGGGACAGTCCCCATTACAAGTTCAGCAGATGCCTGGGTTCGGACTCCATCTCACCTGAGGCCAGCATCCTACAGGCCCCACAGACCACTTTCCTCCCGCTCCAGACACAACCCAGGACATAAGTAACAACACAAGATGATTCATGAATCTTCTATTTTAAAAACATCTTAATTTTAAATCTAAAGTTTTCAAATCCACGTAGGTCTTAAGTGGTTAGTGGTGCTAGGTTTGCAATGTTGAGGTGGCTTAGTAAGAGGTTATACCAACGTTACCGATGCATGTCATTTCTGGCTTCAGGGCTAAGTCACTATAAACCGATAAAAAATTGTAGAAACATAAAGTAAATTAACCCAAATAGCAGTGATTTGCCTGTGTTATCATAATCGTAAACGGGGATGATGCTACCATAACACAGTGGTTCAGAAGTGAAGCCCACAGAAGATGCGGGCCTGCAGACAAGCTCCAGCAGGGCTCGGCGACTGTGACCCCCTCTGAGAGGTGCACGTGGCAGACCACCTCCCATAGCTGCACCCAGTGCTTTTATGGAACAAACGTCCACTCCACCTTCCCTAAATCAGGTGACAAGAAGGGGACCTCCAGAGGACTGAAACACACCCACAGTGATAGGCACTGCAGCTTTACTCCTGACTGCATCCCCAGAGCGGGAAGGAAACTAGAAACGGAGAGAATGAGCATCCCCAAGTCCAGGTGGCACAGCGTAAGTACAAGTCAGGCAAGCAGCGTGTTTCCAAAGGTATCAGTGTTGGATTGTTTCTTCCATTGTAAAACACACTTTAAATAACCATCCTGTTTATTTTATTACCACGGGGCACCAGGAAACATTCTGCTACCAGAAATGGCTCCCAGATGATTGAGTTTACAGAATTTGATAAAAACTTTACAGGGACACCTGGGTGGCTCAGTCAGTTAAGCATCTGACCCTCCCCTGCTCGTACCCTCTCTCAAAAATAAACAAACATTAAAAAAAATTTTTAAACTCATAATCAGTTGTTACTATGAAAACTGTTCATCAGTAGCACCCATCCCAAAGCTCTGTTTCAGTTACAAAAAATGTCCTGTGTTTCCTGTGTTCTCAACGTCTACTTTAAAGATGCTTTGCAATGTCTCGTTACTCTTACAACTGGTGTGTAAGCTCCTCACAGGTACAAGAACTGACTGACTAGCCAATTGTATCTGTGCATTTCAGCCTCCTTGATGCCTGGCCTTACTCCAAGGACAAGGTTTGAACATGCTGCGTGTCCTTGTCTCCTTGCTGGGAATGAATCAAAGTTTGTCGAGAGAACACGCACAGTCAGTTCCAGGAGCAGAGTGGGGGAAGGTGTCCTGGCAGGGGTTAAGTGTCCTTTGGGAAACACAATTCACAAACAGGAACACCCACGTGAAAAAGAAGAAACACACCCAACAGAAGGGGCCTGACCAAGCTCCTTGAACTTAATATCTCTTTTGTGGAAGCTCAAGTGCCCAGGAAACTTCATCGTCCACAACCTCGCAGCCCCGATGCCGGTTCTCATCGGCCTGCACACGAGTCGTGGCTCCAAGATGAGGAAGGACTTCTCCCGAATCACTGGCCTCTTGTGTTCCTTTGCTACAGTCTCCCCCGCCGTTCACCCCTCACAGTCTGGACCATTCAATTTACTGATAAAATGGCACATAAATAAGAAGCTCTCGAACGCTTTCCTGTGAGCCTGCAGGAAGAAAGCGTCCATTCCCAACTGCATCTGCGAACGGTCAGAAAGCAATCAGCGAGTTTCGGGATCACATAGTTCTCTGGAGCCTGATTCTGGGAGGGCAGAATTTGGCTGGTTAATTAATGAATCTCGTCCTCCACAGAACCGCAAGGTCTCCACCAACACCTGAAATGACCACTCCTGAATATCATGCCTGGTTCTCCTCACCCAGGAGGAAACGTGCACCTGAAAACCTCAGTCCACACACACAGCATATGTAGACAAAAGACTAACATACAAGATGGTCATCAATCCACAATCAGCAGATATTTGCTGTGCAGATTCAGGTCATACCACAGTCCAATTCTGGAGGTCATCAGAGTCATCTATTTGACCTCAAGGAGTGCTATGATCACCTGGAAAAGGATGTCCAACATGACCGTGAGTTTACTGTGCATGAGTGTTTGCATGGCAGCCAGCCCACCTGATCAGCTAACTGGGAAAGGACTGTGTTCTAGATCCCATGCCCTGGGCGCGTACGTGCATGTGCAGGTGTAGGCGTGTGCAGGTATGCAAGCTTGCAGGCCTGTGAATGCGTGTGCATGTGTTTACATGCACGTGTACACATGCACTGGTGTTCGTGCAAGTGTGAGCATACAGGCACGTGCCAGAAGTGAGGATGAACAGAAGGAATTTCTCCCCTAAAGTTACCCCTCCTACTTCCTCAGCCTCCTCAGCCTTCACAAATATAGTACAAATCCATCACCCCTTAATGCAAAAGTCCAAAATTCAAAAGGTTCTGAAAATCACAAGTGTGTTGGCATCTCATCTGGCAACAAAGCCTCACTTTTCTGCCCTTCCCAGAAAGGCAACGACTGATGGGCACTAGTATGAAGGAATGCATCTTTCTTCACCTTGCTTAGCACGAACATCCAGGCTCCAGCGCAGAAATATTAACGTGTGGGACAACAGGATACTGCCCCAGTCCCCATGCAGCATGGGCGTGACACACTAGAAAGGTAAGTCACCTCCGAGGGGATAACTGAAGGGTACCTGGACCATTTCTCCTGAAAGAGGAGCCCCTACGCTCTCGTGATACTATGTTCCTGACATCCTTTTGTTCACAGCGTCTCTACCACCTGACCTATTTACCTACGCACTCGTTTCCTTACACTCCTGCCAAGTGGAAGCTCCCCATGGACAGGAACTAGGTTTGGCTCACACTGTATTCCCAGAGTTTGGTGCGTGGCAAACACTGCAACCTCATCAACAGCTACTGACTACGCTTTATTTAATCCAGAGATTTAAAACTACACAATTTTTAAATTGGCTTACAGTATACACTACCTAAAGAAGAAAACATGGAATACAGGAATAGAATGTTCCCATGTGTAGAAGGATTCTGAATGAGAAGAACTTCTCCTGAGTCCTGCTTCTACCAAATTTCACCTGTGAGTACTTGAAAATGTCACATGACTAACACGGTCCTTAGTTTAAATAAGTATATTTATTTAAACATCACACAGATAGGAAAGGATATTTCAAACCTTAAAGCAGTACAGAAATACTACTCTAGTCATTTGTGTGATATAGTTGGAGAGGAACATCAGTTTTTTGAAGCCCCAGGTGCTTAATTTCAATATTTGCTACACGTGGCTTATTTAAGCCCCTAGTCTATGACAATTTGTTAATGCAGCACAAACTGACGAAGACAGAGCAAGCCAAGAAGGCCAGATGCAACTGTAGCTGCCCGCATCTGGCCCATAAAGCAGGCACATCATGCAGAGGCGATCAGGCCACCCCACTCCCAGCTCTGGAGCTACAATTCACGGATTTTGCCCCAAGGGAGAGGCAGTCCATAAGAACAGAAAACCCAACGCTCTCCCCAAAGGGAGTGGCTTTATTTGAAACAGTACGAGCAGTTTAAGCCCAAGAAGACTCTCAGACAATGGATATTTAGGAGGAGACCAATTAAGAGGAGAATGGTAGCTCTAGGAAAGCACGAAGTTAAACTCAAGGCAAACAAGTACCAGGAAGAAGCAGAGAAACACACAGCTAAGAAGAGCCCTTCCGAGGGCAGACAAAATCCCAAAGACTGGCCCCAAAAACGATGATGAAAATGGGGTCCAAACAAAATTGGATCAGACTATTGCGCAGCTTGTACCCCTGGGCATTACACAAAACAACAGAGCAGTTAGCTGACAATTAGTGGAGCCCAACAGCTCTGTGTGATACCAAACGAGGCAGAAAAAGAGGCAAAGCAAAGAGCACTGAAACCACTCTTATCCAAGTGACCGTGTGCAAGGCTGTCCACTCTAAAGAGCAACTTAAAAAGCTTCACACAAGAGGGGTGTAGACTTCATGAAAATGAAGTTTTCAAAAAATTAAACAAGCAAAGAAAAAAACAGAAGCAACCCCCAGAGGGAAGATGAAATATTCAGGGTTGGCACAACACATTATCTGAAATATCCAGGTCTTAATATAAAACTATGAGACATGCAAACAAGAAAATGCAATGTATACACAGAGGGGAGAAAAACAGACGAGAGAAACTACCTGTAAGAGACCTAAATGTTAGATTTAACAAAGACACCAAGGCATGCCTTACAAATTATGTTCAAAATATTTCTAAAGGAAATCACGCTTAGGGACTAACAATGCCTCATCAAATGCAGAATATCAAAAAAGGCGCAGAAAATGTAAAAAAAAAAAAATTTTAAAAAAGCACTAAGTGGAAATTCTTGACTTGAAAAGCACAGTAAGTGAAGTGAAAACTTCAACTTCAGTGTCTCAACAGATCTGAGCTGGCAGAAGAATAAGCAACTTTGAGACAGGTCAAAGGTGATAATGCAATCTGATGAGCAGATAAAAAAGGGAAAATGAAGTAAATGTAAAATGAAGAGAGCCTTAAAGAGATGTGGCACATCACTAAGTAAATCAACAGATGTGTTATGGGAGTACCACAAAGAGAAGGCAGAAACAGAAAAAATACTTGAAGAAATAATGGCTGGAAACAAATTTCCAAGTATTGATGAAAAACTACTTACACAATCAAAAAGCTCAACAAAATTCAAGTAAGATAAATGCAGAGATCCATATCCAGATACATCATAATGCTAAAAGCCACATACCAAGAGAAAAATGATTTCAGAAAACCTGAAAATGATTTCAGGAACACCAAAAAGAGGAGCAGCTGAAATCACATCAGAAACAATGAGTTCATGGGGAAATGAAATGCCATTTTCAAAGTACGGAAAGAAAAAACTGTCAACCGAGAATCTTCCATTCAGGAAAAACACTTTTATTTCAAGTTTATTTATTTTGAGAGAGAGAGAGCGTGGAAGGGAGGGGCAGAGAGAGAGGGAGACAGAGAATTCCCAAGCAGGCTCTGCACAGTCAGCACAGAGCCCAATGAAGGGCTCAATCCCATGAACTGTAAGATCATGACCTGAGCCGAACTCAAGAGTCAGTCGCTTAACCAACTGAGCCACCCAGGCACCCCCAGCAAAACGACTTTTCAAAAATTAAAGTAAAAGAAAGAATTCCCAAATAAATAAAAGCAGAGAATTGATTGCTGGCAGAAGTGCCTTAGAAGAAACACTCACTTTTCCATCTAAAAGCACATGACCCATGCCAGTAATACAAATATATGAAAAACAAAGCAAAACTACCGGTAGTATGGCAGGCAAAATTACAGTTCTACCACACACACACACACTCAAGTCTCCACATCCAGAACCTGGGAATATGTTAGCCTATATGGCAAAGAGGAATTCAGGTTGCAGATCAAATTAAGGTTGGTCAGCTGACCTTCAGATGAAAAGATTATCCCAGATTTTCTGAGTGAGCCTAATATAATCACAAAAGTGTCTAAGTGGAAGAGGGAATCAGAAGATAGAGAACTGGAGAGATAGTACTGTGAGAGACCTGGCCAACACTGCTGGCTCTGAAGGTGAAGACTGGAGCCATGAGCCATGAGCCTTCCAGAAGCTGCAGAGAGCAGAGAAATTGATTCTACTCCAGCATCTCCAGAAAGAACAGTCTTGATTTTATTGATTTTAGCCCAGTGACACCCCTTTCAGCCTTCTGAACGCAGAAATGTAAGATAATGAATTTGTGTGTAAGCCACTCAATTTGTGGTAATCTACTACAAAAGCAATAGAAAACCAAACCATCTAAAGAAGATAACTATGTAATTATAAAATACAGTATGAATACATATTTTTCCTTTGATTTTAAAAGAAACTGCACAAAACATATGTATATAAATATATATATAAATATTTACGCATACAGTTGTGCACACACACAGGGTATACACATACAAGTTATCTGCTTTTTCTTTTGCTGTGCTTCTGGTGTCATATGTAAGAAATCAGTGAGTAATCAAGAGCCACAAAGATTTATGCCTAAATTTTATTCCAAGAGTTTTGTAATTTTAGTTCTTGTATTTAGGTCTTTGATTTATTTTGAGTTAATTTTTATATACGCTGTGGGAGAGGAGTCCAACATTGTCTGCTTACATGTGCTGCATGTCCAGTGGTTCCAGCACTATTTGTTAAAAGACTGTTCTTTCTTCATGTAACTATCTTTGCACCCGTGTCCAAACACACACACACACACACACACACACACACACACACACACACACACACCTTGTAATTTTGGCATACAGACACACAAACAGACCAGTGGAACAGAAGAGAGCCCAAATAGAAACCACATCCAATGATCTGTGACAAGAAGCTGAGACTACACAACTGAGACAGTTTCTTCAACAAAAAGTGTTGATAAAACTGGAAATCATCATGCAAAAGAATGAAGCTGGACACTTACCTTACACTATCTACAAAAATTAACCAGAATGTCTGGTTGGCTCAGACGGTTGAGTGTACAACTCTTAATTTTGGTTCAAGTCATGATTCCAGGGTCATGGGATCAAGCTCTGTGTGAGGCTCCATGCTGAGTGTGGACTCGGCTTGAGATATTCTCTCTCTCTCTCTCTCTCTCTCTCTCTCTCTCTCTCTGCCCCTCCCCTGCTCCCTCAAATAAATAAAACAAAAAATAAAAAAATTAGTTCAAAATAATTAAAAACCTATATGTAAGACCTAAAACTATAAAACTCCTAGAGTAAAAAATAGGTGCGAAACTTCATGACACTGGGTTTGACATGATTTCTTGGATAGGACACCAAAAGCATACGAAACAAAAGCAAATACATACAAATGAGAATATGTGAAACTTGGAAACAACCAAGATGTCATTCAGTAGTGACCCATCCAGACAATGGATTATTCTTCAGTGATAAAAAGAAATGAGCTATCAAGTCATAAAAAGGCATTGAGGAAACTTAAATGTATATTACTAAGACAAATCCAATGTGAAAAGGCTGCATACTGGATGATCCCAACTATACAACATTCCAGAAAAAGCAGATCTATGGACAGAGTAAAACTACCAGTGATTGCCCAGGATTAGTGATGGTGAGGGGTGAATAGGCAGAGCACAGAAAGTTTTTAGGACAATGAAAGGACCTTGTGTGATACTATAATGGTGAATACATGGACTTTGGGTGATAAAGATGTGTCAACATAAATTCATTAATTGTAACAAATGTAACACTCTAATAAGGATGTTGATAATTGGGGAGGCTTATGCATGTGTTGGGGCAGTGCATATATGGGAAATCTCTGTAGTTTCCCCTCAATTTTCTTGTGAATGTTAAATTACTTTTAGAAAATTTTCTTAATTTTTTAAAAAACTCTTTATTTTGATTTTCTTAAAAAATGTTGAAGCTAGTAAATGCATTCAATAAAGTTCCAGAATACAAAATCAAAGCATAAAAATCAGTTGCATGAGCAATCCGAAAAATTACGAAAACAATTCCATTTACATTAGCATCAGAAAGAATAAAATAGTTAGAAATAACTTTCATCAAAGAGGCAAAAGACTAGTACACTGAAAACAAGAAAACACTGCTGAAAGAAATTAAAAGAGATTTAAATAAATGGAAAGATATCCCATGTTCATGGAGTGGAAGACTAAATATTGTTAAAATGACCTTACCCATCCCCAAAGTGGTCTATAGAGTCAATGCAAGCCCTATCAAAATTCCAATGGTGGGTCTTTTTGCAGAAAGAGATAAAATCAGCCTGTAATTTCTATGGAATCTCAGCGATCCTGAATAGCCAAAATGATCTTGAAAATGAAGAATGAAGCTGAATGACACACACTTCCTGATTTCAAAACTTACTACAAAGCTGCAGTAATGAAACACTGTGGTATTGGCAGAAAACATACAGACAAACGAAACAGAAAAGAGTCCAAAAGTCATCCCTCACATATATCATCAACTGATTTTCAACAAGGGTATCATGACCATTCAATCCAGAAAGGCTAGTCTTTTTAACATAAAATCCTGGAAAACTGAATATCCTTATGCAAAATAATGAAATTGGACCCTCACTTTATACCACATTCAAAAACTAATAACCAAAATGAACAAAAATCTAGAGTTCAAAATGTAAAACTCTTAGAAGAAAGCATAGGGTCAAAGTATAAAACTCACGTATAAATATACAACATCAAAGGTGTGAAAAAAACCCACACAATGGGAGAAAATACTTGCAAATCATATATCTCATAAAGGATTAATATCCAGAATATATAAAGAACCCCTAAACAAAAACACCAAAAAACACACACACAAAAATGGTCTAAGAACTTAAATACCTATTTCTCCAAAGATGATATCAGATGGCCAAAAAGAGCATGAAAATATAGTCAACATCACTAGTCACTAGGAAAACGTAAATCAAAACACGATGAGATACCACCGCACATCTACCAGGATGGCTATTTTCACTCCTGGTTACACACACATTATCATCGCTTCCAGGTACATACACATTAAGGACGGAAATCAGGGACTCAGAGAGATGCTTGTTCACCCATATCCACAGCAACATTTTTACCGATAGCCAGAAGGTGGAAACCCAAGTGTCCAACAACAGAAGAATGGATTAAGAAAAGCAGTAGCGGGGCGCCTGGTTGGCTCAGCTGGTTGAATGTCCAACTTCAGCTTGGGTCGTGATCTCGCGGTTTGTGAGTTTGAGCCCCATGTGGGGCTCTGTGCTGACAGCTCGGAGCCAGGAGCTGCTTCGGATTCTGCATCTTCCTCTCTCTCTGCCCCTCCCCTGCTCGCAGTCTGTCACTCTCTCAAAAATAAATACACATTAAAAAAATTTTTTTAAATAAAAAAAAGCAGTAGCTACACAAAACAGAATATTCAGTGTTAAAAAGGAACGCAATTCTCAGACATGCTACAACATGGATGAATCCCCCAAACATGCTAAGTGAGATAAAGCAGACAAAAAAAACACAAATATCAAATGATCTCATTTATATGATATAGCTAGATTAGGTAAATTCAAAGAGTCAGAATGTAGAATAACGGTTATCAGGGGCTGGGGGAGGAGGAAATAAGGAGGTAGTGTTTAGTTGGATACAGTTTCTGTTTGGAATTACTTTTTTAAACTTCTGAAAATGGATAACGGTGAAGGCTGCGTACTGAACTGTACACGTAGAAATGGTGAAAATGGGGGGCGCCTGGGTGGCTCAGTCGGTTAAGCATCCGACTTCGGCTCAGGTCATGATCTCACAGTTTGTGGGTTCAAGCCCCGCATCAGGCTCTGTGCTGACTGCTTGCTCAGAGCCTGGAGCCTGCTTCAGATTCTGTCTCCTTCTCTCTCTGCCCCTCCCCCGCTCACGCTTTGTCTCACTCCGTTTCTCAAAAATAAATAAAATGTAAAAAAAAAAAAAAAAATTAAAAGAAATGGTGAAAATGGTGAGGTACGTGGGTGGCTCAGTCAGTTAAGCATCTGACTTCAGCTCAGGTCACAATCTCACGGTTCATGAGTTCGAGCCCTACATCGGGTTCTGTGTTGACAGCTTGGAGCCTGGATCCTGCTTCAGATTCTGTGTCTCCCTCTCTCTCTGCCCCTCCCCTGCTCTCTCTCTCTCTCAAAATAAACATTGAAAGAATTTGTTTTTAAAAACGGTGAAAATGGTAAGTAATATGTCATGTATAGTTTACCACAAGTTTTAAAAAAGGACTAAGGTCTGATCCATTGTACAACATGGATGCTAATTGAAAGGAACCTACCACCAAAGACCAAATATCATATGATTCTATTCCCATGAAATGTCCAGAGTGGATAAATCCATAGAGACAAAAAGTACGTTTGTGTTTTCCAGGAGATACTGGGGATGGAGTGACTGCTAATGGGTATGTAGTTTCTTTGGGGGGTGATGAAAATGTTCCAAAATTTACAGTGGTGATGTCTGCATAATTCTGTGAATATACGCGCAAGCATGGAGTTGTACACTTTATTTTTTAAGTTTATTTATTTTGAAAGAGAGCGCACGCATGCATGAATGGGGGAAAGGCAGAGAGAGCGAATCCCAAGCAGGCTCCACTCTGTCAGTGCAAGCCGCATGTGCAGCTCGAACTTACAAACCGTGAGATCATGAGCTGAGCCGAAATCAAAAGTCAGACGCCTACCCGACTGAGCCACCAAGGTGCCCCAGGATTTCCACACTTTAAATGAATTGGATGGCATGTGAATCATATCTCAATAAAGCTGTTATTTCTTTAAAAAACGAAAAGATATGCCCAATCTATCCTGAGTGTTTGCATATTCCCAGGACAGCGTTGTGCACATGGTTTTTGCACACCAGCTGAGAAGCACAGAATTCTATAATTAATAACAGCTGGTGTTAAGGCATGGAATCAATCATATGCTCCTTGTAAAGTTGATATTTATATGGCCCTGTTTCACCTGATGTTAAAATACGATCACAGGGAAAACAGTGTCTAATCAATTCTTGGTCTATTAGTTGTAGGTATATAAAGACCTTTTATGTTCAGAAGGAGACTTTATAAGGTGCCTGCATTACCTCGTGAAACCAGCCAGAATTACGTGCTTGGTCCCAGGTGGGAATAAGCAGTTTAAAGATCTGTGATTAAGATTCCCAGCCTATTTCACTGAAGTCCATGGTACAGATAACAGCTTTTTTTTTAAAAAAAATAAATGAAGAACAGGATTTCAAAAACAAAACAAAACCCCAGAAGACCACCTGGTCTCCAACACTAAACTCTTGTACCTAACTGGAGGCTCGCTCATATTAAAAAAATGAGCCAGCTGCATGCACACCTGATTTAGGCACAGCCTCCTGCAACCTAAAAACGTCATTTTTATTTGAAATTCTTTCCTGTGCATATTGCACAAGGCCACCTGTGTTCCAATTATACTCAGCAACTCTATCTTTCCACCACACTGAGACTCTATCGCCACCACTGAGTTCTCATCTTTCTACTTTACACTGGAAGTGTGTGTCCTGGCAAATTCATACATTGAAACCATAACCCCCAGTGTAATGGTATTGGGATGCGGATCCTTTAAGAGGTGATTAGGTCATGGGGGTGGTGATGGGATTAGAGCCCTTGTGAGAAGAGACGCCGGAGAGCTCCCTCACCCCCTCCACCAAGTGAGGACATAGACTGAAGAGGGCCTCTTCGTATACAGAATCTCCTACTGCCTGATCTTGAACTCCAGATCCATATCTATGCCTAACCTATGGCATTATAAAAGCCTGAAAAGACTAAGCCACCTTGTCAGGGCAGAACTAGCCTAAACCCTTTCTAGCCAAAACCTTTCTCTGATCTATAACACACAGTGTCAATATTTGTTGAAAAACCATAAGAGACTCTTGAATACAGAGAACAAACTGAGGGTTGATGCAGGGAGTTGGGTGAGGGATGGGCTAGATGAGTGATGGGCATTAAGGAGGGCACTGGCGGGGATGGGCACTGGGTGTCGTATGTAAGAGATGAATCCCTGGGTTCTACTCCGGAAGCCAAGACTACACTGTATGTTAACTAACAAGAAAGAAAAGAAAGAAGAGAAAGAAAAGGAAGGAAGGAAGGAAGGAAGGAAGGAAGGAAGGAAGGAAGGGAAGGAAGGGAAGGAAAGGAAGGAAAGGAAGGAAAGGAAGGAAAGGAAGGAAAGGAAGGAAAGGAAGGAAAGGAAGGAAAGGAAGGAAAGGAAGGAAAGGAAGGAAAGGAAGGAAAGGAAGGAAAGGAAGGAAAGGAAGGAAAGGAAGGAAAGGACGGAAAGGACGGAAAGGACGGAAAGGACGGAAAGGACGGAAAGGACGGAAAGGACGGAAAGGACGGAAAGGACGGAAAGGACGGAAAGGAAGGAAAGGAAGGAAAGGAAGGAAAGGAAGGAAAGGAAGGAAAGGAAGGAAAGGAAGGAAAGGAAGGAAAGGAAGGAAAGGAAGGAGGGAAGGAGGGAGGGAGGGAGGGAGGGAGGAAGGAAGGAAGGAAGGAAGGAAGGAAGGAAGGAAGAAAGAAAGAAAGAAAGAAAGAAAGAAAGAAAGAAAGAAAGAAAGAAAGAAAGAAAGAAAGAAAGAAATTCTTTAACTCTTTATTTCAAGATGAGAAATCCCACTATGGATGCCAGGATCTAACAATCTACTTTCAATGCAGCTCCAAGACCCACACAAAACACAACTAATTTTTAGCTTGACCCTTCCAAAGGACTGAGGCTGAAGCTGTAGGCATCCGCCCACCACATCTGGAATCCTGCCAGCTGGGCCAGTGACACCCCAGTGTGTCCTAGGCAAGTGGAAACCGGGAAGTTCTGCTTTGACAGTCATATCCAATCAATGCTCAGAGGACCCTAAGAGACTTCTCTTCTACAATAGCTGAGGCTTCCTCAATAGGTTTCCTGTGGTGCAGGCTTTGGGCTGCCCTGGGTGTTTCATTTCTCAGGTCCTTGCTGCCTGCCTCTCTAATGAACACACTGGCTCCTGAATTCCCCCAGAGAGAAGACCTTCGTTTGAATACTCCTCTCTTGACTGAGGTCCAAAAACTCGTTTCCCTGGGTTTCCCCGAGACTTGCCCACTTCCAGATATACTCAGCAGTGTGGCTGCCTGATTTCTCAGGGGAGCCCCTGCCTCCTGATAACTTCCACACTGACGGCAACCAGCTGCTCTCTAGGACGCGTCCAGGCTCAGGCAGCACCGAAGCTTTGCCTGGATGCCCACAGGATGCCCACAGGACCCCTTTCCTCACCAGAAGTAGTTCTGGTCATCTTCCCCTGGAACCGACTCTGAAGAGGCAACAGGAACTTCTCTCAACTCCTTCCTTCCAGGGAGTCAGCTGTGGGCTTCCACTGGCCTCAAATCCTCTACCCTCCAGAGATTCTGGGCCGAGTCATGAGAACCTGCCTCCCCTCCCACAAGTAACGGGATCCTACATTCAGTGGCTGTCTTCCCCCCACACGTCCCTACAGGAGGCAGGGTCCCTACCTCCCCCATCCTGCTTCCTCCTGTTTCACCTAGATTCCCGGTGAGACCACTCACACATGCTGCTCAGCATCTTCTGTACAGGAAACTTGGCTGAGGGGCAGCCCTTTATCCTCCAGCCTCTAAGTTCAGGCTCTGAATGAGAGCACAGATTAGCACTGGAGTAAATCAAAAGCTAAGACAAAGAGAGGAAATCCATAAGTAGACCCAAACCTCCAAGAAACAGAAATTTCACCGTAAACCACCGTCAGGTGTTGAATTTTGAGAACCCACAGTTTACCCAATTAGACCCCAGAAGCCTTCGCTCTGAACCAGAGTTATAATGACTTCAGGGAGGGGAGGGGTTGGCAAGGAGGAGGGAGAGAATCAAGGGCAGAAGAGATGTGGCCATGCACCCCGTCGTGGGACCTGATGGCAGGCAGGTGCCCAAGAGAGGCGCCGCCCAGAAAAGGAGAACAGGGCTCACGAGCGGGCTTCGTCTGCCGAGCCACCAAGTGTCCCACCACCGCAGGCGCAGCCACTAGTGAATGTGCAGAATTTTTAGATTTGTTCTCCAATCAATTTTTAATGTAAACCTACTGAGATTTGGGTAGTACTGAGATATCACTTTGAATTCATGAATCTATTTTTATCAAGCTTTGAATAAATAAGCATCCACTGCTTAATGCATCATAACAGGGATGCACTGTTGTTTTGCAGAAGAGTGAGGTCTCCCACCTCTCGGCGGTATCTGCCCTTTGAGCTGTGTTCTAGGAACACCGTAAACTACCCACAGCCATCTGCATCCTCTTACCTGGTCTCCGTGGAAACCAACAGCTTGTAGAAGCTTGTCTCGTTTGTCATAAATTCTGCAACACGCCTCTCCTTGACACCCAGACAGAGGTGCAAACAGAACGATACATACAGAACAGGACTAGAGGTGCCATATTGTGAAAGACAGATGCATAATAGATAAAAAGAATTCACTTGAATTACAGTATTTCTGATGCTAATTTTAAGGTACTAAAATTGGGTCTTCTATCAACACACAACTGTACCTCCCTTAGGTGAGCTTGGACAAGAGGCAACCTCTCTAAGCACTGGTTCCTCTTCCATAAAGAGGGGGAGACAGACGGACATCAAACAGAGCGACTCATCAGGTACCTGCCATGTTAGTGAACAGTCTAAACACAGTAGCCCTCTGCTTGGTTGTCCTTGAAGATACTGAGTAACACCCAAGGCTAGAGACACAGTCTACGGTTTTGAAATATCTTCTCACAGAAATGAGCTAGCCTCTCTGGCATCTCACCTCCCAACCTTTTTAATCATGTGCATGATGCTTACGACAGCTCAGCTAACTCAGCCAGACAACACCTGTAAATTCAAAAAACTTAAAAATAAAGGCACCACTGCTTGTGAACTTTGCTATGTGTGCATGTGCTATTATTTTATAAATACTTCTGCTGAAACACAAGATTCAGCAAAGTGGACCATGACGAACATACTTGTTTATCCACAATTGAACTGAGTAACAATTTAAGTTGCAAAAAGATTTACGTGGATGTTGTAAACAGCAGTATGGCCTGAACTGTGTCCCCGCAATCCATACAGTGAAGCCCTAATGCCAGTATGACAGTATTTGAAATGGGGCCTTTAAGGAGATAATTAAGGTCAAATGAGGTCATTACAGTGGGGCCCTAATCTGATGGGACTGGTGTCTTTATAGGAAGAAGAACAGACAGCAGGAGCAAGAGTGTGCAGAGGAAAGGCTGCGTGAGGACTCAGTGAGAAGGCAGCCGTCTGCCATCCAGGAGGAGGCCTCCCCAGCCACCAACCCTGCTGGCACTTTGCCCTCAGACTCACAGCCTCCAGAACTGTGAGGAACAAATGCGTGTGGTGTAAGCCCCCAGGCTGCTATCTTGTTACGACACCCCAAGCTAAGACAGCCAGATAAAAGATACACAAATACACACCCCCTTATGTAACCTCCCTCTGCAGGGAAATCTGAAACACCCTGCTTCGAACAATGAAGTACTAAGAACAAGTGAAATCTGGAAGGACAAAGTGAAATTGTTATTCGAAAAAAATATTAATTTTATTATCATGATCTCAATTATTAGTTTTTTCTCAAATTCTGTGCCCAAATCACCATAAGGCAAATAGATTGAGGATCACTTGAAAAGAAACCTCACACCTTAGGCCAATAAATGCAGTTTTTCATTAAGAATTAAAAATATTTTGGGGGCACTGGGTGGCTCAGTTGGTTGAACTTTCGATTTCACCTCAGATATGATCTCCCTGCTTGTGGGTTCAAGCCCCGAATCAGGCTCTGTCCTGACAGTTTGCAGCCTGGAGACTGCTTCAGATTCTGTGTCTCCCTCTCTCTCTCTGCCCCTCCCTTGCTCGCTCATTCTCTCTCAAATATAAATTTTTTTAATTAAAATTTTTTATTAAAAATAATTAACAATATTTTTTATATAAGCTTTTATAGGTTTCAGCATATAGATCTTTTACCTCTTTGGTAAAGAAAGAAAATGAAGAAAATACAAAGAAATGGAAAAACATCCCATGCTCATGAATTGGAAGAACAAATAGTGTTAAAATGTTGACACTATCCAAAGCAATCTACACATCCAATACAATCCCAATCAAAATAACATCAGCATCTTCACAGAGCTAGAACAAACAATCCTAAAATGTGTATGGAACCACAAAAGACCCCAAATAGCCAAAGTAATGTTGAAAAAGAAAACCAAAGCAGGAGGCATCACAATCCTGGACTTCAAGCTGTATGACAAAGCTGTAATCATCAAGACAGTATGGTACTGGCACAAAAACAGACACTCAGATCAATGGAACAGAATAGAGAACACAGAGATGGACCCACAACTATATGGTCAACTGATCTGTGACAAAGCAGGAAACAATATCCAGTGGAATAAAGACAGTCTCTTCAGTAAGTGGTGCTGGGAACACTGGACAGCGACATGCAGAAAGATGAACCTGGACCACTTTCTTACATCATATACAAAAATAAACTCAAAATGGATGAAAGACCTAAATGTAAGACAGAAAGCCATCAAAATCCTAGAGGAGAAAACAACCAACAGCCTCTTGACCTCAGCCACAGCAATTTCTTATTCGACACATCTCCAGAGGCAAAGGAAACAAAAGCAGAAATGAACTATTGGGACTTCATCAAGATAAAAAGCTTCTGCACAGCAGAGAAAACTATCAGCAAAACTAAAAGGCAGCCCACAGAATGGGAGAAGACATTTGCAAATGACATCAGATACAGGATTAGTACCCACAATCTATAAAGGACTTATCAAACTCAATACTTGAAAAACGAAATAATCCAGTGAAGAAATGGGCAGAAGACATGAGTAGACATTTTTCCAAAGAAGACATCCAGATGGCCAACAGACACATGAAAAAATGTTCAACATCACTCCTCATCAGGGAAATACAAATCAAAACCACACTGAGATACCACCTCACACCTGTCAGAATGGCTAAAATTAACAACTCAGGAAACAAGATGCTGGAGGGGATGTAGAGAAAGGGGAACACTTTTGCACAATGAAAACTGGTTCAGCTGCTCTAAAGAACAGAATGGAGGTTCCTCAAAAAGTTATTAACTACTCCGGGGTACCTGGGTGGTTCAGTCAGTTAAGCATCCAACTCTTGGTTTCAGCTCAGGTCATGATCTCAGCTTCATGGGTTCGAGCACAGAGCCTGCTCGGGGTTCTCTCTCTCCTCTCTCTCTGCCCCTCTCCCACTTGTGCTGTCTTAAACAAACTCAAAAAAAAAAAAAATAGAACTATCCTACAACCCAGAAAATGCACTACTAGAAATTTATCCAAAGGATACAAAAATGCTGATTCGAAGGAGCACATCCACCCCAATGTTTATGGCAATGCTATCAACAATAGCCAAATTATGGAAAAAAGCCCAAATGTCCATCAACTGATGAATGGATAAAGAAGATGTGGTATCTATCTATCTATCTGCACACAGACACACACACACATACATACATACATGTATATACATACACACAATGGAATACTACTCAGTGATTAAAAAGAATGATATCTTGCCATTTGCAATAACGTGGAAGGAACTAGAGTGTATTATGCTAACCGAAATAAGTCAGAAAAAGACAAATATCATATGATTTCACTCAAATGTGGAATTTAAGAAAGAAAACAAATGAACATAGGGGAAAGGAAGGAAAAATACAAAAAACAGAGAGGGAGACAAACCATAAGAGACTCTTAAACACAGAAAACAAACTGAGGGTTGCTGGAAGAGAGGTGGGTGGGGGTTGGGGTAAATGGGTGATGGGCATTAAGGAGGGCACTTGTTGGGATGAGCACTGGGTGTTGTATGTAAGTGATGAATTTTCGGGTTCTACTCCTGAAACCAATGCTATACTGTATGTTAACTAACTTGAATTTAAATAAATACATCTTTTTAAAAAGTTATTTTTTACACTCAGATAAAAAATGACAAGGCCCATTGCTAAGTGCTGATCTTAGTGTTGAGGCCTTTCCCTGCACTGGTGGCACCTAGAGGAACTTGCTTTTAGGCAGTAGAGGGCACCAAGATGTCCCTGGTCACCTGCTGGAGCTCAGACATCCCTGCCCCTGATTACACAGCACTCTCACCAAGATCACAGGTGGTCCAGCTGCACTCAAGGGCAGCTTGACCCACAATAACGACAATGCAGTCCAGTAGGTAAGAGTTGTCATTTATCAGGATTTCCAAGGTTGTCACAAAGCATCACTCAGTAAGTACCAAACTTGAAAAGAGATAACTTGCAAATAGTGAGTTAGTGTATGTTAAAAATGAAAAGGTGAAATTGGTATTTCTGAAATGTGGCTTAATCCAAATAGAGTGATGGATGCCACTCATTTTCAATTGTATGGTGGCAAGAACACTTACCACAGGATCTCTCTCTCTTCACAAATTGGTAGGTGCGACACAGCATTGCCGACGACGGGCACAATGCGGTACAGAGCTCTCCAGAGCGTACTCACCTCAACTGGAACTCACGTCCACCAACCAATAAGTCATCGTTGCCTCATTTCCCGCCCCAGCAGCCACCATCCCACTGTCAGATTCCATGGGTCTGACAGTTTAGGTAGCCCGTACACAGGAGGCCATGCAGTGTCTGTCCTGAGACGTGAGCACAATGCCACCTTAGATGCCCCCTGTCTCCAGGCTTCCTTTCCTCGGTGGGCTAACGGGGGCCTGATGGTGAACAATCGGCCCCAGCAGGGCCCAGAAGAGACGTCCCCTGTGGTGTCTATAGTGAGGGTGTCGCCTGCACCAAAGCCAACCCTTCCTATAACTGGGGCAACGGGGGAAGAAACAGGGACACGCTCCACCCACCCCTGCTTATTAGTCAGTGTAGCTCGTGGACATGTTGCTCCCACCGGAGGTGAGAGGTGCACTGAAGACGAGCTGGCGGGGAGGGGGCACTGGTGGCTCCTGACCCAGGCAGCACATGGGCAGGGGCTTCTCCGGGTCACCTGGAGGTGGGGGTAGGGTCAGGGTCACCCTGCTGTGTATGGTTTGATCACATTACCTCCTGGTCTGACCTGATGTTGGTAATAATTTAGAGTTTAGAAAGTCAGTTCTTAAGTGGAATGAATAGTGTTTCATGATGTTAACACCCTATGTCTAGGAAAGATAATTTGCATATGACACTTATGTATTCACGTTCTACATTATGTCCCATTTCTGGTATAATTTAAATCTAAGAAGCTTCAATTATGATGAAACAAAGTTGAGCACCTTGTCAGCACATATGCCGTCGTGTTCTTGAGGGTGAAAGATGACATGTTGTTTGAGGAAGGTCTGAATGTACCTCATTTCCGGGCGGCTCGTTCTCCCTCCAGAACACGCTTCTGACAATCCGTCTTCCCCAGCATCACAGCAGACACTGTCGTGGTGGCCATGCCTGGGATGCTTCTGGCCCCTGCTACGACGCACACTGACCACGGAGGGTTTAGCGAGAGTGTACCAAGGTGTCAATGATGAAAGCTGTGCGCCATCTTGCACACGATCCAGAAACAAAGAGCTGATTTCTAGCTTCTCTTCGAAAATAAACAAGCAGGGCGCCTGGATGGCTCAGGCTTAAGCATCTGATTTCAGCTCAGGTCATGATCTCACAGTTCATGAGTTCAAGCCCCACGTTGGGTGAGCATGAGCTGTGCTTCTCTCTCTCTCTCTCTCTCTCTCTCTCTCTCTCTCTCTCTCTCTCTCTCTCTCTCTCTCTCTCTCAAAAAAAAGAAAATAATAATAATAATAAGCCAACCAGACAAACATAACAGAACATGGCAAATGAGTGTTATGGCCTCAACACAGCGATGCTGTGAGCTGGAGAAGGGAGAGATGGAAGGAAAAATGAGGGGCCCGTTTCGGAGCCCATGTGGAGGACCGAACACCCAGTTCTTTTCATCTCTCGCTATAGTCTGTGAAGGGAGTAGGATTAGGGTCCTTTGCAAGCAGGGAAACCAATGTTTAAATTAAGTGACTTACACCAGGCTCTTAAGGCAGTAATCTATAAATCTGAACTGAGTAAATCTGAATTAAATCTAAATTCAGCGAATCTGAATCCGATTTACATGGTTTATGCCCATGTTCACCACTCTTCTTCCCAAGAGCTTATACCGCACGAGGACACGGTGTGTCACTGACCAAAACAGGACCACAGAGGGTCCCCGGCCCACAGGCTCTGACTGCTGAATGGGGTTAGAAGTGGTGGGACAATAGACTGTCTAGGAAGGGGAGGGGAGAATCTCCAGGGAAGGCGTCTGCAAACAGAAACCAAGATGCTGGGGGATGCTCGTTCTCCACTTTAGGGCACAGACAGATCCTTTTCCACTTTATTTTTAAATATAACAGGAAAAGTCTATGTGGCAAGAGTTGCCTGCCCTCATACTCACTTTACATTCTGCGCTGCGGTGGACAAGCTGGGATTACTGTTCCCCTCGGCCTGCAGCACACAGCATCTTAATGAGGCCCACATTATTTCTGGATCTCCAGGCAAGAAGGACCCACAAACCCATCTGTGATAACACACGTTCAATGTGATGCTGTGTGATGTACTGTGTGTGAAAAAGTACTTAGAGACTACAAAGCATACATTTTTTTAAATTGTTTTCATAATTAAATGCGGAAGGTCCCTAACATGGATGTATGTCATTAAGCTGCAAGATCACGTGAAGAAAACTTATTTGAGGAGTTCCAATATACCAACAATTATGTATTTTAATCCTTTAAAACCTAAGACATAATAGGAAACATTAAGTGTCCCACTCACATAGCCTCTTCAAAAATCTCCACCTGTCATCAAAAAATTGCTACAGTTATTATAAATGACAGGTGCAAAGTACTATCTTCAAGAAAGAGAAAGCATTACTATGTTGGCTTTTCTGGTATCAGTTTAAAAAGAAAGTCTGTTATTCGGGAAACCATACACTCAACATCTATCTACACGCTTTGTATTGTGGTAAAACAGACATAACATAGTGGTGCCTGGGTGGCTCCGTGGGTTGGGTGTCCGACTTTGGCTCAGGTCATGATCTCACGGTTCGTGAGTTCATGCCCCACGTTAGGCTCTGTGCTGACAGCTCAGAGCCTGAAGCCTACTTCGAATTCTGTGTCTCCCTCTCTACCCCTTGCATGCTTGCACATGCAGGCTCTCTCTCTCTCAAAAGTAAATAAAAATTCAAAAAAAATTTTTTAAACATATATAACATAAAATTACCATCTTAACCTTTTATATATGCATATGTATGTGCGTATATATATAGATGTGTGTGTGTGTGTATATATACATACACACACACACACACACACACACACACACATACATACACACAATTCTATCTCCATTTTTTTTAAGTGGGCTCCACACCCAACATGGGGTCTGATTGAGAGTCACGGGCCCTACCAACTGAGCAGCTGCCTGCACCCCATCTTAACCCTGTTAAGTCTACCATTCGGTGGCACTAAGGACATTCACAGCGTTGTACAACCTTCTCCACTACTTACGTACTTTTTAAGGTATTAGTGGCAAAGAGGTTCGGCACACACAGGAATAAGAACACATCAGGTACAATCCTAAGCACCTCCATTTCTGTTAAGATCACAGGGACTGCACCCAGTGTGGATTCAGAAAGCCCCATCAGGACCCCAGACCATGTCCAGCCTGCATGTGACCTGTCTGCATGAACATCCCCCCCACCCTGCACGAGCTGACCTGTCACAGGGGCTCAGTGTGCAGCACCTCAGTGCAAGCCTAGCCTCTCACGGTCGCTCGAACCAGAACTGCAAAACAGGTAGCACTGAGCCTGCTCAAAACAGCCAGGCCCTTCGTGCCAGCTCCGTGACCCCGCCTGCTGCCCACCCTGCTCCCCCACACTGCTTTGCTTTACTCTGGTTTCTACGTCATGTCTCTGCTCGTCTACAGGCCCCATGGCTGCGACGAAAACGTGTGAAGACCGAGTCCCTACCTCACCCAAGTTCTCCACGTCTCCTGGTCTGACCAGGACATACCGCTGTACCCAGGCCACACTCTCAACGGCCTTAGAAACATGTTTTCCTCCTACAATCCACTGTATGTACTGATGAGCATCAATGCATTCCCAACGACACAGAAAGGTACCACCTGGCAGTTACACACCTGTGGCAAAGCAGCACTAGGACACCAGCGTCCTTAAGAGTCTCACGTCCCACGCGACTGGAGGCCACAGACCAGCAAGCTCTGGTTTTCTTCTAAACACATCCTCCTCTCCCAGCTTTACTGACATATACCGGACCTAGCACACTGTGCAAATTTGTGCACAGTGTGATCATTCAGTATGCATGTACCCTGTGAACTTTGTGCCACAATAAGGTGAGCTAGCACAGCCTTCAATGCCATTCAAGCACACGACACGTGTTAGGCCAACCATATTAGTACTGATGACCGTGGTCACCATGCTGGACTCATTCACCTGTAACCGCGTGTCGGTTCCCTCAGACCAGCACCTCCCCAGCCCCCCAGCCCTGGTAACTACAATCCTCTTGAGTTCACAGCTTTCGCGTCCACATACAAGCGAGACCATCCTCTGCCTGCCTTACCTCACTTAGCATAGTGCGCCAGGGTCCATCCTCCTGGGTGCACTGTCAGAAATGGCAGGGGTCCTTCCTTCTAGCGGCTGCTCGCTATTCTGTTGTGTGCACGCCCTTCTTAATCATCGGTCCGTCGGTAGACACATTGTCGTGTCCATGTCTTGGCCACTGTAAATAATGCTGCAGTGACCAGGGGAGTGTGAATACCTCCATGGCACAGTGATTTTATCTCCTTTGCGTATGTACCTTGTATCTTTTTTTATTCTTTAAAAAAATGTGTATGATGCAAATATGCAAAAAAACACACACACACACATTTAAAAGTATCGCCAAACTAACAGGACATTTGGGGTTTTTTTGTTTTTTTTAATTTTTTTTTCTTTTAACGCTTATTTATTTTTGAGACAGAGAGAGACAGAGCATGAACAGGGGAGGGGCAGAGAGAGAGGGAGACACAGAATCTGAAGCAGGCTCCAGGCTCTGAGCTGTCAGCACAGAGCCCGATGCGGGGCTCGAACCCACGGACCGCGAGATCATGACCTGAGCCGAAGTCGGACGCTCAGCCGACTGAGCCACCCAGGCGCCCCGACACTTGGGTTTTTAAAGAACGAATAGTAAAAGCATAGCTATTATCATCCAAGGCTCTAAACTTTCTAACGTTGTCATTGTATGCTGCTTTTCAAAAGGAAATGACACACCTAAATAAATCCTAATATAAATAAATATTTATTTATTTAGTATTTCAGTATTATTCAGAAATATTTAGTATTTCATCTAAATAAATACTCATAGGGCAGACATTATCAGAAGACTGCTGAGTGGCCATGGGGGGATAGGAATTTGTGGAGGCACGGACACTTGTCCCCTAGCACCCACTCTCTTTTTGTCCTTAGTAACACAACCCGAGTTTAACTTCTTCATTGTGCTGGTGGCAAAATGTAGGTAACATAAAATTTGCCATTTTAACCATTTTAATGATTTTTAGGTAAAATCATGACATTCACAATACTGTGCGGCCACCAGCACGAAATCCAAAATTTTCCAACACCCCCAACAGAAACTCTGTACCTAATATGAAGTAAGTCCCCATGCCCTTCCCCATCTCCTGACAGTGCCTGTTATACTGTCTTTATGTATTTTCCTGTTCTATGCATTTCACGTAACTGGAATTGTACTGGAAATACTTGTATTTCACTGACTTATTTCACTTAGCATAATGCTTCCTTTTTTAAAAAATTTATTTATTTTTGAGAGAGAGAGAGAGAGAGAGAGAGAGAGCATAAGTGGGGGAGGGGCAGAGAGATGGAGACACAGAATCCAAAGCAGGCTCCAGGCTCCAAGCCATCAGCACAGAGCCTGACATACGGCTCAAACCCACAAACCGTGAGATCATGACCTGAGCTGAAATCGGTGCTTAGCCGACAGAGCCACCCAGGAGCCCCACATAATGCTTTCGAGGTTCATCATGTTGTGCAAAATGTGCCAGAACTTCACTCTTTTTCAAGACTGAATAATATTCCACTGTGTGGATAGACCACACTGTATTTATCCACTCTTGCATGGATGGACACTGGGGTGTTTCTACCTTCTGACTACTGTGAATAAGCATCTGTTAACATTTGCATAGAGATATCTGTTTGAGTTGCTATTTTTAAATCTTTTGGGCATATACTTAGGAGTAGAATTGCAGGGTCATAGGGTACTTCCACTAACTTTTAGAAGAACTTCCAAACCTTTTTGCCGTAAAAGGTGAACCATTTTAAGATTCTCACCAGCAACGTATAAGGGTTCCAATTTCTCTTAACCAAAACTTGTTACCTTCCTTTGCTGTTGTTTTCGGGGCTTTTTTTTGTTTGCTTGTTTTTGACATCTTGGTAGGTGTGAAGTGATATTTCATTATGGTCTTGATTTTCATTTCCCTAAGGACTAACAATATTGAGCATCTCTTCATGTGTGTGCTCACCATTTGTATATCACTTTTAGAGAAGTATCTGTTAATGTCTTTTGCCCATTTTTAATTGTGTTGTTTACTTTTTGTGGTTGGTTGTAGGATTTATACATTCTGGATATTAAACCCATACCAGATATGTGATTTGGAAATATTTTCTCTTATTCATGGACTTTTTATCTCATTAGTGCCCTTTGTGCAGGAAACAAAGCCCAATTTATCTTTTACTTTGTTGCCTGTGCTTTTGGTGTCAACATGAAGAAACCACTGTTGTCAAATCCAAGGTCGTAAAGATCTGCCCTTGTGTTTTCTTCTAAGAGTTTTCAGCTCTTACAATGGTACTGATCCATATTGAGACAATGTTTGTATATGGCGTGAGGTAGGGGTCAAAATTCATTCCTTTCCATGAGGACATGCAGTCTATCAGCAACACTTTTTGAAGGTCCAATTCTTCCCCCATTGAATAAACTTGGCACCCTTGTCAAAAATTAATTGGCAGTAAACATCAGGGTTTATTTCTGAACTTGCAGTTCTATCCCATTGATGTACATGTCTATCCATATACCACCACCATGTTGCTTTCATAACAGTTTTATAGCAAGTTTTGAAACAGACAGTATAGTCCTCCAACTTTGTTCTTTTTTAAGTCATGTATCTTAGATATGTGGGCATCACTGAAATTCTATATGAATTTTAAGATAGATTTTTCTATTTCCGCAAAAAGGCTGCTGAAATTTTAGTAGGTATTTCACTGAATCTGTAGATTGCTTTGCGTAGTGTTGTTGTTATAATAATATTAAGTCTTCCAACCCACAAACACAGGATATCTTTCCATCTACTTGTGTCTTTATCTGTTTTACCCATGTCTTGTAGTTTTGAATGAACAAGTCTTTTGTTTAGTTAACTTAATTCCTAAATACTTCATTTTCTTTGATGTTACATAAATACAATTGTTTTAATTTCCTTTTTAGATTCTTCATTGTTAGTGCACAGAAAATACAACTGATCTTTGTATGTTAATTTTACACACTGAAACTCTGCTAAGTTTATTTTCCTAGGTTTATCAGCTCCAGCAGTTTTCGGTGTGTAGGTTCTTTAGATTTCTTCTTTAAAACTTTTTTAACATTTATTTCCTTTTGAGAGACACAGAGAAACACAGCACAAGCAGGGGAGGGGCAGAGAAAGAGGGAGACATAGAATCTGAAGCAGGCTTCAGGCTCTGAGCTGTCAGTACAAAGCCTGAGTCAGGGCTCGAACCCACAAACTGTGAGATCATGACCTAAGCCAAAGTCGGAAGCTTAACCGACTGAGCCACCCAGGTTCCCCTTTAGATTTCTACATGCAGCATCACGTCATCTAGAAATAGATTTATTCCTTTCTGATTTGAACAGTCAACAGAAATGATGGAAGCAGGTACTCTTGATTTGCCCCTGGTCTTAGGGGAAATTTTCAGTCTTCTGCCACCAACTTGTTAGCTACAACTTTTCATATGTGACTTTTATCATGTTCAGGAAGCTCCATTCTATTCTTAGCTTAATGAGTGCTTTTATCATGAAAGAGTATTGGATTATTCAAATGCTTTTTCTGCATCAAGATGATCATTGGGCTTTTTCTTCATTCTATTAATGTGGAGTATTACATTGATGAATTTTCACATCTTGAACCACACTTGCATTCCTGGGATAAATCTCATCCGGTCATGGTGTAAAATTCTCTTACTGTGCCAAGGAATTCTCGTTTGCTAGTATTCTGTGGAGTATATTTGCATAGATATTCTCCAGGAATAGTTACATATAGTTTTCCTGAAGTATTCTTGTCTGACTGTAGTGTCAGGTTAATGTTGACCACATAGAATGAGACAGAAGTGTTCTCTCTTCAATTTTTTGGAAAAATTTGATATTAACTCTTCTTTAAATTTTTGGTGGAATTTACCAGTGAAGCCATCTGTTCCTATGCTTTTGTTGTTGTTGTTGGAAGGTTTTACTGATTCCATCTCCTTACTTCTTACAGGTCTATTTAGGTTTCCTACCTCTTTACATTCAGTCTTGAGAGGTTACGTATTTCTAGAAATTGATACATCTGGGTTATCCAATTTTTTGGCATACAGATAGTTCCTGATTTATGATAGTTCAACTTATAACTTTTTGACTTTATGAAAAATAGTGAGAAACTAATATCCATTCAGTTGAAACCAAATGAACGTCAAGTTATATTTCAAACTTACAAGGGGTTTGTTGGGATAGAATTCCACCTTAAGTCAAGGAAGACTGGACAGTTGCTCATAGTTATGTTATCTTACAATTCTTTTTACTTCTGTTAAGCCACTAACATTCAATTTCTGATTCTAGTAACTTGAGTCTGTGTTTTTCTTAGTCAAGCCAACTAAAAGTTTATCCATTTTGTTTGTATTTTCAAAGAACCAGCTTTTTATTTCATTGATTTTCTCTATTGATTTTCTATTCTCCCTGTGTTTATCTGTACTCTAATTGTCATTATCTCCTTCCTTCTGCCTACTACAGGTTTAGTCTGCTCTTCTCTTTCTTGTTTCCTAACACGTACAGTGAGAGTTATCAGGGAGATGCAAATCGGAGATCACCTGATACCTGCCAGCATGGCTAGAATAAAAAGGACAAGAAATCACAAGTGTTGGCGAGGATGTGGAGAAAAAGGAACCCTTGTGCACTACCGCTGGGAATGTGAATTGGTGCAGCCACCATGGAGAATAGCGTGGAAGCTCATCAAATATTTAAAATACGATTACCATGTGATCCAGTAATTCCACCACTGGGTATTTGCCCAAAGAAAACAAAAACACTACTTTGAAAGATATATGTGCCCCTGTGTTTACTGAAGTATTACTGGTAACATCAAGCTACGGAGGCAGCCCAAGTGTCCATCCATAGATGATGGATAAAGAAGGAGTGATACGTATACACAATGGAATACTACTCACCATAAAAAAGGGATGACATCTTGCCGTTTGAGACAACATGGATGGACCTAGAGGATATAATATTAAGTGAAATGACTAGAATAAAAAAAACAAAAAGCAAAATCAGACCTATAAATACAAAGAACTGACAGTCGCCGGGTGGCGGGGTGGGGGGGTGCAGAATGGGTGAAGGGAAGCAAGAGGTCCAGGCTTCCAGTTAAGCCATGAAGAAGCCACAGGATGAAAGAAACAGCAGGGAACAGTCAGTGGGGCTGTAATGGCCCTGTGTGGTGACAGACAGCAGCTACACTCATGGTGACTTGATCACTATGCTGTACGCCTGAAACTAATGTAACATCGTGTGTCAATGGACAACTAGGTGACCGATTTGAGATCATTTTCATTGTGAAATGTAGGCATTTGAAGCAGTAAGTTCCTCTCTGAGTGCTACTTCCCCTGCATCCGATGAGTCTGGGCATACTGTGGTTTTCTATTCATCTGTCTCCTGGCTTCTGACTTCCCTTGCAATTTCTTCTTTGACTCATTCATTACTTAGGAGTCTGTTGCTTAATTTCCACACTGTGGTCTTTCCTTTATTTCCCTTCCATTACTGATCTCTAGTTTCATTCCTCTGTGGCCAGAAGTTACTCATGTTATTTCAACATGTTGAAATTTACTGAGGCTCGTGCTGTGGCCCTACATTTGGTGCATCTGGAGAGAGTCACATATACACCTGAAGAGGCTGCGGTTGCTACCGGATGGCGGCTCTGCACACGTCTGTCAGGCCTCCTGGTGTTCAGTGTCACTCAGGGCCCTGGCCCCGTACCACCCTCCTGGATGTTTGCTGTGCGGAAAAAGGGTCACTGACGTCTCCAAATATTGTGGTAAAACTGCTTATTTCTCCACAACAGAATATACGTTTAATTCTGTCACGTAGTCTTCATATATTTTGGGGATCTGTTGTTAGTTGCCTGTATGTTCATAATTATTACCCTTTTTGAAGGACTGAACCTTTTATCAATATGTCATATCTTCCTTTGTCTCTAGACCCGCTGGGTTTCAACGGGATTCATGGCACTCTAGAATGAGAGCCCAACAAACTCTGACCAGCAGGCCAATTGTTACAGCCTGTTTTCATAGGACTCTCAAGCTGAAAACGTTTATGTTGTTAAATGCTTGAAAAAAACATTAAAAATAATAATATGACATGACACGTGGAAATCATACGGAATTCAAATTTCAGCGTCCATCGTGTTTTACTGAAATACGGCAACGCTCAGTTACATGCTGTCTGGGACTGCTTTCACGTGAAAATGGCAGGCATGAGTGAAGAGGCCATGTGGCCTGCAAAGCATAAAATATTTATCATCTGACCTCGTACAGAAACCACAAGTGTGCCCTTGCTCTAGGATAAAAACTACCTCTCCCAGTTACCTGGAAGACAGGAAGAGCCCCTGGACTAAGTTCTGAACAGTAAGATGTCAGCAGAAACGTTGTGTGTGACTCCTGAGATATGTGCTCAGCGATAGGGGGCATGCACATCTTAGTTCCCTCTGACTTTGCTTAGAAAGCAGGTAAGGTGGCTGGAGCTCCAGCGTCCAACCCAGCCCATGAGATAAAAACACAAGTTCAGGATAGCAGAGCAAGAACACATAAGCCCGTATACTTGATGATGAGGGAATTCTTACAGAGCCCAGCATAGCCCCAGTGTGGCCCTTGCTTACATTATGGAAAAATTAATCACTCTGTAAGTCACTATTTCATTATCTTTTTTGGATATGTTAGAACCTCATCTAGATGAATATTCATCTGCTCCTAACTGCTGGTTTCTTTCCTTTTTTTTTAATGTTTTTATTTATTTATTTTGAGAGAGAGATGAAGAACAAGCAGGGGAGGGGTGGGAGCGGGCAGACAGAGGAGCCAAAGCAGGCTTTGTGCTGACAGCAGAGAGCCCCATGTAAGGCCAAAGTCCGAGGCTTAACCAGCTGAGCCACCAGGCACGCCCCTGCTAGTTTATTGCAAGGTCAATGGCATGGCAATTCACCCAATGTCATGTATTTTGGCAAATAATTATTTGTTCCTAGCACAAAAATTAACAGACACTACCTCTACCAATGATGGGACCCACACTATTGGAATCACTTGGTGAGGGATTTCTTTCCTTTTTGCATCCACTCTGTAACAGATCTAAGAATATTCTCAACGATCTATATACATACAAAAGGAAAACAAGGTCTTTACCAAAAATAGTACTTGAAATTTATCTATTATCGTATCATCTTAGTCCTAGAAGGATGCTTGAAAATCATACTGTTCATGTTATCACTTGTTTTTTTGCCACTGAATTATATTTTAAATAAACTAGTACATAACCCCCCCCCCCCCGTCATAGAAAATACAGATAAAAGCAGAGACGTTCACAGTGAAATCTAGGTAAGGAGGCTGGAGCACCTACCCACTGGGGCGCCCCCCTGATTCCTAAGTCCCATGTGCAATGCTCAAACACTCCCATGACACCTGCTCACCACCCCTAGTCACTAGTGCATTAGTAACGGCCACAAACTTTACTTCATCTACTCTGGTTACTGAGAAGTATTTTTTCCCTTCTAAAGCTTCACTCTTCTCTGAATAGGTTAAATCACCAAATATCTAGACCTATAGGTGGATTTTAATACTATTTCTTTTCAAGTTCTGTGTTTTGTACTGGTGACAGAGGAACTGCTCACTGTCTGGGTCATGCTCCTATCTCCGAGGGGATCTGTGATGTGTCTGCACCAGACTCACCTGCTGAGCAGACAGCACTGGTCACTGACCTACGGTTACCAACAGGCTGTGTGTCAGGACCCTATACTATGGAGCATGTGGGACAGGTCACCCTGTGTGGAACTGGAAAAGTAACCGGCCAACAGCATGTGGCTAGCATTACTGCCTAACAATAAAAACAGAAAAAGCTGAACTCAGGTAGTGACACCAGGCCTCAACGGCACCGGGGCAGCCCAGAGGCTCCAGCAGTCACTTCCTAGTCATTCTTCTGTCAGGGGACATGCTAATATTTTTAGAAAAAAACTCACAGTTCTTTCTTTAAACACCAGCATGGCAAAAGTATATGGTACATGTTTATGGACCTTTGATGTCATATCTTTTCCCAGATGGACTAACTCATAGGAAGAAAAAAAAAATTAAGGATTCAAAAGGCATTGTGATTAGAAGTAATTCTCTAAACAGAAGCTAAAATAAAAATCTTGCACCACTCACTTGCTCATTTTTCTGCAGAGAGAACCCTTTCAACACTGTAACCTTAATCCACACCTCTGACTCGTCTTTGTCAAGATGAAGCGAATGGATGGCGACTGCCTGCAGAGAACAATGAGCCCTAGAACTCTATTTAGATACCATGTCAGGATTTCTGGAAGAAGGGATCATGACTCAGTATCTTGCCAATATATTTAAACCATAAGAACTAAATCTGTTTATAGATTAGGAAGCTGTAAGACATCAATGTCCTATTGGAATGAACTCCCAGCCTCTCAAAAGTGAAGGTTTCCACTTAAAAGCTGGAAGCACGGCCAAATAAGGTATAGATCCTAACATTCCAAAAACCACTTCATTTACTTTATGAGACCGTCATTTTTGTTTAATTCTCAATGTTGTTTTACATAAGGAAATTATCAGTTAAAGTTCAAAACTTCAATTAGAAAGAATTTTCTTATTTCAATGTCCCTGATTCTTCTTACTCTCTTTAAATCCAGCTAATGAGTCTTGAGTTCTTTGTGTCTTACATGCGCGCAAGGCAGCATGGTCAGCATGGATTTTCGCCTGCAAGAGCACATCTGTCTCTCTTTGAAAGCATATACCAAACAGTCTGCTAAGTAAGCACCTGTTCTTAACCAGCATCCTGTCTTTGGATTGCTACTGACCAGCCACCATCGGCTCATGTGCCTAAATCATCTCTGACATTCACCATGGATTCATATCATTATAAATTTTTTTAACGTTTATTTATTATTGAGAGACAGACACAGAGTGTGAGCATGGGAGGGGTAGAGGGAGGGGGGACACAGAATCTGAAGTAGGCTCCAGGCTCTGAGCTGTCAGCACAGAACCCAACGTGGGGCTCGAACTCACGAACTTATGATCATGACCTGAGCTGAAGTCAGTCGCCTAACCGACTGAGCCACCCAGGCACCCCGATTTGTATCATTATAAATGGTCACTCCTTAACTCCTATTCTCCATAGATCCTTTTAAGCAAATTCTACTAGGAATGGTCTATAATGTGGGAATCACACCATAAAACTCCATTTCAAGATGCCATTTATATGCCATTCCTTTCCAATGTTCCCTTCTGAACAATCCCTAATAGGACAGTAGTGTACTCCAGAGGGTCGAGTACAGCCCTTCAGATTCAGGTGATTTCTCCAACGACACCTGAGCAGAGAACACTTATCTTGATAACAAAACTATTACTTAAGAGGGTAATACTGTACTCTGCTTAAATGAGATACCACTCCTTAAAACTTAAGTTTCTCAAGTAAGTATCATAAGAGCACGCAAAGACAAGTGGGTGTTAAGCCCGGGCCTGGGGTGGTGAGGCCATCACCCTGCCTGGGGTGGTGAGGCCATCACCCTCGCTGCACCACTGACTCTCCACCCTTGTCCCCAGGCATGACCAGCCTGAGCTGGATTTCCTGGTGTTCCCTTCTATCCTCATCCTCAGATTCCTGAAACGGCCGGATTTCCTGATTCCACATTCCCTAAACCAGCGGTTCTTTCACATTTGTTTCCCCACTCGAGGGGCCCTTTGAAGACTTTTGAATAACTACCAAAGCATTGCAAATGATTGAATTCCTGGAATATTGTAACAACTGCCATTTTAAACTAAACCATTAGCCTGTTCTCTTAAGTGTACCCAGTGGCCTGGAGATGGCCATGTCCACGGGAGGCCCCCACCCTCAAGGCCAAGGAGATTGGACAGTGCCCCGGGGCTGCTGGCGAGGTAGCAACTAAGAATCAACCCTCCTTAAATAGTGAACCAAGCAGTTAGAAATCGTACATTGTTACTTTTACTCCTGACTCTTAACTCTACTCCATTGACCCCAGAGAATTTCATCCTCAACTAATATATTTTACGCATGAAAGTTTTTACTGACTACTGTTTCATCTGTCCCTATAGCAAAGATTCTATGTGAGCGAATTAAAGTGTACATTTTAAGACATCCCATGCCCATGGGGTCCAGGTGTTTACACAGATTTGGGGTTTTTGAAGTAAGCATGAGAAACTATTTTTGCAGAGACAGCGGTTTGTTATAGTAATGTCACCCCGGCCATGGATTCCCATGATGTCACATGCCAAAGCTGACAGCGATCTCTCACCTGTTCTCAGTGATCCACCAAATGGCAATATGATTAGGTTCTCCTTCAGTTTTGTTGAAAACAGAATTCAGAACCTGATACACACCAAGACCTTACCTGGTCCTTAGAACCATGGACTCTGTCACTTCTCATACCAGTGTTCTGAGTTCCCCACAGATGTGCCCACCAGGTGCAGGTGGGGACGTGTGACAAGAACACTGTGACGATGGACTCCTCCACTCGAGGCTCCTTCTCAAGCATTACTGCTAAGGCGCAGAGAGAACATGGGAATGGGGAATGTCGTGTGTCTTGCTGAGCTCTGTTCTGTGATGCAGGACCCTCGCCAACGTGTAACACAGGCTCATATACGCAGAAGGAAGTCTCTGCCCCCCGGGCTTGCGAAAACACCTGCTTTCAAATATGACACGGAAACGTTCCCCACGGCAGACACACACACAGGACTTACTGCTTCTCTAGCTCAAAGCCATCAACACTGATTTTTCAAGTATGTCTATGTCTACTTGTGAAATACTAAGATCCACAGATTTTCGTAAACAATGCCCTGGAGAAATTTTTTAAAAAATGATGATCTTACAGAATGTGGGCACAGACCTCCCAGAGCAATGGAGGAAGGCCAGCATTTAAGGAACCCACGTGAACGGTTCACAGCACGCCTGGAACACAGCGAGCACCAGGCAAAGCTTAAAGCATCACTAGGGACCTCATATCCCTTCACATAAAATGCCTATCAGCCTAGCAACCAAACTCACAAAACAGGGCCATTCTTTTTCAAAAATAAAATTAATTTACTCTAAATAAAGACCTGAATTCTAGAATTTAGGGGTTCTCCAGAAACATGGCCCACTTCTGCCCATCACCCTCAGGAGAAGGCCTGGGTGATGAGTTCTGTTTGCAAACTGAGAGCTAGAGCCAAAATTAACAGAATGAGCAGCCCAGGGCAAAGGAGGAAGTTCAGAGGATAAAGTAGCTATCTGAATGCCCACCCCCCAAAAAGAAGGCAAATTAGTCTCCACAAAGAAACCTGAGATGGGCGCCTGGGTGTCTCAATTGGTTGAGCGTCCCACTTCGGCTCAGGTCATGATCTCACGGTTCACAGGTTTGAGCTCCACGTCGGGCTCATTGCTGTTGGCCTAGAACCCGCTTCAGATCCTCTCTCCCTCTCTCTGTGCCCCTCCCCAACTTGCACGAACATGCTCTGTGTCTCTCAAAAAATAAATAAAACATTTTATAAAACAGTAACCTGAGTAGATAGATATTGGGTCATTCAAAAAATGTTTCTATAAAAACAGAAATAGAGATGTTTTGGAAAATAAAAATAAATTGTAAAGATTAAAATTTGATCAGAAATGTTAGGAGACAATGTTGAGAAAATCTGCCAGAAAGTAGAACAAAAAAATATAAAAGAGACCTAAAAACATGTAACAAAACACACAAATCAGAAAGAATAGATCTAGGATGAGTTCCATATCTAAATAACAAGAATTTGGAGGGAAAAAACAAACAAACCAGCAGGAGAAAAAAAAGCAGATGGGAAGAGATTATCAAACAAACACTACATGAGAGTTTACAAAAGCCAAAGGCACATAACTTTTAACCAGAAGAGTCCACACAGGCACCTTGACTGAGAGGGGAAAAAAACCTACACCTGCATACATCTTCATGATTTTTTTAGAACACAAAGATAAAGAGAAAAATCTATTTGCAGAGAGAAGAAATCACTTAAACAACAAACGAACAAGAATCAGACTTGCCAGCAACAACACTGAATTAAAACAAAGGAAAAATGCCTTCAAAAGTCATACGCAAAATTATTTTGAGTGTAGAATTCTATACCCAGCCAAACTTTCACACATATGAGGGCAGACAGGCAAGATCAAAAAATTTACCTTGTACTTTTATTTTCTTAGGAAATTACTCGAAGATGCACATTAACAAAGTGAGGGTGAAAATAGAGACAGAAAAAGGCAAGAAATTTACCGAGCAATAGGTCTAGCCAGGAGAGAAATGAAAGAGACGTAAAGGGTGAGGCTCACCCTCATGGCTGGAAGGCAATGAGTTCTGAGTGAGCAGAGCTTCAGGAAGTAGCCCTTATAGATGGGGGAAATGAGGTGGTTTCAGGAGAAAAATGGACACTACCCCGTGAGCATTTGGAACAACTGTAAAGGCAATAAAGAAAGAAAATGCAAGAAAAGTGAACACCATCAGAAACTTCAGGCAGAACAAGCAACCACCTGAGAAAGAAAATAATCGACATGCACCAGGCAGCCCTGCCCTGAATAAGATCTCCATTCAGATAACAACACACACTCCTTTATTTTCAACCTACTGAAAAGCACCAGACGTAACCATGATCACTTAACGCAATTTAATGGTGTCAGTGATGCAGTGATGGACACGTGTCGGCTAAGTGAAACGGGAAAGGAAGGAAGTATCTCCTTACAAACCAGGCTGTCGATCTGGCAACCTAGAGTTGACAGGGTAAGAAGTAAAAGTGGAAGCTGTTAATTAAGCAAATGAGCGAGCTAAGAGAAGAATCTAAAAGGAGTAACTTCCTTAAGCTGAGAGAAGGGGCAGATGTGGTGCGTGGTGAGTAATGTCTAAAGTGGATTAGTCAGGACCCAAGGAAATCACCCTGCAAAGCCCTGAAAACACAGCAACAGCTAAAAGCGAGTCACATGGTGAAAATACTCTGGGGGACACCACAATGGTGGATATGCGCCCACCCCATTCACCAGACCCAGAGAACACACCACACCAGGAGTGACCCCAAGGTCTACTGTGGACTCTGGGTGATAAGGATGTATCAGTGCAGATTACCTAGGGGTAACTACTGTCAACAGAGGTTGATACTGACAATGGGGGGAGGCGGCCATGGGGTCCATGAGAAATCTCAGCATCTTCCTGTCTACTTTGCCACGAACCTAAAACTGCACCAAAAAACAAAGTCTATTCAACAATTCTGAGTTACTCGTGATTCTGCCGGGCCTGGTTACAGGGAGAAGGGGAGCAAGATGCTATTGCTTTCACAGTCATTCCTTCCGTGCTGAGTTTTTTTTAATTATGTGCAAATGTTACTTCAAAATATATGCAAAGATATACATTAACATTAAAGTTTTCATATCAAACAAAAGAAACAAGTGTTAAGGTTTTTCCTGACCTAAAGAAAGGCCTTCATTATTGTTTCAAGGTTTATGCAGAAAGTACCAAGACACAGATGATTTTTATGAAGGAAACACTTGGCAGGCCTTCAGTACAGCCAACCTCAGTACGGCATCCTGCCTTCCCATCCCTCCCAGCTCCCACATCCTCAGAGCAGGGCAGACCCCATCCACCCCAATCTGCTTTGAACCTTTGGGCAGTGATAGTCTGTGGCTCTGGTTCCCTCACGGTTGAACCAGACTGATCACAGAGATACAGCCTGTGGCTCTCTTTTCCTGTGGGATCTCGTCTGGCTTTGGTGTAAGGGTGATGCTAGCCTCATAAAATGAGTTTGGAAGTGTTCTCTCTGCCTCCGCTTTTTGGAAGAGTTTAAGAAGAACTGGTATTAATTCTTCTTTGAATATGTGGTAGAACTCAGATGTGAAGCCATCTGGTCCCAGGCTTTTCTTTGTTGGGAGACTTTGATTGCTATTTCAATCTCCTTGTAATTGGTCTGTTCTGGCTTTCTCCTTCTTGACTCAGGCGTGATAGGCTGTATGTCCAGGAATTTATCCATTTCCTCCAGGCTACCCAAAGTGCCGGCATGTCATCACATATGATACTCCCACATGACCCTCTTATTTCTGGACTTCCAGGATAAGGTGTTCTCTTTCATCTCTGATTTACTTGAGTCCTTCTCTCTGTTAGTCTAGCTAAGGGTTTGTCAACAGCAGGACGACTCTCACAACGACATCATGGAACTCAGCGAGCTGCTGTCTACACAGCATCTAGCACCATGCCTGGTGCACTTGCTCAGGAAATGGTAGCTTAACCTCTACTATCTTTAATGGTCAGGGTAAGGTGGCCCTTTAAAACCACAGTGATTGGGGCACCAGTCCCCCTGTGCAGTCTAAAATTCACATGTAGGGAAGCCTGGGTGGCTCAGTTGGTTAGGCATCCAACTTCAGCTCAGGTCATGATCTCACAGTCCGTGGGTTCAAGTCCCACGTTGGGCTCTGTGCTGACAGCTCGGAGCCTGGAGCCTGTCTCAGATTCTGTGTCTTCCTCTCTCTCTGCCCCTCCCCTGCTTGTAGTCTGTCTCTCAAAAGTAAATAAAACGTTAAAAAAAGTAAAAATTAGGGGCGCCTGGGTGGCTCAGTCAGTTGGACGTCCCACTTTGGCTCAGGTCACGATCTCACAGTTTGTGAGTTCGAGCCCCGCGTCGAGCTCTGTGCTGACAGCTCAGAGTCTGGAGCCTGTTTCGGATTCTGTGTCTCCCTGTCTCTCTGCCCGTCCCCCACTTACACTCTGTCTCTCTCTCTCTCTCTCTCTCTCTCGCTGAAAAATGAGTATTAAAAAAATTTAATAAATAATTAATAAATAAAATTCGCATGTAACTTCTGCCTCCCCAGAAACACAGCTACTAATAGCCTACTTTTGACCAAAAGGAAGTCTTACCAATAACACAAACAGTCCATTAACATATTCTGCATGCTGTATGTATAATATACTATATTCCTAAAATAAGGTAAGCTAGAAAAAAATGCTATGAAAATCAAAGAAAAATATATTTACAGTATTGTAAAAAAAAAAAATAACATATTAGCAGACCATGTAGTTCAAATCTATGTTGTGCAAGGGTCAAATCTATAAGTAAACCAAATAAAATCCTGAACAATTAAACCCAAATAAATACAGAAGTAGAGAAATTGATGTTCAGAACTGAACTGTAGAAATTATCTAATCCAGTTCCACATACTTAGAAATGGGGACCGCAGAGCTAAGGCTGATGTGCACATAATCATGGCTGTTTGGCCGAACAGGCAACAGCAAAAGGAATGGGGATTTAGTGCTAAAGTCAGCGACCAGTAAAGTCATCAATGAATGCATTATAGGAGAATGACCTGTAGGCATAAAAGAGGCATGACTATCAGGTGGACAAGTCGAGTGACTCAATTCTCAGGGGACACCCAGCAGGACTTCGCTATGACTCAGAGAGACTGTCAGGAAAACAGTGTGGAATGTCTGCACAGTGGCACATGGCCGAGAGGGGCCGACCTGTGATCAGGTGTAGCTGGGGACTCACCTGGAAAAGACCGCGTGACAACAAAGCTGAAGGAACCAGACAGACGTGACATGAGGTTAGCGTGGACAAAGCCGAGGCTGCCCCCCGCCTGGTCCATCTCTCTGCACATGGATGAAGTTTATACCAGACACACACACAGCATCTGGGGCGACCAATCTAAGGCAGTATGAGTAATTTGTGGTTAATCCACCTTCGTTGCCTGTGTGCAAACGGAGCTGGCCAGGATGCTACATGAGGAGGGACACAGAAGGTTTCAGTCAGGTGCAAAGACGCAGGGAGGGATGTCAGTCCAGGCTGCACTGAACCTCTGGCTGGTCATCCAGGCTCCTCGGACCTCGGGACCCTCAGTTTCGCTCTGCTCTCCATGCACGTGTGCAGAAAGGATGAAGCCATCCTCACCCCCATTCCACGGAGAAGATGACTGAAGCTCAGAGACACCGTGATGGGGGCCAAGTGCGCTCAGCCAGGAGGCCAGGAAGCATCAGAGCCACTGCCGACCTCACCCACTCCCCACCATGCCCCGTGGTCACCCCACACTCATGAACGTAATAGAGCTGCGGGCCACCCGCTCCGGAGAGCACCTGGTATAGACGGTCTGACGGCTTTGAAATCCACAAAGAGAACAGACTTGGCCTCTGATTACATAGTGAATTTCACAGAGTTTCTGGGGGAAGGCACACAGCTTCCCACCACGTTCAGCACTATCTGCGCTCTGCTGAAATACGACTCTAAAATGGGAAAATCAAAGACATCTGATCTTAGACACAGCAGTGTGGGGTCCACAACCCCACCGGGGCCCATGGACCACACAGCCTGGGAATCAGCACCATTTCCCAATTGACAAGAACAGCACAGGATGCTGAAGGAGACACTCCCAGGCCCAGATTAGCCACAACCTCATTCTGAGGAGGGTGCTGGAACATCCTGTCAGCCTGGAAAACACAGCTATAACTCACATCCCTTAAAACCTGGTGTGAAATAAATCTCATGTCACTGCACCATTGACAATACATAATGGAAACAACTTATTTAAAGCAAGCTCATTGTGGGGTATCACCCTGTATTAATTTTACAAATCTAGCTAGCCGTTATATGATGCCTGGTTTGCAGATTAAGGTATCTTGCATAGGACATCTTCTGCAGATTATAAGCTGAATAAATAATTGCGAAAGGGAACCACAGAGGACAGGAAAGACTGAAGGTGGAGGAGGGAAGCATAGGAGTTCCAGGATAAAAAAGGGTCTCAGAGTCAGATAGCAAAGAGAAATGGACACAGATCAAGGGAGAAATGTAACACAAGAAACAGGCTGATACAGAAATTTCCCAGGTGGGTGATATGGCATGTGCAAAGACCCAGTGGCAAGCAACAGTAAAACATGAACAGGAATCCCACAGGAGCAGCACCCTGTGCAAACGCTCCATAAAGCCTCATGTGGAATGCTGTAGGAAAGACGCTCTGAGAGCCAGAAGGGAGAAATCTGGATTTGACAAAAGGCAACAGAAAACAGCACGCAGAGAAGTGACATGATAAAAATGGCCTTAGAAAGATGATCCCAGCAGCTGTGTGTAGGATGGTTTCAAGCCGAGGGAGACTGGAGGCGGAGACCTGCTAAGAGAACGTTCTACTAATTCAAGCACAGTGGGGGGAGGGTGTGGTCAGGGTGCAGAGCCTGGCGGAGGGAAAGAGCACTCCTACGGAAAGGCCATCCTCAGTTTCTCCATCTGTAAAATAGGAGGCTTGGCCAGACGTTTCATCTAGAGCACTTTGAGATCCAATACGTTCTAGATGATCCAAAAGGTAAGATCTGCAAGTGGGCTGGATAGGAACAGGGATCGGGGGAAGAAAGAAAAGCAAACCCCGAGCCACAGCTAAACAATGAGACCAGTTTGGCAAACTGGGTTCTCGCATTTAGTACTCTCCTAAGAGCCTAACTATACGACTGCATCCCACTACCTCAGAGCAGATGAGGGAACGTTCGCAAGTAGGGGGTTAATGGTTCCAACCTTACCAGACCCTCGACATGGCCCAGGATGGCACCATCTTCCACTGGCTCAGGCAGAAGCCACAGAGAGTCCTTGATGCTCCCTGCACATCCTTTCCTTGGGCCAGAAGACAATTACCTTTGCCATCCTAACAGTGCTCCTAATTCCTACTTGGTCTTCAGAACCCGCCTGAAATGCCGCTTCTGCCCCCAGGCTCCAGGCCACCAAACATCAACCAATGCTTCTCCTTCAGAGCAGTCCCCAGGGTAGACTTGGAATTGTAATTGCAGATACACTCCTAGGAACTGTTATATATTTATTTAACATTCACCTCCCTCCACAGACCATTACTCCAGCAAGAGCTGTCCTGTTGACTAAAATACACATAATGCTGAGCACGGCGCTTGGCCCATTGGGAGTTCAGAAATCACCACATCAAATGAATGCATAGACTGTAATGTTCTCTCTTGTACCCACCAGACATGCACCAGAAAGTACCTTCCAAAGGACCACATAATCACCAAATGTCTAGAAATTCAGCCTAAGTTCTCCAGATTATTACAAACTGCTAGGAAGATTTACCAGACGGAATAAAAATACATATCCTGCTGGCAAAGACATGTGTCCACTCTGTGGCTGCAGACATCGAATTGCTGAGTATTCCCTTCTCTGGGAACAGAGACTGCGAATACTGCAGCCCTGGTATCTAACCTCTGTTCACTCGACCCTCCATGAAAGGCTTCCACACACACACAAAGAGAGCTGAGACACGCAGAAATCCACACTGAAAGTTTCTTTGGTGTGCAATGGCCATCCTCCTGAACGTGTGATTCTCTGCTACTTAAGGAGATATCTTTCCCTTTAAGATACAGTGAAAGGTGCCAAAGTCCAGTGGAGCTGCGACTTGGGGAAACTCCACAAGTGTTTGCAGGTGGAGCTGGCAGCTCGCTACGGTAGACATCCATCGGGGCCCCAGGAGAGCTTGGACGTATCATTCAGACACTGCTGCCGAGAGCTGGCTTGGAAATTCCTGTGGGACCAGCCCACCTGCTCCTGACGCACTCGTGCCATAGCTCAGGACCATCTCCTCCCAGCACCAGGGATTGAGGGCAGCAGCTCACTGGGGCACTGAGCCCACCCCTCAGGAAGAGGGCTGGAAACAATGAAGGCTGTTACTGGGGCATCACTTTAAACAGGGAATCAAAGTCTATACTGTACTGTCTCCATAGCTCTGGCTCTCAGGAGCCCTGAAATGCCCACCCCCCTCACAGTCACACGGACAGGGCCACTGTCCCTCATTTGCAGCAGACCCTACAACTTGCCATGCTTTCTCCATCACTCATCTATAGATACCTCAAGGAAAATAACGATTATTTATCTCATTTTATTATCTTGGATCATCTTAGAGGTCACACAACCATGTTTAAAAACTGGTAAATCTCCATCTGGTGCATTGATAAATTCTTTATGCCTACAATATTTGAACAGATGAACAAAGATCTCAAAGAAGCTTCTGGGCTCATATGCTGACTGCACTAAGTAGTAATCTCCTCTATTCTCTCTCTGTGACTCCCTTCAATTTTGTGAGCACCTTCCACCCTCCCTATTCCTCTGGGGTTGCCTCACCTAGAACTTCTCACTCCTCACAGACCTGCCCATAATTTCTAAAGACCTTCAGTGACACCTGCTATCTCACAGATATTCTTGACTCTTCTTTCCTACAAGGAAATGTTTACTGAACATACTGACGACTTAAATAACTTTTTTCTTCCCAGGCATTGAATGCCCCCATTTTCCTACAGAGAAAGCTTCCTTATAAATAAATTGGGCCATATTCGCCCAGAAGTAACACTAAAGAACACCGAGACTTGAATCCAACAATACATGAAAAGGGTCATTCACCACAATCCAGTAAGATTATTCTAGGGTTGCAAGAATGGTTCAATATCCTCAAATCAATCAGTGTGATACAACACATTAATAAAATAAAGGATAAAAGAAACACATGACCACCTCATGGGATGCAGGAAAAAAAATTGACAAAATTCAACATCTGTTCACGATTTAAAAAAAAAAAAAAAACAACCTCTCAAAGTTGGTTTAGAGAAAACACACCTGAATGTTATAAAGGCCATCTATGACGAACCCAGAGCCAATATCACACTCAATGGCGAAAAACTGGAAGCTTTTCCTCTAAAATCAGGAACAAGACAAAGATTCCCATTCTCACCACTTTTATTCAACACAGTACTGGAAGTTCTAGCCACAGCAACCAGACAACAAAAAGGCATAAAAGGCATTCAAATTGGTAAGGAAAAGTTAAACTTCTGCTATTTGCAGATGACTTACATAGCAAACCCTAAGGACTCCACCAAAAACTATGGAATTAAAGAATTCAACAAAGTTGCAGGACACAAAGTTAACACACAGAAATCTGTTGAGTTTCTATACTCTAATAATGAAGTAGCAGAAATAGAAATAAAACAATCTCACGGACAATTACACCCCCCAAAAAATAAAATTCCTAGGAACAAACTTAACCAAAGAGGTGAAAGACCTATACTTTGAAAGTTATAAAATACTGATGAAGAAACATGGTGACAAGAATGGAAAGACATCCAATGCTCATGGACTGGAAGAACTAATACTGGTAAAAAGTCCATAACACCCAATGCAATCTACAGAATCAACGCAATCCCTATCAGAAGATGAAAGCATTTTTCACAAACCAGAACAAATAATACCAAAATTGGTATGGAACCACAAAATACCACAAAAGGCTCAAAGCAATGCTGAGAAAGAAAAACAAACCTGAAAAAAAAAAACAAGAAGAAAACAATGACAGACTTCAAGAAATACTGCAAAGCTGTAGTGAACAAAACACTATGTCCCTGGTAGAGAAACAGTCACATAAATCAATGGAATAGAACAGAGAGCCAGGAAATCATCCCACGCTTCCATGGTCAATTAGTCTTTGACAAAGCAGTAAAGATTATCCAGTGGGAAAAGACTGTCTCTTCAACGTGTGATATTGGGAAAACAAGACAGCAACATGTAGGAAAATGAAACTGGACCACTTTCTTACATGATACACAAACTCAAAATGGATTTAAAGACCTAAATGTGAGACCCGAAGTCATAACACTTCTAAAGAGAGCAGAGGCAGTAATTTCTCTGACATCAACTGTAGCAACATTTTTCTAGATATGTCCCTTTGGCAAGGGAAACAAAAGCAAAATTCGACTATTGTGACTACACCAAAATAAAAACCTTATGCACAGCAAAGGAAACCAACAATGAAAAAGTAACCAACTGGATAGGAGAAGATATCTGCAAATGATACATCCAATAAGTGGTTGATATTTAAAATATATAAAGAACTCATCCATCTCAATACCCCAAAATAATAATCCAATTAAAAAATGGACAGAGGACATGAATAGACACTTTTCCAAAGAAGACAAACAGATGGACAACAGACACATGAAAAGACGCTTGACATCACTCATCATCAGGGAAACGCAAATCAAAACCACAATGAGATACCACCTCACACCTGTCAGAATGACTACACTCAACAACGCAAGAAACAACAGGTGTTGATGAGACTGTGGAGAAAGGGGAACCCTCGTGCACTGTTGGTGGGAATGCAAACTGGTGCAGCCGCTCTGGAGAATAGTATGGAGATTCCTCAGAATTAAAAACAGAAAAGCCCCATGATCCAGCAATTCCACTACTTGGTATCTGCCCAAAGAAAACAAAAACGGTAATTCAAAAAGATACACAACCCCTATGTTTATAGCAGCATGATTTACAATAGCCAAGATATGGAAGCAGCCCAACCATCCATCACTAGATGAATGGATAAACGTATGATATACATGCACACACACAATGGAATAGGTCTCAGCCATAAAAAAGGATGATGTCTTGGCATCTGCAACAACATGGGTGGACCTGGAGTGTATTCTGCTCACTGAGATAAGTCTAAGGAACACAAATATACAATTTTACACATATGTGGAATCTTAAAAAAAAGGAACTGAACAATCAAAAAGCAGAATCGGCCTACAAATACAGAGAACAAACTGATGGTTGCCAGAGGGCAGGTGGTTGAGGGGATGAACAAAATGGATGAAGAGGAGTGGGCGGTACAGGCTTCCAGTTCTGGAATGAGTAAGTTAGGGAGGGGGGGCGGAAAGGCACAGCACGGGGAACACAGTCAGTGATGCTGGAACATCTATGCTGACAGACTCAGCTGCACTTGAGGTAGGCACAGCGTGACATATAGCTGTCCAATAACTATGTTGTACATCGGAAGCTAATTAACATTGCGTGTCAACTATACTCAAATTAAAAAAAGGAAAAAACACCGAGCCCAATATGCCCTGCTGTCACTCACTGTTCCTCCCGAGAGGCACGTGTCAAGTCCCTACTCTGACCCACGGGGGAACGATGCAGCACATAGGGAAACCTCTCCCCACTGCAGTCACAGGTCCTCGGCTACACCCCTGCTCCCGGACTAAGTTTTCTGGTTTGTGTCCCACACTGTAAAGGACTCCAACTTTCCGAAGACACTGTTTGCATGTTTGCAAGAGAGGCACGATAACACTTGACCCAGATAAGTCAAGTTAAACACGCACTCTCAGCTTGCAGTCTGTGCTCTTCTAAGGTGGGGGTTCAGGAGAAGACAATCAGAGTGGAGTGACTGTGGCTTTTGCCTATATTTCTAAAAATAACCTTGAGAAACAAGGTAAGCAGGAGTCTCCTTGAACAAAGAAATGCAAAATTCGAGAGGAAGACTGTCCTGAGAAGCCCAAGAGGCAGGCCGCATGCAGAGAGGCCAACAGTGGGGCGACTCTGGGCTGTGGGACGAGGGGACCCAGCCAGCCAGCATCCCACTCCAGAGGCTTAGTCCTGAGGTACCTGCCACCCATCAAACTCCACATCTGCCTGACCCTTCAGGGTCCGCTGCCAGAGGCTGGGTGGGTCTTTATGGATCCCACGCTTGATGGCCACCACTGCAGCCCCCCCACTCATACAGTTCAAAAGGAGATCCAGTCCTCCTTACAGTGGCATCCGCTGTGTTTCTTGCTGAATGAACAGGCCCAAAGTGTGAAAGCAGGAAGACTGGCAGGAAGCACAGCTCTGGGCACACACCTGCAGCCTCAGCCCACGTTCCTGCACGACCACACCAGACGCATCCCAGACAGATGCTCAGCAGGCCCCACGCGCACCTGACCCCCTGGGGTCCCTGCACCAGCTGTCTGCATCAGATGCCATTGCTGAGTGCCATTCCGTTTCCATGGCTCCCACCAGACTGGGAGCCTCTGGAAGGCAAGGACCGGGCCTCACGATCCTCTCTGACTGCAGCACATGACTCGACACAACGCGTTTCACAAAGGACGGCCAGTGAGTGAAGTGCATTGGGAGGAAATAAGAAGCTCGAGAATGTCAGATGAAGCAGAATTTTAAACTTGCCCTAAAGATCAGGAGTGAGTTAGGAAATCCAGAAAAGAGCTGGTGTGTTTTAAACCTTATAGTTCCTTTTTAAAAGTCTTCACAAGAGAAAGCAGCAAGGACGAGTAGGGAGGACGCTGAGCTGGCAAGTTAAAGAATGGGGCAGGAGAGAGACCCCTGAACAGGAACCAGAAACAGCCAGGAGCTTGTATCCCACCAGACATTTGTGTCACAAACTATGGGAAGGGACAAGACTGCACAGCACACAGATCCTTCCAGGGCGCGGTGGCCGGGACACCATCAGCATCGCTAACAGCACCTGTCTGCCGGCTGAGGTTCCGGGAGGACCGAACTTCCAGGCTCCAGCACCTTCGCCGGCTCACCTTGTCCATCAAGACAGTGCAGCCCGTCCGACAGTTCAGTAAAGGTCTATTTTGGGGCTGGACATTTTTCAGACACTAAATTTAGCCAGCTTGAATTCTTCTTAAAAAAATGCTATCCCATTCAGTCTTTTGAAACAGGAAATCCACATTTCATTATAAAGTCGGAACACAGTGTTCTCTGATCAGCTGTGGCGCGCAGGGGAAAGCGAGCGTTAGGGACCGCACACTTGGCAGATAAAAATGCCCCACGGGGGTATTTTGGGAAAGTCGAAGGCATACAAACTAATGGGCTCATGCTCAGATGCCTGATAATCAAATATTGAAAATGTGTGGCCATTCATTATTTTTAAAATAATAACCTATTTTGCAAGTTTAAAAGAGTGATTTTGAATTTACCTTTTTGTGACCTTTTATTAGTGAGTTTGACCATTCTTGAATGCTTATTGACACCATGAACTCCTTTATTGACTTCCTGGTAATCCTCGCCCATTTTTATGCACCCATGAAAATAATCTTTATATATGAAGGATATTAGCCCATTAAGGATGAGATCAACGTGCTACCAAGCTCAGCATGGTGAGCACCGAGCTTTTCTGATGTTCCTTCCCTTGGCTCTCAGGGCTCTTAAACTTGCACGGCCCTGTCCTGAGCCACAGTCAGCACATGCTTGCCCCCTTTTCCCAGAATGTGCTGAGCACTCAGGCCCATGCTGGTGGGGGTACTCGGCTCTGCAGGGAGGGGGCTCCACTGGCTGGAAACTGGTAGCCTGCCCTCATTTAGAAGCACATCTCTGAGGGTGTGATTACACTGGGGACCCTAAGATGAGGCAACACTCCTGGGTCATCTGGGTGGGTTCCAGATCCGATGACAAGAGTCCCTCAAAGAGAGAGACTGGAGAGAGACAGGAGTCACAGACAAGAAGCCACATGAAGACAGAGGCAGAGACCAGAGTGAGGGGGTGTGTGCAGGGCGCACAGCTCGGGGATGCCTCCATCTCGGACTTCTGGTCCCCAGAAATGCAACAGGACACACGTCTATTTTAAACCACTAGCTTGTGGTAATCTGTCACAGCAGCCCGAATCAACTACATACACCCTTTAATCCAATCATTCATTTTCTGGGAATTTACTAGAGGAAAATTACCTAGATTTCCGGAAAAGATCAGAAAAGCTATTAACTGCAACATAATGGCCAAAAATTTTGGGAAGCCACTTTAACAACAGGGGAATATCTGAATAACACTGCACACTGGATTACTACACTTCAAATAAAATCAACTCAAAAAATGTTTTGAAAATATGGGCACAGTCTCAGAAAAGAGTATGAAGTGAAAAACATGCTATAGCTCCCAATTTTGACTTAAAAAACAGCAAGATAGGGGCACCTGGGTGGCCCAGTGGGTTAAGCGTCTAACTCTTAATCTTGGCTCAGATCATGATCTCACCATTCATGAGTTTGAGCCCCACATCAAGACTCTGTGCTGACAGCGCAGAGCCTGCCTGGGATTCTCTCTCTCTCGTTCTCTCTCTGCCCCTCCCCCACTGTCTCTTCTACCCCTCCTTCTCTCTCTCTCTCAAAATAAATACATAAACTTGGAAAAAAATAAAGTTAAAAAATAATAAGATGGGAAGGAAGCATGTAAGACAAAAACAATGATTGTTTCTAGGTCATGGAATTATTGGTAACTTTTAAGTCATTAATATGTGCTTCTCTAAAATTTCTAAATGTCCATCCTAAATTATCCAGTGACTGGAAAAAGAAAGGAGAATGTATGAACGTCACCCAGCTAGCCTCCAATTTCTCCACCAGCTAAGGGAGAGGAGAGCCTACATCATAGTAGAGGTTTCAAAAAGTGGTAGAAATGTAAGAGATAACAGCATCCGGCAGCCAAGCACACACGTTACTGAGGTTGACGATAAGACACTGGCCCCTGGGTTCTGCCTGTTCTTGCTCCCCGAGAAAATCCTACATACTTTACAAAGAATAACCTACATCTAAAATAGAAGGAAACTCTGGGGCCCCTGGGTGGCTCAGTTGGCTAAGTGTCTGACTTCAGCTCAGGGCATGATTTCGTGGTTCATGTGTTCGAGCCCCGGGTCAGGCTCTGTGCTGACAGCTCAGAGCCTGGAACCTGCTTCGGATTCTGTGTGTGTGTCTCTCTCTCTCTGCCTCTCCCCCACTCGCACTCTGTCTCTGTCTCTCAAAAATGAATAAACATTTAAAAAATACATAAAATAAAATAAAATAAAGGGAAATTCTAAAGTGCTGGAACGAAAGCTCACAGGCAGAGCCAAAGGAAGAGACTGTGCACTGCTGACAGTAATCCAAGGCGTCCTTAGTGACACTGCTCACGTGGTCACACTGTGGCCCCTCATTCGACCCAAGGTACCTATGTAGCTATGTGTTGTAAGCAGTACAAGATCTTAGGGGTCTCACCTTCTCCGCAGTTTGGACTCTGGTGATTTATGGGCAAAAGCCAGGTCTTCTCCTTGGCACAAAGAATAGGACAAGATGCACTTGCCTGGCCGGCGTTCCGCATGGTCCGCGGCCACCCCAATCCAGGGGCCTGCATGTGCCCCGGGGTAGCTGCACAGAAGCTCCATCCTGACAACTAGGCTGTGATGGGGTCCCACAGATCCTGCTAGTGAGCAGCCAAGGCTCCTGTCTTCCTGAAGCCTGATTCTCAGCTTTTCTTAGGTCTGTAAACCGGTCCAGGTCCTTCCAGTGGATTCTCTCCTGCTTAAATTAGCAGGGGTTTATTTCCGGTACTTGAGAGCAGAGAACTCTAACTGGTAAATCCACTGTTGAATGAACATATGATCGCTGACCAATGACGGGCTAGGTCCTGTGGCGTTAGTGGCTTTTCACAGGGGTCCTATCGTTCCCTACTTGCAATCTTTTACTGGACAGACGCATCGAGAATTCCTCTAAGACACTATTCTACTATGCAAGTGTTATGTGGAAAAGCTATCGAGTCAGAAGAGCGGTGTATTTGAGGCTGTGCATAGAACACGGAACAGCCACCCGCCTTCCTGGTTTCTGGGGGAAACCAGCTTCCTCCCCCAACCTCCCCCATGTAGCCTCATAGCAGCCAGGTGCAGCCCACCCCACGATGGGTAGGGTTGATGTTAATCCAAGTGATGGCCCTGTCATTCTCTCCAGTAACTAGTCCAGAGGGGCCTGGAGAAGAAGTCAAATCTTCTGGAAACCCTCCAGGCAAGATCTCTTCAGTCAGTAAAATGAAGCAAGGAAGGGGTCTCAGAAGTGGTCAGCTGATCACAAAAACTTCCTCCTCTTTCTGGACCTGCAGGTCTCTGCACCCACCACCAACCTTGCAAGCGACCTGGCAGGTGACAGAGGCCAAGGGGAAAGAGAGGCGGCAGGTGGTCTGAGGCCCTGCCCCCCAGCTGTGCCCCACGAGGTCCTCCAGGTGCCTCGCTCTCCTGGTTACATGAGCACAGAGACCCTGGAAGCCTCGAGTGAGGACAGCAGAGCCACAGAGAGAACCTGGGTCCAGAACCCCCGGTCTGGGGAAAGAACTCACTGATCCAGAACCCTGTTCTGACCTGACCTGAGCTAGAAGCCAAGCTCTGCCACAGAGCTGACGAACACTGTCACTTTGTGACAGCGGTTGGCGGGGTCCCCAACGGGGGGGGCCAGTCCTCTCCTCCCACCAGCTGTGGTCACACCTGGGAGTGACGGCCACCTTCACCATTCAGGCTCAGACCTACACAGTGAAGACCCCAAACAGGACAGGCACAAAGCACGATCCCTGGTGACATGCTGCCCGCCACCCCTTGTGACAAGAGAGAGACACGTCCTGTTTCAGTCATTCTGTGTGGGACTTTCACCCGAGGCCAAACGCATTCTGATACAATCAGAAAAAGAGAAACCAAGAGATCATCAACCCAGGCGGCATCACGGACGACAGTCGGAGCTCTGATCAGTATTCACCTGTCAACAAACACGGAAGGAGCAGCAGGGGACAGGGAATGTTAGGGGCTCGGGACACCGCGGTGACCAAAATTCACAGGACCTTGTCCCTTCCAATCCTGTCCCCTCACACACCCCCATCCCCTCACACACTCCCATCCCCTCATACTGCGACCCTGTCCCCTCACACTGTGACCTCGTCCCCTCACGCACTCCCGGCCCCTCACACAATTCCCGTCCCATCACACTATGACCTTGTCCCCTCATGCACTCCCGTCCTCTCACACACTCCCATCCCGTCACACTGTAACCCCGTCCCTGCACACTGCGACCCCGTCCCCTCACACTGTGACCTCGTCCCCTCATACACCCCTGTCCCCTCACACACTCCTGTCCCCTCACACACTCCCATCCCATCACACTGTGACCTTGTCCCCTCACACACTCCCGTCCCCTCACACTGTGACCCCGTCCCCTCACACTGTGACCCCGTCCCCTCACACACTCCCGTCCCCTCACACACTCCCGTCCCCTCACACTGCAACCCCGTCCCCTCACACACCCCCGTCACTTCACACACTCCCATCCCCTCACACTGCGACCCCGTCCCATCACACTGTGACCTTGTCCCCTCACACACTCCCGTCCCCTCACACTGTGACCCCGTCCCCTCACACTGTGACCCCGTCCCCTCACACTGTGACCCCGTCCCCTCACACACTCCCATCCCCTCACACTGCGACCCCGTCCCATCACACTATGACCTTGTCCCCTCACACACTCCCGTCCCCTCACACACTCCCGTCCCCTCACACTGCGACCCTGTCCCCTCACACACCCCCGTCACTTCATACACCCCCGTCCCCTCACACTGCGACCCCGTCCTCTCACACTGTGACCTCATCCCCTCATACACCCCTGTCCCCTCACACATTCCCGTCCCCTCACACTGCGACCCCGTCCCCTCACACACCCCCTACCTTCGCAGAGCTGATATTCCAGCAGAGGCACGCGGGAAGCGTCCAGCTCCCCAGCTCCGCCACACCACACGTGACCCTCGGCACGTCGCCCGCCCTCCCTGCCCGGTCTCCTCATGCACCACGTGCGGGCGCCGACCTCCCGGGACCAGAGCAGGGAAGACGGGTCCGTGTGTCACGCGCTCTGCACGGACTCGGCACTGGTGGTTGTGACAGGCCGGGGACAAACACCCCAAAATAAAGAACTCACAGCGCGTCGGACGGGAACTAGGGAGCACTCCCTGACAGGGCGCCGCGCGGGAGGGGTGACCGCTGGGTCCGGGAGCACAGGGGCAGGGGCCGAGCTGAGGCCCCGACGGCAGGACACAGCCCAGCCTGGAACCAGGCAGAGGGGTCCGGCTTGAGCAGAGCAACGCGGGGCGAGGACAGCGACCCGGAGGGCCCACCGAGTCGGGCGGGTCTGCGGCGTAGATCGTAGATCGCAGTGGGCAGCCGCCCCTCTCAGGACACCAGAGCTGAGAAGGGGTGAGGCGGGGCCCCCCCACCGGGACCGCTGCGCGTCCTTCCCATCCTTTTTCTCTGCTCAGGCCAGGGACGCTTCGGGGACACAGGGCGACGGTGTCCCCACTCCTCCTAATCCGCCTCCTTCACTTGACGTGCCACGGACGCCTTTCTGTGGTTCCAAGTACTCACTTTCGTCTTAACGGGTGTTGACTTTTCTGTCCCGCGACGGTAATATAGCGAATCTATCTAATGTCTTAGTATTCCTGTTTTCCAACATTTGACCATGAAACGAAGCTGGACTGAACATCGCTTAGCTGATTTCCTATAAATCCATGACTATTTTCTTAGGATATGTTCCCAGAGGTGAAATTGCTGGCACTAGTTACACACAAAAGAAGTTTTGGTTTTCAATGAGGGCCGTGACTGTTAATAAAATATCATTAGAGAAGCAAGTGGATAAATTGAACGCTAAAAAATACCGTTCGGTGGCTCGAAATACCTATACGATCCGTCTTTCGCAACAAAAACAAAACTTTTGAATCTAATGACAGCGATGACCTAGAACGTTAGATCATACAGCCAGGAATGTTTCGCTAAAATAGCCACAATGGAAGTTTGAAGAAGCAATATTCAACTGTTTATGAAAAACTCTAAGTTATCACACTATATATATTCCACACTTAAGTGTCAGCAAACAGATGCTCAAAAGTTTTGTTCAGAAACTGCCAACTACAAAGAATGTCAGAAAAATGGAAATTATTTTTGAAGAGCCAAAAGTTTCACTATTTTGTCAAATGAAAAAGATAAACCAATCGACTGATGTGTTTGTAAATTCCCCAGCTTGGTCAGCCTCATACCCTCTGAGAAAGAGGATGGAGCCTCTCCTGCAGGGCACCAAGGAGGTAACTGGTTGTGGATTCACTTACTCAAACATCTATTGAGCGATAGGACCTAAAACTCTCTGTAAACCGCGGCAGGGAGGGGGGGGTCCAGATCCCCCCTGTGCACTGCTTCTCCTCCACACTATGGACAGAGCTGGGCAGCTGGCACATGGAAGCATGAGGAGCACAAAGCATGGTCTTCCATGAAATAATCCCTAAGAGAGGCACCAAGAACCACAGGGATAACTTGCTTCCAGCATCGAAAGAACCCGTCAACGGGGAAGCTGCAGTTCAAGGAGACCTGAAAGGATAAATCGAGGACAGCACACAAAAGAAACAATGGTTAAGTGTGGGCAGAAGCCTGGAATCATTCTGCTCATGGCCAAGTCAGGAAAGAGGAAACCAAGCAGTGACGGGATCTGACAACAGAGCCTCAAAACCCATGGGAGGAGCCATGGGGGCGAAGGAAGAAAAAGAGACATAAGGTCAGATCTGGGACACTCGTTGTGCCAGGCTGGGTCCCCCCATTGCACTTTCAGGCACCGTCACAGATAGCTAGATTAGATGGGGAGGCAAGGACGCATGAGACCAGCATCCTCCTTCAAAAGCTGTCATTCTGAAAGGGAAGTAAAGGGTTAATCACAGAGCAATCTGAGGTTTACTATAATAGTAGATGCACAGGGAGAGTTACCTAGCCGATGTCACAGGGTCAGGAAAGTTACTACAATGGCTTCTAAGCTCTTACATGGAGTCTGAGTACCACTCCCCAAAACATGGGGGGAGGACAGAGACAGGAAGTGGCCTTGGGGTTGGAGACCATACCCACGATGACCGCATTCACCTGGGGTCACATTTGGACAACACAGTCCCTCATCTTTGACTAAGACATGTTCACTGGGCATGTCTATGCAAGTATGAAGATACGGAAGAGCTAAGAAACCTGAGATGTCCACAGGATATTCAACCCACAAACACTAAACTACAGCAGGTTAGGGCATGAGGCAAAGTCAGGCAGACATGGCTCCTGAACCCACACCTCTCCTCTGTTAATGGAGACAACATGGAAATACTGGAGGAGGTCACTGTGGCCTCCTGTAGGTCAGGTCTGTACATTCTGCTTTCCATGTCTTTCACGGTCTACTGAAACACGCACTCATGAAAACACTTCTGTATCTGTACAACTCTTACATCTGGCACAGCCTCGAACCCTTGCTGTAAAGTCTACCAGGAGAACATCGTGATTTAGCACTAAGGACAATACTTTCTTCACTGAAAAACAAGTATGCCAAGTCCAGCCCATAAGGTGATCATGTGAGGTCCTGTATTTTCTGGTTTTCGTTGACTTGGTAAAAAGGAAACTCTGTCAAATTGTATGCCCAAAGAATCATGCGAACCTTCGTAGTTGCCACACTTGTTTGCTCTAATTGTCTATCAGTATTTTTAGCCTTGTCTTTTGTGGTTAACTCAGGTGAAAACATTTTGGAAATAAGTAGCAAAACAGATACACAAGTAAGAGTAGAAATAATAAATACCTAGGTTATGGGAACTCAGAGAGTCGCTTGATTGCACCCAACAGAGGATGGTGCGAACTGGGCTCCACTGTGACTTCATGACGCAAACAGTCAACACTCACCGAGCACTTACGGCACACTGTTCTACATGCTATACGGCCATCAATTCCTTCAAACGTCAGGACAGTCCCACAGAGTTACTTGCATCTGTACCTCTCCTAGGGACAAAGGACTGCCATAGACTGAAGTCAAATCAACTGGCCCTGGGCTGCCCAGCAGGTGGGACTCCAGAGCCCGCACTCTTCACCACCATGTACACTGCCAACATGGACCCTGTCGGTCGGTGCCAAGCTAAATCAGTAGGACCCACGTTCCTTAAGCACAAGAGGATGAGCTTATTTGCCCAGCTTATGTTCTCTATGGACCCCAAAGAGATCATTGCAGCATGGCTGTTTTTGTGCAGAGTATGTACATCGTCGTAAAGATTATGACCAATTACATTGACAAAGTTACTTTTTAAAATATTTGCTGCAATTTTATGGATGGAATGACTGAAAAGGCTTACTCCTCTTTGGCAAAGATTTTCTTTCTTTTTTCTTTTTTTTTTTTCCCGTGGATACACATGAAAGGGTCTATCAGACAAAAATATCACCTCAAGATGGACCAATCTTACACCACAAGGAAAGCTTTAATGTAGACATTTTGGAGAAGCTAAAAAATCCTCACATCTCATCTTGTAGTCAGGGACAGAAAACCCAATTCAAATTGGGGTAGATTTCCTGGTTTATATAACCAAATATCAAGCAGTAATGACGCCTCATGCACAATACGCTCTTGAGACCAAGTGGTCTCCACCCACAGCCAGAGCCCTGCTGTCCCTCACAGACTGGTATTCCCTGCAAGGTGGCTTCCTTTTCAGAGAGGCCACCCCTCCAGGTTGTGAGTTATGGCAAGGACTCCAGGGCCCACATGTTTTTAGCTTGGCTTCCTAAAGTTTCCCACTCCTCACAATGCATATGCCAGTTCTGGGCTCAAAGGAAAGGTCAAGTTCCACAGGGATGCTCTTTCTCCTGAGGCAGGGCTGGGGCTGTGACTTCCTTTAGGCCACGGGGAGCCCGCCTCTAAACAGAGGGCAGACCACCCCAGCCAAGCCCTCAAAGTGGGCACAGGGGACCCTCCAAAGGAAATAGATGGCCTCACGGGAGGGTGAATTCACACCGCATGGCAAGTACAACAGAGGCTGGTCTAGAGAGTTTATCTCCTTCAAGATGCACCCAGAAAGACAGAGAGCTCAAGGTCCAATGTGACGGTTTAGATATCCGCTGACAAACACTCGCGGGGAGACACGTTCTCTGAAGCGCTTGGTGGGAACTGTCAGAACAGCCAGAGAAACGGGCAGGCACCGCTCCAGGGCTGAAAGTCAGGAGACGCCAAGGGGCCCACGGGAAGCTCACCGCCAGCACACACGGGAATGGCACTCACAGAGAAGAACGGGGTTTCACTCACCATGTCCACTTGCCTAGCCAAGGAGACGGATGCTGACGACATCTGTGACCTGGCCCAGCCAGCACGCCCAGGGAGGGAGAGGGGGCTGGAAACGTAAGGGCTCTTCCACGGGCAGATGCAGGAGGCAAGCGGGAGGCAGTACACCCTGCAACCCCACCCTCTTCACCCAGAGCACACGGGCCGGCTCCCTACACACGACTGCTCTGGTCATGAGTGAACACGGAGCACCGGGCCCATTCGCTGTTGTCACAAGCACCCACCAAACGAGCACACACACGTGAGAAGCTGGTGTTCAGCTAGGTCCACGGTGAGAGGACACAACACACCCATAAAACTGTGGTGGACAAAGAAGGACTTTTAAGTTCCTGAAGTGTTTGGCCCACTAGCTTCCTGTATGGGAGCCTACAGTTCTCTTATAACCAACATACTGGCAATGCTCTAAAGAGACTCCCATCTGTCCAAAACGATGAATCACAGTTCTTTTTATTGTATCCACTGAATGAATGACCCTGGCATATCCATTCCAAGGGCCAATAAATAATACTTTAAATTATTTTGCCTTCAAAATCTATACTCCAAGTATTCATCACTCAGCTTCTTCAGTAATCATGAAGTCTTCCTCACGTAGGCACAAGATGTAAGATAATCGCTAAAAACAGACATAAGAAAACCTCTAATGATATTAAACATATGAGAACACTTTTGTTTCAGACCTGGTGTGGTTCTGGACATCTGGGATCCAACGAGACCCAAATGCTGCAAAGCATGTTTTTGCTCTTAATATTTAATTTGGAATTTCCCCCAATTTCAAAAACAAAGTAGACAAAAATAAGAGAAGAGATTGCCATAGAAGGACATATTTCTGTCCCTGGGGAGATATAATGCAAAGTGTCCTGAATGCTATAAAAATAAACGCTTTTTAATTCATCTAAATCATCAGGACATCAGCCATGCCAAACCAGTGGTGAAAGAAGACATGTTTCCTTCTGTCTCGGGCAGAACTACTTTGGACAACTCTAGCGTAAGTACCAAGTTTCTTGGAAGGAAAGGGAATACATGATTAACAGAATGAAAAGTTGGCTTAGACAGCTTTTCTGAGCAAACATCTCTGTGGTGAGAAAACACTCATTTGAATCCATGGTCACCTTGGATTACCATTTGGGGCAGTATCTGGCTTGCTCAGCGTACCCTGTAACTGACAGTGATCCTGCAGATGTGACATCACTAGAGGAAGTCACTCAAGGCTTACTGACTTCTTCACCAGGAACAGAGGGTTTCAGGAGGAGAGTTCATGAAGGGGCAGAGAGGCTCACAGATACAGAGTGGGTCTCCCCTGACAGGTGATTGGTGACAGTAAACCACGCTTTACAGACCTTCTCAAGCTGGACAAGACATCCACAGTGCTCTAGAAACAGGCAGTGTGCTTTAGGACAGGACTTCCTCCCCTACCTTCGTTCATTAGGTCCGTACTTTGCCCAGATGTGCCCGAGCAGACCGTATTCCCCAGTGCCGGCTAGTCGTGTTCCCTGATGTGAGGCATAAAATATTCCAATTTGTTCTCCTCCAAGCAATGAAAAAGTCACATCATCTAAAAGGACGTGGTACATGCTCCACAATTATGCTGGAGCCAAGTCTGTGAGTCACCCAGTGCCTGCACAAGACAATTTGGCTACTGGAAAACCCTGATTAATGGCATTTTTTGAACACAAGAATAACAACATGACCTGCCAACAATCACCAGTTTTTCATCGATTCACCATTTTCTGCCTCAGTTATTACCTATTGCCTTACCCTGAGACTATTTAGGAAGCAAAATGAAAATGGCATTGTAAGGCATATGAACCTCACATGTAAATGTGGCTCCTTCCAAAGTGGGGAGAGGGGGTGTGTGTGACGTCAGCCTTGTGACTGGAGGAAGAGAGTCCCCGCTGGAGGAGGTGCATGGACTCCCCTAGGCTGCGCTGGGAGCCTGGGGATTCTCTAGTCACTAATACAACTAATTTAATTCACCATCGGCAATTAAGTACCAGGTCCCCGAGTTCCAACCACATGCCATGCTCCCCAAGGACACACTGCCAGCAAAAGCCCAAGACCCCAGGGATGAGGCCCCCAGAAAAGTCCTTGTCTGAAGTCCTCTGAGCTCCCCTGCCTTGGCTTCCAAGGGGACAAAGCACTGAGTTTACATTCCGAGCTCCAAAACCACACCAGCCCTCGCCCGCAGCCTTAACACCACCAACGAAGAATTCATTCGCTACCCATCGCCTGATTTGTAATCAATACAAGACAGCCCAGGCTGAGAAGTCACGAATTCCTGATTCCAAGCCCCGGCCGGGATCGCCATTCGTTAGGCAGAAGAGACCACAGGCGGCTGGAATCACAGCAGCTGACAAGAGTGGAAGAGCGGCTGCTTGGAGTTTCCCATGCAGATCTCCAGCCGCCCACAGGCTCTCTCCCCTCTCCACCTGCGCCCCCTCCCATCTCCACGCGCGCCCTCTCCACCTGCAAGCCCCTCCCCTCTCCACCTGTGCCCTCGCCCCTCTCCACCCACAGACCTCTGCTCTCGCCACCTGCAGACATCTCCTGCCTCCACTTGGGCCCTATTCTCTCTCCGCCTGCACCCTCTCCCCTTTGCACGTGGCCCTCTCCATCTACAGACCTCCTTGACCTCTGAGATACTCTGCCCGGTGGCCCCCTCCCGACCTCTCCTAACTCTTTCTCCTAACCTTCCCCCCGCCCCCGGTCCCCCGTCCAGCTGGCTCCAAGCCTCTGGGCGCAGCACGCGCAAGAAGGGCTACCAGGTGGGCTGGGGCACCCTCCCCAGCCCGGCCCCACCTGCCCGCGCACGCAGAGCCCGTGCCTGCCGCCCCCACCCCTGGCAGCGCAGGATGCAATAATTACATCCTCATTATTTCTCTGCGATCGTTAGCGAGCGAGCCGAGAACAGCAACAGCCGCTGCCGGGGGAGGCTTGGTTACAAAACCCTGCGCCGGGAGCTCCGCGCTTAGCAACCGCCCCGAAAAAAGCCCGGTGCTCGCGCTCCCACTTGAAGAGCGGGGCGGCGGCCACCCCCTCCCCGCGCTGCAGCCGCTGCGACCGGCACAAGTGGCCCCTCCGCCCAGCCCGGCCCGCGCCCCTTGCAGGCGCAGCCCGGGCTCCCGGCCTCCCCCACCTCCGACCCTCCCTAATCCCGACCAGCGACCCCCTGCGCCCCGGTGCCCTGGCCGCTGCCCCGCGGGAGCCGGACGCCGCCCCCTCCTCGGGCTCCCGCAGCTTGCCGGCCGAGCGCAGCCCGTCCCGCCTCCGCGGTGCCCGCACCGCACCCACACCCCGAGAGCCCAGGGTCCGGGGACCCCCGGCCACCGCCGGCGACGCGCCCAGCCCAAGCGAGGGACGAGGCCGCCCGCGCAGCTCGGGACCCCGTGCCCAGGCTGCCCTGGGGTCCCTGCCCGCGCCCCACGCAGAGCCCAGACCCGCCGGTTCGCACCTTCCTCAGCGCAGACATCCTCGGGCGCTCAGAGTTCAGTAGGTCCGGAGCGACATGGCGCGTGGCCCGTCCGTCCGCCCGTCCGTCCGCGGGGCCGCTGCCGCCGCCGCCGCCGCCGCCGCGCGCTCCGACCGCGCTCGAGCCCGGCGCACGGTCGGAGCTCACCGCCGGCGCCTGCGCACTGGGCGCCCGGGGAGGCCGGGCGCGCTGGGGGGCGGCCGGCGCGCGGCGGCATCTGGGGAGGGGCCAGGCCCGCGCCCGGGGGAGCCCAGGCCCGCGCGCCGCGCCCCCGGCCGCCCCGCCCCGCCCCGCCCGCCGGCGCGCAGGCCACGCCCCGGACGCCACCTGTTGCGCCGGGCGCCCGCAAGGGCTGCGGACGCGAGGAGCTCGGCCTGCGGTCCCGAGGTTCCGGCGCCGCCCGCGGGAGAGTGCCCGAGCGCCGCGAAGTTAGCGCGCGGATCCCACACGTGCCTCGGCCCCCGGCGAGCAGCACCACGCGCTCCGGGTCCCGAGGAGGAACGCGCGCCCAGGTGAAGTCGGCTCCGGACCCAGATGCTCCCTAGCCTGGGAGGACTCGGGAGAACATGCGTGCTCCAGCTGCTGGCAAGGGTGTGTCGCCGTTGTGTCCGTCCTGCGGCTGGGGGTGCCCCGAAGCCGAGCCTCCTCCTCCCTCCGTGGGCGCACTGTCCTGTGCAGTAACTGTGCGTGGTGTCCGCAGGGAAGACGGGGTTCACCATGGCGGCCCCAGGAACAGCCTTCTCTGTAGTTGGAAACCTGGGCGCAGAGCGGCGAGCATCATCCGTGGGGTCTGGCCGCCTCCGTGCGTTTGCTCTCAGCAACACCGAGAAGACAGCGGCCAAGGGAGGAGGAAGGATTAATTCAGCACAAGTTGCATCGACAACCTGAGCGATCTGGACAACTGAGCGACATTGGCCGTATTTCGATAAACCTTCATTAAATACGCGGGAATGCCTTTCCCAAACCAGATGGCCGGCAGACAAGGAGGGTCACCCGCCAAAGACCTCTCTGCTCCGCTGGGAACCGGAGGCCAAGTGTTCTTACTCCCTTTGCGCCCTTGCGGTAATGTGCCTGGAGCAGGTCAGGGGGGCCCCTTGTAACGCTTCTGAAAGAACACACCCCTCCACATCTCCCCCTGGGTTGTCGGCAAGTCTGAGCTGCCAGAACAGTGGGGCCGGCAAGATGAAGGTTCATAGGAAAATGGACAGGGACCAGAATAGGAAGCAGGTGATCAAAAATGTTTGGAGAGGGATGAACCAGCCTTTTCCAGAAATTCCAGGACCTTTAAACAAAAGCCCTGTCTCCATAAGAGTTCTTCTTCATAGAACTGATCACTCCTGTTAATCCATTGCATTTTATTTGACAGCAAAGTTCCAGGTGCCAAGGGTTGTGGATACAAGATGAATCAGAGAAACCTGTTCACAGTCGCATTTCTCTGCAGTGTTTCTAGCATCTTCCAATTTGTCTCTGCAGTCAAAACCCATGAATCATGTGTGCCAATCTCTACCAGAAGTCTAGATTCTACATCAATTTTTTAACAAAAAAAATTTCCTTCCCTCCTCTCCATATTTGTCCCCAACCGTTCCTCTTTTCGAGATTCATGTATTCATTCATTCATGCTACAGCAACGACAAAAATAACGACAATGTGCTGAGTGTCTGTCATGTCTCCGTACGGGAGCCAAACACAGAAACAGCCACTGGTCCTTGGAGCTTGCGGTCCAGGGAGGGCGTCAGTTTTTAAAATTGAACAGTAATATCATTACAAATTACAACTGCTTCTCAGAAGGACAGATGTGGGGTGTTGGTGGAGAAGGTAAAGAGGGCAGCTCCTACAGCGTGGGGTGTCAGGGAAGAACTCTTTGAGGAGGCCACAGTCGGGTTCAAGTGTTACTTTGCCCCAGGTTCACCCGCAAGCAGGTCCTGAGACATCGATCTGGGTGCAGGTAGTTTATTTGGGAGGTTGGTCCAGGAAGCTGGAAGAGAGCACGTCAGGGAGGAAGGGAAAGTGTACAGGATACGATACCTAGCCGGCCATCCCTGTAGATGTCTGGGGCTCAGTCTGGCTGGGGTCCCTGGGGGAACTCTCTGGAGTGCACCTCAGAACTGCTCGACCATGGCTTGGAGGGCTGGACATGTGTTCATCTGATTTCCATCCCCCAGACTCAGAACTGCTCGACCATGGCTTGGAGGGCTGGACATGTGTTCATCTGATTTCCATCCCCCAGACTCAGAACTGCTTGACCATGGCTTGGAGGGCTGGACATGTGCTCATCTGCTTTCCATCCCCCAGTCCTACAGTTCCATCCCCACTGGCCTAGTGCGGGTTCCTCTGGCCGAGCAACTCCTATACCTTCTAGAAAGACCGAGCGGTGGGTTTGGGCTGCCAGGAGGTGAGTGCTGGGGACTGTGCAGCAGAACCACAATCCAGAGGACTGCTTGTGCCAGAGCCTGGGACAAGAGCAGGGAAGGGGCTCTAGGAAGGAGGAAGAGCAGGGAGGTGGAGGGAAGGGCATGTGGGTCGGTGCTCTGACCAGTCAGAGTGAGGGGGACAAAGTGAGCAGAGGAAGAGTGGTGTGAAAGTGGGAGGAGGATGAGTCCGGGGTTTAGGAAACCTCTTAAGGTCTCTGAATATTATCCTGTATCCCTGCTCACATTTGAGCGGGGAAAGATACTCTCCACCGACAGTCATGACATTTGTGGATGAAGCAGTTTTATCTCTGCCTTCCCAATCTGTATACCTTTTATTTCCTTTTCTTCCTGCATGAGCCAGGACTCCGTCCCGTGCCATGTGAGAGAGAGAGTGTTGGGAGGGACACCTTTAACCATAGGGTTAACATGACCTTAGCCGCAGGGTTTCCATGGATGCTCTTTATGAAGTTGAAGAAGTTCCCCTTAGTTGCTTGTCTGATGAGAGTTTATATCATGACCGAATGTTGGATTTTGTCAAGTGTCCTTTCTGCATCTATTGATAGGATCATGCAATTTTGTACTTTAGTTTGTAAAAGTGTTGGATTACCTTCACTGGTTTTGAGTGGCAGACATTTTGGCTGCAATGAGAAGAGACGGACGGAGGCGAGAGTGAGGAAGAACGCATGGAATTGGGGAGCTCAGTCTAAATACCCCGGGGGGTTCCAGTGAGAGATGGTGGAGACACGAAGGCAGGGAAGGCCAGAAATGCTGCAGGGAGAACATCCTTGGCTGGTTTTCCTGGGCAAGTTACAGGGGGGAGAAAGAGAGAAGAGGCTCAGTGATGAGCCACGCTGGGCTCTGCACGGGGGCCGATGGCACTTCAGGGAGATCACCGAGTGGTCAGCCTGCATGGGCAAATGGGTGACCTGGGGTCCTGTGGCATAGGAACAGGTGCAGCGAGGGTGGTGGCAGAAGACACGCTGCATGTGGCAAAGTGGAGGCTGATGTCGTCATCAATTCTTTCAAGTCTGGGTGTGAAAGACATTATCACCTTAGGACAGGAGGAAACTCTGGTTTCTGGGGAGATTTTGTTGTAAAGCCACCATGTCCAGAGTGGGCTTGAAGTCCGGTGGGGATGTTGCCAAAGAGAAGGAAAAGTTCAGGATGCAGCCTCATTGAGGACATGATTCCCGCACACATCCCCTCCTCCTGCACCAACATGTTTTACTTTATTTCTTGGAGCAGTTTCAGGTTTACAGCAAAATTGAGGGGAAGGTGCAGAGACTTCCTACATACTGCCTGCCCCCCCCCACAGCCCCCCACTGTCCACACCCCCACCAGATGGTGCCTCTGTCAAAACAATGAGCCCACATTGACCATCATCACCCAGAGTCATAGTGAGCCCCATCAGGGTTCACTCCTGGTGCTGGACACCGTGTGGGTTTGGACAAGACTCACCATCTCCTGAACTCGAAAGTCCTATTCAGCTGTTTAACTGATGCCTACATTTCTGTGTCTCGTGAGCGTCCAACCTCACGTGTCCCACCCCACAGGCCCCACCCAAGGGTGCTCCTCTTGGATGTTTCCCATCTCCTCAGTGCGGCTGCAGCCTTCCAGTTTCCCGAACAAAATTGTGTAGATGTGTCACTCTCCTCTTCAGCCCACACTGGTCAACACAAAAATCTCTTGCTCTGTCGTCGAATAGAAAAATCCGAGGACTTCTTCCTGCGAGCCCGGATGCTGCCGCCCTGACTGGCCACCAAGGTCCCTCTAACTGCAATGCCTGACACTGGTCTCCCTGCTTCCTCAAGGCCCCTCTGTGAGATGTATGTCAGATATCACACCTCTGCTCTCCCGGGCTGATGGTTTTCCTCCCTCGCTGGAGAACGCAAAGTAGTATGATCCCCTCTGGGTCTTGTCCCAACACTGAGGCCTTTTTCCTGACAGATGGCATCAGTCCTTCTGCCCCCTCAAGAGTCTCAAGGGACATTGCTGCCCTTCTGCTGAGTGATCTTTGCCCAGCTATCACCGAGCCCTGCTCCCAGCCTGGCTCACACGACCTTCCTGACCATCCGCTTCCCCACACTCGTGTCCGTGTGACACATGACATGCTGTGTGTCTCACTTCATCCTCTCCTGTCTGCTGTCATCAGGCCATTCACGACATGTTCTCAGCATCTTGAACAGTGTCCTGCATTGACAGACTCTGGGGAATATATTTTCCAAAGAGGTAAATTCAAGAAGAGGAGAACACAATAAATCCAGGCCGCAGAGAGGGTGCAGTAGGGTTGGACAGGGTGCCCAGGGAAGAAACCCACCTGGGGGAAGTGGACCGGCGGGGAAGAGGACAGCAGAGGTCAGGGGTCTTCCCCACAGCAGTCTGCGGGCTCTCTTCCTCCCCTTGGCCTTCACACCCCTAGTGCTGGAGTACCTGTGGACACCTGGGTGCAGGGTGGGCGCTAAGTGGACCCCTGCACTGCCCCCACCCCTGCAGCACTGGCACCCCTGATTTGGGGCCACAGAACCCCAGGTAACACCTTAAGTGGTCACAGAGCCACAGGACCAAGGGGCGCCTCCCACTGAGTCTCCTCTCCCCTTGACCCCCTCCTGCTGACCCTTCTCGCTATCTTCCTATGACCACGTCCCTATGAACTCCTTCCCATGACCCCCTTTCCGTAGCCCCTTCCCCCTGAACCCCTACTCATAATACCTCCTTAAACTTACAGTGTTGTCTTTCAATTATATTTTAATAAAACTGGGAAAAAATAAAAACTTCCATTTTTTCATTTGAATATTGATAGTTAAACGGTAATAAGGAGAGGCTATAGCTTAATAGGCTTTATATAAGACTGGAGTTCCCTGCGTCTTCTGACTTTCTTCTAAGGCACCAAAACCGGGAAGCCGGCTCACCCAGTAGTCAGTCACTTCCCTCTGAGCATGCTCCAAGCACTAGCGCCCTTGGTCACGCCCACGGCACCCGCAAAAACCAATCCACAGCCGGGACTCCGCTGATTGGCATCCAGCGGGAAAGACCCTGGATCCCGATTGGGCACGCCTATTGTTGTGGGTGGGCATAGAGGTCGGAATCCGGAAGCGTCGCAGCGCTACTTTGGCCCTGAAGCTGTTGGCGCCGGGATAGAGCTGGGGGTCGCAGCATCGCCATGGCAGCGCTGAGACGGCACGGTATGTTGGGTAGGGGTCTGGGGGCGCGGGCGGGGGGCGCAGGTGGTTAGTGGGGAAGGGGACGCGGCCCTCCCAGTTCCTGCTCTCGGACCCAGACCCCGGACACCCGGCCCACCCACCGCCGGGAACCCAGAGCACGGGCCACCTCCTTCCGGGACCCCCAGCCCACTCTCCGCCCTGGCTCCATAGCCCTCCCTGTCCACCTCTCTCCCGAACCCCCGGCCTACCCCCCGCCCGGACCCCAGAGCCCTGTCCACCTCCCTCCCGGACCCCAGAGCCCTGGCCACCGCCCTCCCGAACCTCAGAGCCCTGGCCACCTCCTTCCGAGACCCCCGGCCCACTCCCGGCTGTACCCCAGAGCCTTGTCCATTTCCTTCCTGGATTGGGACCACCCACCACACAGACCCTAGAGCCCTGTTCAACTCCCACCCAGACCTGGGACCCCAGCCTACCTCTAGCTCGATCCCTGGCCCACCTCCTACCTGGTCCCCAGACCCTGACAGGTGTTGGGGAGGGTGGGGGTGGAGAACGGGGATCACTGAGGGCCAGAAAGATCACCAGGAGCCAGGAGGACCCCCCCCACCCCCTTTGGGTCCCCGGTGTCTCTGGGATCCTCATCGCAGCCCTGGGTGTCCAGGGGCACTGGGCAGAGGCAAGGAGGCCTGTGGGACCCCAAAGGAGCGAGGAAGGAGCACATTTCCATGAGTGACTGTGGGATTGCAGGGTGGAGATGGGGCGGTGGACACTTCCCAAAGCCGATGCAGGGACCTGCGGCTCATACTGAGCAGTCTGCTTGATAACTGGAATTCCTCCCTGGGAACAGGTCAGAAGCCTTTTTGAGCCTCATTTTCTTCACCTGTAAAATGGACATAATTCTGTACCTCGTACCCAGCCTTTGTTAACTGATAATATTTTCAACCAGCACTCAAGGGACGGAATACAAATGTATTGGTTAACATTTTGGAGTCTTAGAAACTGTATCTTCTCATTACCACTTAATCCTCAGCATTCAAAGGACAAAAGGGAAGGTTTTGTTTATCCCCAGTTTTATTGAGATATGGTTGCCATTCAACCCCGTACCTGTTCCACGTAGGCAGCACAGTGATGTAACGTGTGTGGACGCTGCCAATGGTCCCCGTAAGTTAGCACCTCACATAGTCTCCTTGTGATGAGAACTTGTAGGATTTCCTCTCTTAGCAACTTTCAGCTCTACCACAGAGCATTGTAAACTCTGGTCGCCGTGCCGTACGTGACTTTCTGGGAGTTACTAGTCCTACAGGACTAGAACTGGAAGATCGTACCTTCTGACCTGCTTCTCCCAATCCCAGTAACCACCTCCCCTTCTCTGGTAACCACCAGCCTGTTCTCTGCACCTGGGAGTCTAGGGTTTTTTAGACGCAGCAGATAAGTGAGATCATGTGGTATTTGTCATTGACTTATTTCGTTTAGGGCAAGACTCTGAGGGTCAACCTATGTGGTTGCAAATGGCAAGATTTCCTTCTTTCTTAATGGCTGAATATACCACTGCGTGTATACACCACATCATCTTGATTCATCCATCCTGGAGGGACTCTTAGGCTGTTCCATGCCTTGGCTCTTGTAAATAGCACTGAAATGAACGTGGGGATGCAGATATCTCTTCGAGCTCCAGATTTCATTTCCTCTGAATAAATACTCGGAAGTGGAGTTGCTGGATCATAGGGTAGTTCTGTTTTTAATATTTTGGGGAGTCCGCCTTCTGTAGTGGCTGCACCAACTTACATTCCCGCCAACAGTGCACACAGGGTTCCCTGTCCTCCACGTCCTACTATTTCTTTTTTTTTTGCCTTTTTGATTACTGCTGTTCTAACAGGTCTCTCACTGGTTTGGATTAGCACTTGGTAAACAGTGGTATCGAACATCTTTTCATGTGTCCTTGGACCATCTTTATGTTTTCTATAGAAAAATTTCTATTCAGATCCTCTACCCACTTTCTAATTAGGGGGTTCGCACTTGTTGATTTTGGCTTTTGTCGCATGCGCATCAGGTGTCATTTCAAAAAAATCACCAGGACCGTCACTGAGAAGTTCTTTGCCTGTGTTTTCCTCTAGAAGTTTTATGGCTTCAGGTAAAAGTGAAGGTTTTTGAGACATTTCTTATGTTGCTTGGACTGGTTCAGGCTGTGGTTAGTTTTTTCTTCTTTTCTAAGTTTAGAATGGATGATTGTGGTTTTGCCCTTTGAAATGAAAAGTCAAGTGTCCATTATAGTTAATAAGTGCTTGCTTAAAGTAAGCAAAGGAAACTAATTTCTCAAAAAGGCAGAATGTGGAGAGTACTATAGAGTTCCCTTCTCTGTGGCTTCCTTTATGGGAAAACACCATGCTGGTGCCTCCCTACTGCACCGCATCCTGCTGAGTTTTGACTTCCCCGTAGTGAGCTCTAAAAATAGATCATCATAGGTTAAGATGACTTAATTTCTAACCGGTCACATGTTAGGCTCCAAAAGGAACATTAAAACATCTTAATGAGTACTCAAAGCACTGTTTTTACACACACGCGCGCGCACACACACACCATAAGTAGGACTAGAGAACCTGCAGGTTAAATTGAGGTTCTTGGGAGCAGTCCCGAGCCAGGTGGCACTGTGGTTCTTTGTGGTTGGCTGATAAGCCCTGAGGGTTTCTTCTCCCTCACACAGGAGTCCTTCCTCCTCTACGGTGCGTCCACCCCTTCTCTTCACACCTTCTCACCCCGTGTGTGTGTGTGACCCTTCCAAGCCTCACATTGAATGCTCTTCCCTCTGCAAGAAATCATGGTCCTCTCCTGTGCCTAGTCAATTGTAAAGGCCTTTCTCAGCTCACTGAAGAAACCTTTCATTGTTTTCCGCAGTCAGGAGTCTTCTCTGAAAAGACCTCCTTTTCCCATTGGATCGGTGATAAAATTGTCAAACAAAGTTAGGTTGTTTAAGACGTCGCGGTTGGAAGGGTGGATTAGTATGTATTAAATGTAAGTGGGAAACAAAATATTAGCTTTCTGAGTCTTTTTAACGAGATCACTGAAGAGCGTGTCTCTGGGATAACACTCCCTCTTCCAGAAACACTTACGGGAGATTATAGTTGGAAAAACGTCTAAGCACTTGTAAATTGTGGAAGCATACGGTTTGGGAAGTGTGTGGTGCATGGAGAAGGCCGGGGCCGGTGCAGACGTGCTCTGGCATCCCTGCTCTCTCGCCGTCCAGCTGCCCTTCAGAGACACTGCTTCCCACGGTGGCTGCATCAAGTCAACTTCACGCAGAACTCTTAACACTGGCTCGCACGGCAAATGCATATTGAGTCTGCTGAGTGTGTGTGGCATCTCGTTCAGGCACTGGGGACACAGCAGGGAAGCAAGTGCTTTGCTTCTAGGGAGGTTCCAAGCTGTTCCCTGGGCTAGGGTCACGGTTGCTGATGAGGACACATCCCAGGAGAAAGGTACTCAGCTCTGGCACGTGACACGGACGGGCTGGCAGTCTGTCTGAAGCGGTGGTCCTAGGGTTTTTCCCTGAAAGGTTGCTCCCACTGGGCTGTGTATCCCCCTGATACCCTAATTTCCCCTCAGACAGCGTGTCGCAGAACTCTGCGGCATTCACGGGGACGACGCTTTGCCTTTGCAACAATACTACTTGAGTAATTTTTTTTTTTTTAATATGTTCTATTTTATGTGGGAAAATGTGTGAGCAGTACGAGCAGATATCTCCGGGGCCAGACTCCGCACGCCTCTGTGAGTGAGCAGACAGACGTGAAATGCACAGCCCTTCCATGACTGATGTGAACCGCACGGAGGCCCACACATCCTATGTGGTGGCTGGAGTGGCTTCCTCCCTTCTTGGGGAGGGCGGGCGCATATCCAGCAGGGAACAAAGTCAGGTGGGGTGGCCGTGCTCACGGGAGCCGGTGTTGGAGGAAGCCGGAGGCAGCAGGACAGCACTTGGAAGCCGGGAGGGTCCCCGGCGGATCAGGGATCAGGTGGTAGCTGCCCTGAGGGCCGGCTTCCCCGGGGAAGAGGTGTGCGGCGGGCGAGCTGGGTCCCCATGTCACACAGCGCCGCCCCTCAGCAGCTGCACGGTTAACCCTTCAGATGAGGGAGCAGGGTGAGTGTTCCCGCCACCTGCCTGACAGGCACCTGTTCGACCTTTCCGGACAGCTTCTTGTAGCAGGTGCACAGCATCTCAGGAGGCACCTCGTCCATCTGTAGAGGACCTCACCGCTGCACTCGCCCGGGTACGGCTTTGCTGCTTGGAGTGTGGACGGTGAGGATGGCGGCTCCTCAGACGGCGCCTCCCGAGAGTCTAGAGCGCCCCATCCTCACCCCTCCCAGCTCATACTGCGTGAGGCTGTGCGGGCTTTGGCCCGCGTCTTACGGGAGGTGAGCTCCCCTGGCCCCCAGGACAGGGGGTGCTTACGTGCTGGGGCAGGGCAGCCTGGTGAGAGTGCGCTGTCCATTTTGGACCGGGAGGAACACACTCAGCTCCTGTCCCTCACTCCCTGCCACTCACGACCGCACCGTGGACGCCCCTGTCCCTCCCTGCTCCTGTACTCACAAGATGAGTTGTAGGTGGAGAGGATTAAAGGAATGGATGCAAGTCAAGACCATGGCAGAGTGCCTGTCCCCCAGCAGCGCACCTGTCTCTCATCCAGCACCCCCACCCTTCAGTTAATTTTTGTTAATCCTAAGATGTCTCATCAAGATGAAACGGTCATCTCAGCCTCTCATGTTATCAGGATTAAGTGAGTGAGTGCCCGTGGCCCTGGCTTCCCACCTGCACGTGCTTGTACGTTGGTTGGGATCCTGAACCTGGCCCTGACCTGTCTCTGCCTGCACCTGCCTCCTGTGTTCATGAGGCCGACTGCCAGGTTGGGGAGTGCCTGTGTGATGCAGATGGTCCATTGCTTTTTTTTTTTTTTAACGTTTGAGAGACAGAGCACCAGCCAAGGAGGAACAGAGAGAGAGGGAGACACAGAATCCAAAGCAGACTCCAGGCTTTGAGTCGTCAGCAGAGAGCTTGACACGGGGCTCCAAGTCGTGAACCACAAGATCACAACCTGAGCCAAAGTTGGGTGTTTAACCAACTGAACCACCCGGGCGGCCCTCCAGTTGCTTCTTAATAAGAATTTGTTCCCGCCATGACTGGTCTTCCCAGGGCGCACCTCGCCCAGGAGCCAGGAGTGCGAGCCACAAGATCCTTGTCCTCCAAGGACTCTCCTTGGATGAAATCTGAACTGTGGTGGCCTCAGTTCCAGATGACCGAGCTCTTGTCTTCATCCCTGTATCCATGACTCTGTGGGAGGGCTCTGTGGTCAGCATAACCTACCCCTCACCGTGGTGCTCTCTGTGGCCTGGGTGCTGAGGATAGCGTTCCTAGACCAGCAGGACTGGGATGGGGCGTCTATGTGTGCATGTCTGTGTGTGCACATGTGAGTCTGTGCGCATGTGTGTCTGTGCTCGTGCATGTACATGTGTGTGTCTACCTGTGTGCATGTGTGTATCTCTGCATGTATGTACACATGTGAGTCTCTGTGTGCATGTGTGTGTGTGTGTGTATCTCTTTGCACATGTGTGTCTGTGTATCTCCGCGTGTGTGTCTGTGTGTGCATGTGTGGATCTCTGCACGTGTGTGCACGTGTGTACACATGTATCCATGTGTGAACATGTGTCCATGTATGTGTGCCTCTGTGTGTGTGCGTGTGTGTCTGTGCATGCGTGTGTGCACGTGTATCTCCACCGTGCACACACGTGTGTCTTCTGTACGTGCATATCCACGTGTGTGTGCACATGTATGTCTGTGCGTGTGTATATCTCTGCATGTGTGCGCACATGTCTCTTTGTGTTCGTGTGTGTGCACACGTGTATCTGCGTGTGTGCACATGTGTGTCTGTGTGTGTGTGTGTGTGTTCATACACCTGTGTGCACGTGTCTCTCCAGTCATACCTTCAGCCTTCTCAGTGCCGACGAGGTCCTCTGGCATCTTAGAACCTCAGGCTCTGCTTGGGTTGCACCTCGGTGGGAAGGAGCCCCCCGTTTCTTTGGGCAGCTGAGTGCTCGGTGCCAGCTGGCACAGGGTGACTGCTGGGGCACAGCTTCATCCTTATGCCTGTGATGCTTCTACAGGAGACATGGTCTGGCTTTACTGATCACAGAAATTGCCCAGGCCAGAGCCAGCAAGGCTGGATTAGCACCTCCACCCCATGGCGCCAGCTCCCCTGATGGCGTGCTCTCTCCATCACACACGGCTGCCTTCTGCATCGTCACTGCCGGATTCCTGTCTGAATCCTTCTACCAGGCAGGCTTCCTGTGCTCAGTAAGCATTTCCTGAAGGAACGAATGAATGAATAAGTGTGCTCAGTAAGCACTTTATGAATGAATGAATGAATGAATGAGCTTAGTACTTCCTGAACACATGAATGAATGAGTGTGCTCAGTAAGTACTTCCTGAACAAATGAGTGAATGAGTGAGCTCAGTAAGTATTTCCTAAGCAAATGATGAATGAACTCAGTAAGCACTTCCTGAATGAATGAATGAATGAATGAACTTAGTAAGCACTTCCTGAACAAAGGAATAAATGAATGAATGAGCTCTGTAAGCACTTCCTCAACAAATGAATGAATGGATGGGCTGTTAGTACTTCCTGAATGAATGAATGAATGAATGAGCTCAGTAAGCACTTCTGAAATGAATGGCCCAGCGACCAAATGCACAAATGGCTCCATGTAAACCAAGGGGGTTGGGTGAATGCTGGGTCCTGGCCGCCCAGGGCACCTGTGCTGGGGGTAGGAACCCTGAGCTGCAGGTTTCAGGCACCACAGGGATAGTCATTTGCTTCCTTTAAGGACCCACCCGAGACTGGACAGCATAACTGTGGGAAGGGGCAGTTACAGTGGCAGGAGGGCCAGCTAGCGTGTTGTTGGGGGTTTGTGGGTATGTGGAGACGACGGGGAGTAAGGCAGCAGCTGCGGGGGACAGAAGCTTCCCAAAAACCCTGGATGTGGGGACTGACCTTGTAGGTTGGCAGTTACAGACTACTTTCTTTGGGATCAGACACGGGTCTGGTTGGGGTGTGTGGACAGCAGGTTCCATCCCCCAGGGTGGGACGCTGCTGTTCAGAGGGTGGCGGGCCCCTGTGATGGCACTCCCTGTAATCCTCAGTTTTCCCCTCCATCTGTGGGGGCCGTCTGGGGTTCTTGCGTGACACGGCCAGTCAGGTGCAGCCACAAGAGGACCCGGAGCAGAGGCTCAGGAAAACCAGGGTTGTTACACTCCTGGGTCCTAGAGACAGGGGCACGACATGGGGATGCCCCAGGAAGGCCAGGAGGCAGGGAAGGATTCACTCCGTGAATGGGCTTTGTTGGGCTTGGCTGGGACAGGCCGGCAGGGCATGGTAAACAATTTAGGACCGGCTAGTTTGAAAAATTTTGGTGAGTTTTGAGCAATAAAGTGGCCCTTCTTGCCTTGCACCAGGGCCCAGGATGATCAATGCTGAGGGTTGCTGCCCCTGGGTGCAGGATCTGACGGGGGAGGCAGGTGGAGGGGTCCTGCTCCTGGGTGCAGGGACAGATGGGGGAGGCAGGGCGGAGAGGTCCTGCCCCTGGGTGCAGGATCAGACAGGGGAGGCAGGGCGGAGGGGTCCTGCCCCTGGGGGCAGGATCAGACGGGGGAGGCAGGGCAGAGGGGTCCTGCTCCTGGGGGATGGGACAGATGGGGGAGGCAGGGAGGAGGGTGCTGCTCCTGGGGGCAGGGACAGATGGGGGAGGCAGGGAGGAGGGGTCCTGCTCCTGGGGGCAGGGGGCAGGGGGACAGATGGGGAGGGAGAGTGGAGGGGTCCTGCTCCTGGGTACAGGACAGATGGGGGAGGCAGAGTGGAGGGTTGCAGCTCCTGGGGGCAGGGCAGATGGAGGAGGCAGGGCAGGGCAGAGGGGTGCTGCTCCTGGGGGCAGGGACAGATGGGGAAGGCGGGGCAGAGGGGTGCTGCTCCTGGGTGCAGGATCAGATGGGGGAGGTAGGACAGAGGGGTGCTGCTCCTGGGGGCAGGGGGCAGGGGGACAGATGGGCAGGGAGAGTGGAGGGGTCCTGCTCCTGGGTACAGGACAGATGGGGGAGGCAGAGCGGAGGGGTGCTGCTCCTGGGGGCAGGGCAGATGGGGGAGGCAAAGCGGAGGGGTGCTCCTCCTGAGGGCAGGGGGACAGATGGGGAGTGAAAGTGGAGGGATCCTGCTCCTGGGTACAGGACAGATGGGGGAGGCAGAGCAGAGGGGTGCTGCTCCTGGGGGCAGGGCAGATGGGGGAGGCAGAGCGGAGGGGTGCTGCTCCTTGGGGCAGGGCAGATGGGGGAGGCAGAGTGGAGGGGTCATACTCCTGGGGGCAGGATCAGACAGGGGAGGCAGGAGGGAGGGGTCCTGCTCCTAGGCGCAGGGACAGATGGGGGAGGCAGGGTGGAGGGGTGCTGCTCCTAGGGGCAGGGGGCAGGGGGACAGATGGGGAGGGAGAGCAGAGGGGTGCTGCTCCTGGGCCAGGGGGACAGATGGGGGAGGCAGAGCAGAGGGGTGCTGCTCCTGGGTGCAGGACAGATGGGGAGGCAGGGCTCTGGATGGAGCAGTTTGCACATGGACGTGACTGCCCTGCTTTGCTCTCTCTTAAGAATGGGCTGCCCTGGGAGTGGTGGTCTCTGCAGCCAGAAAGTTTTAAGATGTCAGAACATCATCACCCAGCTCATCCTGGAACAACACGGGTTTGAACTGCATGTGTCCACTTGTACGTGGGTGTTTTCCGGTCAGAACCGTGCAGTGGGATGAGTGTGTTGTCCCTTCCGAGCAACTTTCCTAATGACCTTGTCTTCTCTCTGGTTTCCTTTGTTGTGAGAAGGCACGACAGGATACATGTAGTGTACAACGCAAGTGTTCATCGACTGCTATTGGCCAGACTTCTGGTCAAGTTTAGGGAGACTCACAAGTTCTCCTGACGGGGAATTTCAAGGACACAAAGGTCCATGCCCAAACCCCACATCATTCAAGGGGCAGCTGTACCCTGAAGGTGAACTGCGCGCAGCGTGTGGTGACACTGGCCTTATCCTAAGGGCTCTGCCGGAAGGCACACGTGAAGTGCGTGGTCCACAGCCACAGCCCGGCTGACGGTGACACAGAGCAGCACCGACAGCCAGCGTGGGAGGGCATTGTTTGGGGGGAGGCCCACGCGTGCCTGGCTCGGGGGCTGGAGAGGAGGCGCCTGGAGGAGGCCCAGTCCCCAAGTGGAGGTGGCTTTAGGGACACCCGTGGGGTAACGTTGGGCAGTGGAGGGAGCAGGCACTCCCCAGTCTGCTTTTGCGCAAAGCAAGCGGTTAACCTCCCTACTTGTGCCAGTGACCCGCAGCCAGTCTCACCTTGTGCGCTTTGGGCAGAATTCGAGATCTGAGCGACGAAGAGCCACTCTTCATCGAACTGGGAGTGATAAAAGTTCTGGAGTAAACGTGACGGGTTATCCTGGGTCCCCAGGATGTTGAAGCAAGTTTCTCAAGGCCCTTGCTGGGCCGCGCCCTGGTCCGCGGCGTGTCCTTCGGGGTCCCGCGTGGGGCAGGGCTCCACCGTGCCCACTGGTGGCTGATCCAGTCAGTGATGTTGACACTCTGCAAGAATTAGAGACAAACTTTGGACTTTTCTTTAATGTGAAAGTTTGGGAGAAAATGAATATTCGGTGTACATCAATCCTTACACGGGAGAGCACGTGTCAGTCATGGTGTACGTTCTAAGTACGTCCCATTTGAGAGCAGTCTCTGGTTTTATTTTGAGTACTGTTTCCCTTTTAATGAGTATTTCAGAAAGCTTGCCAACTCTTGCTTAAATCTTAGCTAATCATTGTTACATTTATGATTCTATTATGAAACTCATTAAGAAAGTATCATTTATTAAATTAACATATTATACTGAACTTTTCTATCTTGTGAAGTGATATAGTGCTATTATCAATTTATTCCTTTATTCCTTGATTACAGACAGTGGTTAAATACCTTGCTTCATTATTGGGATAAAATGGAAAAATAAAACATTGAACATTGTTGAGAAAGCTATGGATAGGCTGGCAGGTACCAGGCAGGCATTTGAACGCAGTCTTTATGGCAAAGATAAAATTCAGAACATGAGATCCCAAGAAATACAGTAACCGTGAGAAGTTTAGATTTAAAGCATCTGTTAAAACAAGATACTCAGAAGTCATCCATTTCAGGATGGAAAGGGGGGATGGCTTGACCTGGCATTTGCTGAGATGGGAGATTTCTCCCTTCTCGCTGGAGCCGTGACTGGTGCGTGTGTGTCTGTCACTAGTGCACTCTGGACGGTTTTCCTGGCGTCAGGCCAAGGTGAGGACAGGGCACGGTCTCTCAGCCACGGCCACCGAGCTTCTGTTTTCAGTAGCAGTGTTTCTTGAGTATGATTTCAGGAAGCCTGGCAACCGTCAAGTTCTAGATGATCACTTTTCCACATGTAAGTGTGTTCACCAGAAACCTAGAGAGTGTCGTAAACCTATTCTGTTTTCCTCTCAAGCATTTTAAAGTTATGTGGATATTTGGGGTCCCTTCCATTTTTGTGTAGTTCCAGTGAGCATGTAGTCTCGTTGGCTGTGCTCCTTCCCAGTAATGTCCACCCTTTAAAAGACTGCTTTTGAACTAATTGCCTTCCTCATGTCCCAGACTAGCCCCACACACGTTTTGCTTGTCCCCTCAGAGTCCCGCTTTTCCAGGAGACCGTGGTTTGCAGGGATGAGAACATAGGTTCTGACAAACTTGCCTGTAGAATCACAAATGAGTGAACACTTCCATTCCGCAGCAGACAGCTCTCCAGATGTATGGCGTATACTTAGGAGGACTAAATGCACAGCCGCTCCCCCACTTTAAATAAAGTAGACTGTGAACACAAATATTCAGGGGAACCTGTATTACTTGGTGATCCAAGTGAACTTTTTTAACAGAAAGAAAAACATTCCTGATATTGATGGGGGGGGGGGGTAACATCCTCAGTGGTGTCAAAGGTCATGGGGTGCTTTTTCTGTGCCACCTTTTATAATTCTCTTTTGCTTTTTTCAGAATGGAATATTCTAAAAGAAAATGTTCCTATTTCCTTTCCTTTTTTCATAAGAGCTGTTTCAAATGGAGCACACAGCCGTTTTCCCCTATTGTGAGACTGCCTGGCTAGGAAGTGCTGCAGAGTGCAGCCAGCTGTCCTGCAGGAGTTCACCTGGGGGCGAGGGGGGACTCACCTGCGGGGGCTCACCTGGGGGGGCTCACCTGCAGGGACTCACCTGTGGGAGCTCACCTTCGGGGGCTCACCTAGGAGAGCTCACCTGCAGGGACTCATCTGTGAGGGCTCACCTGGAGGAACTCACCTGCAGGGACTCACCTGCGGGAGCTCACCCGGGGGGCTCACCTGCAGGGGCTCACCCAGGGGACTCACCTGCAGGGGCCCACCTGTGGGAGCTCACCTGGGGGAGCTCACCTTCGAGGGCTCACCTAGGAGAACGCACCTTCAGGAGCTCACCTGCAGGACTCACCTGGGAGACTTACCTGTGGGGGCTCACTTGTGGGAGCTCACCTGTGGGCGCTCACCTGCGAGAGCTCACCTGGGGGGCTCACCTGCAGGGGCTCACCTGGGGGACTCACCTGTGGGAGTTCACCTGGGGGGCTCACCTGCAGGGGCTCACCTAGGAGACTCATCTTCGGGGGCTCACCTGGGAGAGCTCACCTGGGAGGGCTTACCTGCTTGCCCTCCAGAAGCTTGCTGCACACCGCACTCATGGCATTCTCGGGCTTCTGCTCTAACATCACAGCAAATGGGAAAGCAATTCCTTGAAATGCTGCTGTTAACACCTTTGTTAAAAATGGAATATACTCTTCCCTTTTTATGCCCGAATGTCAGATTTAAACCCAGTAATTGCACTGAAGAAGAGTTAACATTTGTAGTGAGTAAACGCACACACACACAAGGTCAAAAGGTGCATTTCAGCAAACCAGAGATGAAAGACTTTTTAAAAACGATGCTTTGCTATGTACCAGCATCCTGAAAGACATAATGATATGGTAAAACCTTGGTTTGCGAGCAAAAATCATTCTGGAAACACGCTTGTAATCCAAAGCACTTCTTCGACGTGAAAGTGAATTTCTCCAAAGAAATAATGGAAACTCAGATGATTCGTTCCACACAAAAATATTCGTATAAAAATGATTACAATACTGTAATATAATACAAAATAATAAAAATAAACCAACTGACCTGCACTTATCTTTGAGGCCAGCGTGAGGAAGACCGGAGAGAGGAGGGTTACTATGTAGGATGACTTTCACTGTCACTGACGGAATGACTGCCATCTGTTGGCTCAACGGAATCTTTTTCTTTTCATGCAGCTTTAACAAGGAACCTATCCAATGACACTTGCCTTTGCCTCCTTTTGAGGATTTCATGGAAACGTGACATTGCATTGACGATCATGCACAATCCTGCAGCAAGAGTGAGAGAGAGAAGAACCATCGGCTCAGTTGTGATCATGTGACGTTTGTTGTCACATACGGCTTGTATTGTAAGACCTCACTCATTTATCAAGTTAAAATTTATTGGAAATGTTTGCTCGCCTCGCAGAACACTCACAGAACAAGTCACTCGCAATCCAAGGTTTTACTGTACTTTCTTTCCTGCTCTGCTTTTAACATGACTCACTAAGTAGATTTGGCCAGTTGGAAGATGTGCTTTGTTTACAGAATTAAGTCCATATTTGCAGGAAACCATCAAGCGGTTCGTCGAGTACATGTTTCATTCATAACTCCGTAGGCTCTGAGTAGCAGTGAGAGTTTAAGTGGCTGTACAACATGTTGTTAGGCCTGAAATAGCTGGCTACTTCTGTTTAAATAAACTACGAACTCTTTTAGCGACAGAAGAGTCCATGTGACTGCTTCCATGCACCGTGGCCACATTGTCCCCTAGAACTGCAGTGTTGCTGTGTGCATGCGGTGGACCGAGGGCTTGTTTGTCTCAGCACAGCTGTGCGGACCTGAAGGTCAGGCACCCCACAGAGTCTCATTCCCGACTTTATCGTGTAGTCTCAACACTGAGATAGAGTGAGGCACGTGACTGAATCTTCCAGCAATATTAGTTGCCAGAAAGTAATTGTTATTTTGTTATACATTGCTCTTTAAAGCTGATTTTTTTTAATTAAAGTGATATTTTTACAAAGACGTTATGCTTTAAGTTCTGGCAATTGAAAGCATTAGATGTGCATTTATTAGCAAAATGATTTCATTCTGAGATACCTGGATAGTTAGATTGGGTTCAGACTTATTAGTTAAAATTCTCATTGAAGACAAAACTCCCCCTTGACATTGAGAAACCCATCATGACATCTCTTAGATCATCTATTCTTTTGCCTATTGATGGTGCACTTTGTAAGTAACTCATGGATCATGGACAGTAGGACATAAAGCCAGCATTTCCAGTGTTCGGTATCCTCGTCAATCCCAACGACTGTCAGGAATTGTGTACCAAGTACTCATTCTCCTGTGACAGTGCTGTACCAAGGAGCGGGGGTAGGAAGGAGTCTCTCGAGCACCTCCAGCTTCTGGAGAGCCAGCGTGCCATGGTGCAGTAGCCAGATGCCAGCCTTGTCCTGAGAAGCACCTAGTCCCGCGGGAAAGGACGTTTTTGCTTATGAGGTTTTAACACCTGCTAGTGTAGGAGAGAAATCACATTCGCCACTTGGGTTTACGAGATTCTTAACCCAGCTTAGCTTAGGGTGCTGAAAGGTTTTCTTTCTGTTCTGGCTGTTGGACCACTGGGTTGAATTTGTTTGTTTGTTTTTAGTGTTTATTTTTTGAGACAGAGACAGAACATGAGTGTGGGAGGGGCAAAGACAGAGGGAGACACAGAATCAGAAGCAGGCCTCAGTCTCTGAGCTGTCAGCACAGAGCCCGACACGGGGCTCAAACCCATGAACCATGAGATCATGACCTGAGCTGAAGTTGGACCCCTAACCGACTGAGCCAACCAGGTGCCCCACTGGGCCCAGTTTTAAAGGCAAAGTTAGGGGAACTGTGTCTGTCATTTGCTAAAATGTAAACTGAACAGACCTTCTCGACCTTTGTGAATCGGCACATCTGAATCTGCACTGTTCTCCCTCCACCTCCACATGGTCACATAGGATTTAAAGCTGAAGTGCAGAACTTTTATATTTAAGTTGTGTTTGTGTTTACATTTGTCTTCAAGCCTTGAGTACGCGGCCTCTTTTCCTGCGATCTGAGGTTGCCTGGAGGCTTGTTCACAGCGGCTCAGGTCACTGATGATCACCCCAGGTTTCCTAGACAGACGAGGTGCACTGCATGTGCCCCTGTTCCTCACAGGCACGCCCAGGCCCTGCTTCTGACACCGGCCGCTTGTACACGATGAGGCTGGAGCTGCTTGTGGTGTCGGGAAGTGGCCCTGGGCATACAACATGGGGTGGGAAAGGCGAGTTCAGTTCTGCGTCATTGAAATAACAAGTGCTGTGTGTAAACACCAGCGTGGGTGTGGAGGTTCGCCCTTTAGTGGCTGGTGGGAAGTGTGTGAGGGGGAGAGGCATCCCAGAGAGCCCTACTCGTGGGTGAGGTAGGGCCACATGTGGTAGGTACAGCCACATCTGTCACACAGCCATGCCTGTCTCAGTGCTGCCATGTCAGGGGCGTTTCTGCCCATCTTGTGATGGGAAGTGCTGGGGCTCAGCTAGCCTTAACCCGGGGTCCTACCTAACAGGGGCAGAACAGAACATTCCTCTCTGCCCTTTAAGGAATCACACGGCGATGGAATTTCTAACTGATATCATTGAGTACCACGGAACATTTTTTTTTTTAATGTGCAAAACAAGCTGCTTCTCCCCACAATCCAGTTTGGGTGCTGCTCCGAGACACCCTGCCTGTGAACGTGTTCTACAGAAGGCTCTGGGAACACTTCCCCTCAGCAGATTGTACTGGAAACACGCTTTGTGCCAGGTCCTATGCCAGTGAAGATTTTGTAGAACATTCAACAGAAGTGCATGGGGAATCTTTTACTGCTAGGACCTGTGGCCTTAAATGGTTGTGTCACTAGCACGGACGGTTTTCCTTCCTCCCTGGGAGCCACCAGGCTGCACAGGCTCCCAGTGCCGGCCTGGTTTTAGTAGATTATCTGAGGAGCCATCAAGGTGGAGGGCACCCTTTCGTATTTTTAAACCCTAATTGTGTTTTTATAACTCGGCCAGGTCAGTGGGAGTCATTTCTAGTAGGGACACTGCCCGAGAGTGTGATGAGATTGGGAGGGTCTGTGACTTCAGGGTCCTGTCCCTGCCGAGGGCCACCCACTTCCAGTCCCCAAGCACCCAGCGATGGAGGGATCTGGAAGCTGGCCTGCCTGCCCCGAGCGCACTGACTCTGCCCCTGACTGCTGGCCACCCCAGAGCAGCTCTCTCCTTCATGCACCCGTTTCTACATTTACCAAGGTTAAAACAAACTTACTTTATTACGCTTTCCCTCACCTCTTCCAAGATGCCGTTTTGAGATTCAAGCCCGTTCTTTATCCACATTATATCCGGACAGAAATGCTTATTCATTATGACAGCTTTCTCCCCGGTTAAAGCAGAATGTCAACTAAAATAAACAAAGTGGAAAATCTCCCTGTACTTGCTGGAACCAGGCTTGTCTTCCTAAGCGCAGCGGGGAGTGTGTGCAGATGCACTTCCCCAGGGAGTGTCCTGTGCTGCGGGCCCCCCAGGCCCTGCTCTGTCTGCCCGGCTCCACCCCTCGCCCCAAGCTATTCTGTGTGAACCTGTCTAGGAGGACACTTTGCATCCAGGACCTGGACCCCAAAATCGGAGACTGGTTCTCAGTCTGTACTTTACACAATTTCAAAGAGAGAGAACATTGCAGGGAAGAAAGATACTTGTAAACCCAGTCATGAACACCTGAGTTCGTATGCTCCACTCTCCAGGCCTGCTGCCCTCTCTTCCCAGCCTGGCTCCTGTCCCCACACCTGTGGACATCCAGGCTGCTGGTCCTGTAGGGAGTGGGTCCTCTGATGGACCAAGCTGGGGGTCCCCTGATGGAGAGTGCTAGGGGCCCTTGGAAGATGGTGCTGGAGTGTCCTCTGATGGACGGTCCCAGGGGTTCCTCTGATGGACAGTCCAGGGGGGTCCTCTGATGGACGGTCCTGGGGGTGTCCTCTGATGGACAGTGCAGGGGTTTCCTCTGATGGACAGTTCTGGGGGTCCTCTGATGGATAGTGCAGGGGGGTCCTCTGCTGGATGGTTCTGGGGGGTCCTCTGATGCATGGTCCTGGGGGGATCCTCTGATGGACGGTCCTGGGGGTCCTCTGATGACCTCTAATGACAGTGCAGGGGAATCCTCTCATGGGCAGTCTGGGGGGTCCTCTGATGGACAGTCCTGGGGGGGGTTGTCTGATGGACAGTGCAGGGGTTCTTCTGCTGGACAGTCCTGGGATTCTCTGATGGACATTCCTGAAGGCCCTCTGATGGATGGTCCTGGGGGTCCTCTAATGACATCTAATGACAGAGCAGGGGGGTCCTCTGATGGACAGTCTTGGGTATCCTCTGATGGACGGTCCTGGGGGAGTCATCTGATGGACAGTGCAGGGGGTTCCTCTGATGGACGGTTCTGGGGGTCCTCTGATGGACAGTTCAGGGAAGTCCTCTGATGGATGGTCCTGGGGGGGTCCTCTGATGCATTGTCCTGGGGGGATCCTCTGATGGACGGTTCTGGGGGTCCTCTCATGGACAGTGCAGGGAGGTCCTCTGATGGACGGTCCTGGGGGGATCCTCTGGTGGACGGTCCTGGGGGTGTCCTCTGATGGACAGTGCAGGGGTTCCTCTGCTGGACAGTCCTGGGATTCTCTGATGGACATTCCTGAAGGCCCTCTGATGGATGGTCCTAGGGGTCCTCTAATGACATCTAATGACAGTGCAGGGGGTCCTCTGATGGACAGTCTTGGGTATCCTCTGATGGATGGTCCTGGGGGGGGGTCATCTGATGGACAGTGCAGGGGGTTCCTCTGATGGACGGTCCTAGGGGCATCCTCTGATGGATGGTCCTGGGGATTATCTGATGGACGATCCTGGGTGGCCTCTGATGGACGGTCCTGGGGGAGTCATCTGATGGACAGCGCAGGGGGTTCCTCTGATAGACGGTCCTAGGGGCATCCTCTGATGGGTGGTCCTGCGGGGGGGGGGGGGTTCCTCTGATGGATGGTCCTGGGAATCCTCTGGAGGACGGTCCTGGGGGTGTCCTCTGATGGGTGGTCCTGGGGATCCTCTGATGGACAGTGCAGGGGTTCCTCTGGTGGGTGGTCTTGGGTGTCCTCTGATGGGTGGTCCTGGGGGGATCCTCTGATGGACGGTCCTGGGTGTCCTCTGATGGACAGTCCTGGGAGAGTCATCTGATGGACAGTGCAGGGGTTCCTCTGATGGATGGTGCTGGGTGTCCTCTGATGGACAGTCCTGGGAGAGTCATCTGATGGACAGTGCAGGGGTTCCTCTGATGGATGGTGCTGGGTGTCCTCTGATGGACAGTCCTGGGAGAGTCATCTGATGGACAGTGCAGGGGTTCCTCTGATGGATGGTGCTGGGTGTCCTCTGATGGACAGTCCTGGGAGAGTCATCTGATGGACAGTGCAGGGGGTTCCTCTGATGGACAGTTCTGGGGGTCCTCTGATGGTTAGTGCAGGGAAGTCCTCTGATGGATGGTCCTGGGGGTCCTCTGATGCATCGTCCTGGGGGGATCCTCTGATGGACGGTTCTGGGCGTCCTCTGATGGACAGTGCAGGGAGGTCCTCTGATGGACGGTCCTGGGGGGGTCCGCTGATGGACGGTCCTGGGGGGATCCTCTGATGGATGGTTCTGGGGGGCCTCTGATGGACAGTCCTGGGGGGTCTTCTAATGGATGTTCCTGAAGGTCCTCTGATGGACAGTCTTGGGGGGATCGTCTGATGGACAGTATAGGGGTTTCCCCTGAGGGACAGTCCTGGGGGATCCTCTGATGGATGGTCCTGGTGATCGTCTGATGGATGGTCCTGGGGAGTCATCTGATGGACAGTGCAGGGGTTTCCTCTGTTGGACAGTCCTGGGGGGTCCTCTGATGGATGGTCCTGGGATCCTCTGATGGACGGTCCTGGGGGTCCTCTGATGGACAGTCCTGGGGATCCTCGGGGAACAATGCTGGGGGATCCTCTAGGGGATAGTACTGGGGGTCCTTGAGGGGACAATGCTGGCAAGGCTTCAGGGGATGGTGCTGGGGGTCCGTGCTAGGTTGTCCTCACGCACATTCCCTTTTCTCTCTGGTGGTAATGTCAGGCTTTGTCTTTATTTTAGGTAAAATCCATTTGCAATTTAAATGAACCCCCGTGAATAATTCTTTCTTCCTTTTTCACTTGTAGTGTTCGTGGAGAAAGTTCTGAGGAGGCTTTTCCCTAGTGTTCCCTGTGGCCAAGAAAAGAGGGTACCCGTGGCTCCAGCTTCTGGAAACCCAGCCGAGAGGGTGGCCACTACAGACCTCAGGGGCAGGAGTGCCACCACCTTGACAGGTGAGGGGCTTGCGGGGGGAGGGGAGGGGGGTGGTCAGTGACCTGGCAGTTGTCATGTTTTGCCCTGGAGCAGGCAGCTCTGGCCTGGCTGTCAGGGGTGGTGACCCTGCACGTCCTGTATCTGGCAGTGCAAGGTCACTGTGCCCACACTGTGGACTTCAGCGTGCTCAGTGCGGAGAGAAGCCGGTGCTGGCACCTCCGTTAAAGACCAGCTTGAGTTCACTGTGCTGGGCAGAGACTGTCCTCGTCCCGGTGCAGGTGCGGAAGCAGTGTGAAGAGCTGTGGCCCGGGCGCGGGGAGGACCCCTTGTGAGAGCCAGGGAGCGCGGGGCAGTGGCTGGGGCGCGGGGAGGACCCCTGGCCATTTCCATGTCGTTGTCCACACCCAGGAGAAGTGAAAACACATGTTGCACAAACATTTTCACGTGGGTGTTCGCAGCAGCAACGTGTCCTTACCGTTGTCCGTGCCACTGTCTACAGTGTTGTCCTCGCCATCATCCACACCCTTTTCTACGCCATTGCCCACACCACTGCCTGCACCGTTGTCCACACTGCTGTCCATGACACTATCCAGCTCCTGCGCCAAGCAAGTGCCCAGAGTCCTGCAGGCTTACTTTGCTCAGCTGCTGGTCCCCCATTTGCAAAAGGAGGACCTACCAGGCATAGACACCACCACGGTGTGCCCACCAAAGGGACAGTTGGGAATACTGGTCTCACAGAAAGAAAGCGAATTATTCTAAGGACACGCAACACATCTCTTTCCAAGTCACGTATTTGACATTCCTTTGCGTTCAGCAAAATTGAAGGAAATAGTTGAGTTATCAGCCGATCGTTAAAAATAGCTTTGTGAAGGGACGCCTGGGTGGCTCAGTTGGTTAAGTGGCTGACTTCAGCTCAGGTCATGATCTCATGGTCCGTGAGTTCAAGCCTCGCATCAGGCCCTGTGCTGACAGCTTGGAGCCTGGAGCCTGCTTTGGATTCTGTGTCTCCCTCTCTCTCTGCCCCTCTCCCGCTCGCACTTGGTCTCTCTCTCAAAAATAAATAAAGATTAAAAAAAATAGTTTTGTGAAGGGGCGTCTGGGTGGCTCAGTTAAGCATCGAACTCTTAGTTTTGGCTCAGGTCATGATCTCACAGTTTGTGGGTTCAAGTCTGCTTGGCACTCTCTCTCTCTCTCTCTCTGCCCCTCCCCTGCTCACGCACTCTCTCTCTCTCTCTCAAAATAAATAAACTTTAAAAATCTTTAATAAAAAGTAATAATTTTGTTTGATGATGGATTTCTCTGTGATTTTTGGCATATTATTTACAAAGAATTCAATGAATCAAGTAATATTGCTATTTTTAAAAAGCCACATGCTGTCTTCTACCTATTTTTGTGTTCAGAGTTTCTGAGCAGTTACCTCTGTAAAATGAAAACGGGTAGTGTTCCTGTAGGACCCTGTCTCGTAGCAGTGACACATGTGCTTCCACACTCCTTCCCTCTCAGCAGAGAATCTTGGCCCAAGGGACTTGCTCTGTAGTGGGTAATGATTAAAAGCAGTAATTGTTACTTTGATCAGTTGCCTTTTACTAATTCTAATAATGTAGAAAAATTATGTTTACCATCATAGACATTTTTTAAAGAAGACGGTTTATTTGAGAAGCATGATGCGATACAGTTATTATATTAGGGCAAACCTGTGGGGGAGTTGGAGTTCCAGAGGACAGAAGGGTGAATGAGCCAAGAGCTTGATCGCGTATCTTATTTAAGTGGCTGTGGTGCGTTGGATCCCCCTTAGACACAGCACAAGTAAGTCTTCCATATGGCGGCTCTCAAGCTCTATAACTTGTATGTACGGAGGCACCAGTTTTAAAACTTGTTTTTAGGGAATACGTGTGCCAGAGCAATGCCCACCTCCATGCTGACAGGCGGGCTAGCAGGTGGCTGGGCGTCAGTCAGGTGGGTTCGTGCTGTTGAATCTGGGCTTTTTATGGGTCCGTGAAAATCAGTATGTGGAGACACATCTATGAATGCCTGGAGATGTCATGAAAACAGACAAAGCTCTTTGGTAAAAACTGCAGTTTTCCATTAAGATGTGAATATTTTCTTATAAAATCTTGATGATACGACAGCTGTCTCGGAACCCCTTCTACCCAGGTCTTTCCCTTCTTAACCTTTGCCACTTCCCTGAAAGCCTGCTGTTGTATAAAAAAAATGTAACGAATGGAGCTCAAGGGCCTTATACCCAGTGAGTAAGTCAGGCAGAGAAAGACAGGCACAGCATGATCTCACGTTTCCGTGGACGCTGAAAACCTCAAACTGAGAGAGAATGGGCAGAGGTTGCTGGGGGCTGGGCTGGGGGACGGGGAGATTATGGTCACGGGAACCGACCTAAAGTTATAAGGGGGATAAGTTCTGGGGGCTAATGTACAGCATGAGGACTACAGTTAGCGATTCTGTACCGTGTACCCAACAGTTCCTGAGAACAAATGCCGTACTTATGTGAGGGGAGTGGCCATCACCTTGCAGTGTTTAAGTTGTCACATCAGTACACGGTACACCCTGAGGTTTCACAGCGTAAGTGAAGACTTCGAACACCCTCTAGCCACGTCTCCCTCTCGTCTCCCTAGAATTTGGAAGCCCCGGTTCCCATGTAGTTTCATGCTTGCTGATACAGTGTGTATACTTTAGTATATATGTGTGATTCCTAGGGGGCTTGTGAAACTTTATATTGATGATGGCGATTGCTGTCTATGTAGCCACTGTCCTGTGCTGTTGTGTGACTGTATCGGGATGTACCCCCCCACCTCTGGTGTCTAGCAATCTGAGTTTTCGGAGCCTCCTGTGGTTTCCTCCACAGCTCTCCTTCGAGTTTCTGAGCGTCTTGGGTCTCTGGGGTTGTGATTTTCATCACGTGGGGAATGTTCCCTAACTGTTTCTTGGAGGGCTTCAAGTTCACATACGAGGCCACCTGGCATTGCCCCACAGCCTACAGATGCCCTGTTGGTCCCATGCCTTGTCCTTTTCTGTGGGTTTTGTTGGACTTCCATGGGGCTAAGATGTTCTTACATCTCGGCCGGCTGGGTGCGCGTGGCCAGGCGGCAAGGCAGAAGTCCACGTGGCCGCAGAAGCTGCCATCTGTCATCCAGGGGTGCCCCATGGAGGTCGGAAGGGGCCACCTCTCGTGTGCTCCTGCCCACCCTCCCAGCTCTGTCTGGCCCTTCCCTGAGGCTGCTCTGCCCAGTGCCAGGCTGTGAGCCCCAGCCCCCGCCTGGCAGCTCCTCACAGGGGCACCCACATCACGCTCAGCAGAACACACAAGGGTCTCCCCCTAGAGCCCTCGGCTCGCTCAATGCAGCCCGCTTCTCCCGAGGACGCTGCCCATGGCCTGCAGGCGTCGGGCCTCCCTGGACCCCAGCTGCCAGGCCCCACCCCCAATCCTCGAGCTCACTCTGCCCCAGGCCAGCATGGCCACAGTCTCATGGCTGGTTCCCTTCCTCAGAGATCAGCATCTGGAACTTGTTTCATCAGGTTGGCCTGTCTTTGTGGTTGTTCTGGGCAGGATGGTGCACGCTTCCCACCACCCCGTCTTGACTGGAGAAGCACATCGTACGTTCTTCTGGCTTTTCTAGAAGTAAGGATACGCTGGGTCACCATCGACCTCTCCTTTACACACGGGCGTTTCCCAAGCACGTGTCCCCAGAGAAGTAGCTTCAGGTTTATTGTTCATTTTGCCAACTTGCCTGTCAGACATGCACCACTCAAGTGACCTGCTAGTTCCTGTTTCCCCGGGTCCTACTCAACAGTTATTCCTGTTGAGTCAAGCTGACCCTTGAACGAGCCAGGGGTTGGGATGCCAGCCTCCAGGCAGTTGGGACTCCCAGAAATTTACCTACTGTTGACCAGAAGTCTTACCAATAACACAGTCAACTAACACATGTCTGTATATGTATTATATACTGTATTCTTACTACAGAGTCAGCTACAGACAAGGAAACGTCATTAAGAAAATTATAAGGAAGAGAAAATGTATTCATGTTATGTACTGTATGTATCAAAATAAATCTCCATATCAGTGGACCCCAGCAGCTCAAACCCATGTTGTTCACGTGGAGGGAGTCTGCACCTCATTCTACTGATGGTTAGTGAGGTAAGCTCGGCGGCTTGCGCATGTGCGTAAACCATACTGTTTGCCCATTTTCCTCTTGGGTTTTTTTTGGAGTTTATCTTACAGATTTCATTTCTTTTTGTATTCCAAATCCCAATTCTTGGCCAACTGTACACCTTCTCTCCATGGATTCTCTTAATTTTTGAAAACAACAATGTGTTCTATTGTTTAGAAGTTCATAGAATGTGGTTTCTCAGTCTTTAAGTCTGTGGTTTGTGCTGTTTGTGTCTGGCTTAAGAAGTCTTCCTTGTGGCGCCTGGGTGGCTCAGTCGGTCAAGCGTCCAACTCTTGATTTCAGCTCAGGTCATGATCCCAGGGTCGTGAGATGAAGCCCTATGTCGGGCTCTGTGCTGGGCATGGACCCTGCTTGGGACTCTCTCTCCCTCTTGTATGCTCATACAGCATTATGTCCGTGGCAGACACCGCCCCGTCTCTCCCCATCCCTATAAATGTCGAAGCCCAGAGCTCGTCTCCTTTCTCTGCTCTGTGTAGGTACCAGCCGTCAGCCCATCCTGAATCTGACCCCTTCCCAAAGGAAATCATTTGCTTGACTGATGTACTTCCCTTACCTCTTAGGAGGAAAGCCTGCCTGAGTTGCATGGGCACAAGTATTGGTGGCCCCGAGACTTCCAGAAAGGGTAAAAGAACTCTATTTGAGGTGCAGGAGGAGGGGCCAGTGATACCAAGATGGCAAAGATTGTGCAGAAAATGATCTGACCCCTCACCCACCCTCAAAACTCCATTAAAATAGCTCAACTATTGTCCACATGAAACCTGCAACAGATGTTTACAGCAGCTTTGTTCGTAATTCCCAAAATGTGGAAGCAACCACGACTCCCTGCAGTGGGTAACAGGTACACTGAGGTCAGTTCAGACCCTGCAGCGGGTGGCAGGTTTGCTGAGGTCCGTTCACACCCTGGAATATTTCATGGCCTTCAAGCCGTGAAAAGACACAGAGGAGGCTTAAATGCAGATCTAAGTGAAAGAAGGCTGTCTGAGAAATCTACAAACTGCATGATTCCAACTACATGACATTCTGGAAAAGGCAAACCAGGTAGACAGGGAAAACGTGAGTGGTTGCCAGAGGCTGGGGGCGGGGGATGGCCAGGCGGAGCACAGAGGGTTTTTAGGGCAGTGATGTGAGTACAGGGAATCCTGCATTGTCCAGACCCACAGAATGCACAACACCAGGAGTGACCCTCACGTGGACTGTGGACCCTGGGTGATGACAGTGTGTCCGTGTCGGATCTCTGACTGTAACAGATGTGCCCTCTGATGGGGGTGGGGGGTGCCCATATTGTTGGGGGGGGGCAGTGTGTGTGTGCAGAGGGGTATAAGGGAAGTCTCTGTACCTTTCTCAATTTTGCTCTGAACCTAAAACCTCTAAAAATGTAAAGTCTTAAGTATTTTCTTAATTACTCAGCTCTTGAGGTGCTTGGGGGTGAGTGGACAATTTGTAGAAAAGGAGGATGCTGAATTTTGCATCTGGAATGACAGGGACAAAGGAGAGGTAGGAGCCAGGCCCAGGACTGGGGCCAGAGTAGGGAAGACAAGGTGTCCCCTCCAGGATTCGTGGGGGCTCTAGGAGGGCTCTGGGCCGACCGTACCGTGTGGTCGGGGGTCAGAGCCAAGTTTCGATCATTCTACCGGAGACAGGAAGGCGGAGCTTACAGCCTGTTACTTGTGTGGGGACTGAAAGTCTGAAGTCTGAACACCTAATGGCCACACCTGCTGTGTGTGTAATGGAAGGAAGGAACTAAACCAGTTTTTGATGGTGGCACGTGGTGTGAGGACACTGTGACAAACGTCTCTCCTTCGGTCAGTGACAGCATTTACTTGAACGTTTCAAAGCCTGGCTATGCTGCTGGCTCTGTTCTGAGATGCTGGGTTGGACATCCGGAACCGGCTCGCACGACCGTGACCACCATTAGGAAATACAGGGGTCAAGTGTGCAAGCTTCTGAAAGCGCGTCTCCATTACGGACAGGCCGAGGGGCCAGGGGACCCTGTAGGGACGCCTGTACATCTGAGCTCCTGTCCCGAACACATCTTCCTCCTCATGAAGTCTGTGCTGCTCCTCAGGCACAAGACAGAGTCATGGCCCCGGGCCTCTCCTCTGGCCGGCTGCCCCTGTGTCCTGTGCTCGTTTCCCTTGTGGCTCTCTGTGTGGCCATGAGCACCGCGTTATTGGCTCCCTCCCGGGCAGAGATGAGGCTGCTGTGTATCACAGTGTCCAGTGCCCCGCGGGAGGCGCTCAGCGACCTCAGTGTGAGCCACTCCAGGTCCGAATAAGGAGCTAAAAGGACAGGACGACCAGGCACGTGTTGGCAACCACCCCAGAATGGGCTCCACTTGAGTCACGCGGGTCCCCGGAACTCCCCCCAACTGCACCACTGCCCCCACACTCTCTCTGCTCACACTCCGAGTTTATTCAGAGTTTGTTCCTGTGCGTGGTCCAGTGACAGAAATGACAGTGCAGCACGGGGACCAGGGTCTGTAGTGTCATACTGCCGTGTGCTGACAGATGGTGACCGTGCCTCTCGCAGGAGCAGGGCACTGTGCGTACAGTGGTCGAGTCCGTATGTGGTACGCGTGAACGGATACAACACGCTCTGTCAGCTGTACACGAATCAACTGTGGCCAACGCCACCCAATGTCGGAAAGAGAATGGCAGGAGGCAGGGTGGTGGGGATGCTGTTCTGGACCACGTGTATCAAGAGCCAGCAAAAAAGGTGCTCATCCTTCGGACCAGCAGTTCATCTCCAGGACTTTGTCTGAAGGAACTCCGTGGTCAAGTGTGCAAAGTTTGTGCAACAAGGACGGTTGTAGAAGCTGTCTGTGATAGTGAAAATTTAGAGTCAATCTCCATGTGCGAAATCTAGGACAATGGTTGAATTATAATTAAATTATAATTTGCCAAAACATGGCGTATTATGTAGCCGTTAAAAGATCGTGTAGATGTAAATATATCTTAATATATTTCCTCATCATGTTCTCTTAACTTCTGAATGATATGATACACGTAATATACAAATGTGTGATTATCAAATGCATGTGGCAAGATCCCATTAAGGTGTCTGTGTACACAGCATATGTGGGTTGTTCGCACACCTGGAGAAATCCCAGATTGTGCACCAAAACGTCAAGAGATTCATGTTGTAACAGTGGAAGGTATGCTCTGTAGAATATTGTTTTTTCTGCTTAGTTATACTTTTACATCATTGTAAAACACAGAGGTTAGTTAATCACGGATCCTTCCTTTTTCCTGGCTGGATCTTGGGCTGTCCTGCTGCTCTGGCCAAGTGCTTGGTGTCCTGAGATCAGTGCTGACAGCAGTGGCTGGGCTTTGTGACCTGTTGGGTTTCGTGTCTCCAGTGGATGTGGTTGGGGAAGGGCCAGGGCCAGTGAGGGTCTCATCACAGTATGCCATGTTCACAGCCCCCTTGTCTCCTGCAGGTGGAGACTCCAAGGTCCCTCCTCGAAGGCGGCTCTACACGGCGAGTTTGCCTCCTGAGGGGTACGTCCCAGCCCCCCCAGAGCCGCAGGCCAGCCTGGCCTCCGAGGACAGCTCGGGCAGCGATGACGCAGGAAAAGGATGCCCCCTCTCAGGTGAGGCGTGATTCTGCAGCTTAACTTCACCCAAATTTACCGCGACAGGGCCGGGGGAGCAGGTCACTGGACGGCTACCCAGTGGGCTCGTTTGTGTCCTGCAGTCATTAAAAGTGACATCACAAAATTCATAGCAGCAGGAAAACAGACTTGAGGCAGGAGGAGATTTAGCTGGGACCCGACCGTGGCCGTAATCACTCGTGCTGCTATTAAATGCGTCACATGTTAATGGTAGTTGTTGTGGTTTAAGTAGAACTTTTTTCTTGATTTTCCATTTTATTCAGCATTTCTGAGATTGTATATCAGTTTTGTAATGATGGAAATAACTTGCTTTGCCTCACTTTTGTGAAAGAATTGAATGTCTGTCTTGCTTTTGTGGTCGAAGGTCGCGTGAACAAAAGACATACCTGCTTTGGTGGATGTGCCGATGTTACGTTAAATCCGCAAATAAGAGGTTTCACCCAGACGAGTTTCAACAAGTATAAACTCAGAAACTCTATCCTACAAATGTCAAGAGAATGTGGTTTCCTTGTACATTGATCTTTCCAAGTCTCTAATTAAAGGACCAGAAACCATAGAACCAAAAATGGGGTAGGTGAGGAATAATCTATTCATCTTTTCAAACCCTGTTGAAAATCTTTGGAATGTGATTAGTAGATAAAGGGATTATTTCATTAGGAAATTTAACTGTGTTCTTACAAGGATGAATTACTTTGGGGAGCACACTTCACGGTGTGCTCAGTCTATTCAGTAAAAACCATGTGTCCCGTGCTTCTGTGCTCAGTCAATTCTGGTTCACCCACAGCTGCACACAGTCGGCCCTGCCGAGGAGGCCAGCACGGGCTGGGCCACGTGAGGGACCCCAGTGCCAGAGGCTTGAGTCTGTCCTGTGACCGGTAGGCTCCGAGCTGTAGGGATGCCCTCCTAAGAAGTCGAAGTGTTTGTACGAGGTGGACGGATGCCCTGCGGGAAGCCAGCCAGATGGCCCTGTGGTGCCACCCTGACAGCTGTGCACTGACGAGAGCCAAAGAGAAAAGACCAGGGAAACTGAGGACCTGGGATGCATTCCTTTTAAGCTCCACGGTCACCTCATAGTTCAACACAAATTGTATACCGTTGACTGAAGCGTTATCACAGGGCATGTCTCTGTGAGGTGTTTGTCAGGAAAATTTGTTAGTTTGTCTCTTTCTCTGTTACCTGTTGTGGGCGTGGCCATTGTGGAGAGAACCTTCCGTGGGTCTTCCTTTCCCCGGGAAGGGAGTGATGATGTGGGGGATGGTACTTGGCCCATCACCCACCAAGGAGAGAGTGGACAGGTCTGTACCCGAGATCAGTTCTGTCCACGTTGCTCTGTCTACTGAGACTCACCCTCACCTTCCATCTGGGCTCCCATCGACTTGGGCCCTGATGCTGTGTGGCCGGCCGTCTGCCACTTGGGTCTGCAGTTCCTCACCGGCTCCACCCACCTCCATGGGGACCACGGCTTGGCTTTAAGAGGCGGCTCTTTCTAGAGGCCCTGTGAGTCCAGGGTCCTATGGCCACTTTTCCAGAAGAGCTTTGAATACAGATCCAGGCCTGGGAAGTCCTTGTCTTTCACTTTTGAACACTTGTAACTGACGTCTAAATGTTTCCAACTACTTTGTTTACTCCCTGTTCCTTGTCAGCCCAGGAAGCAGGGTGTTGGAGGTGATAAAGTTGGAGAAGGCCTCCCACCAGTGGTCTCTGAAATGAAAGGCCGTGCTGTGCTGTGCGGTGGGCGTGTGGGCTGGGGTCTCGCCATGGCCTGGGGCCCACGCTGCTGCACAGCCACACCTAGCTCCCTGTGGGGCCAGAGGACGCGCCAGGCAGAGGTATGCAAACCTGGAAGCTGGGAGGAATCCTGAATCTTTTCATTTGCGATTTTAAGCAAAGAGAACATGAGAACTGAGATTGGAAAAAGAAGAAAAAGTCAAATCGTTACTGCTTTTCAAAGAACCACTTTAGACTTCCATTGTGAATACCCAGGACCAGTAAGTCAATTACATAGTGACTTAGAGAACACTTAAGGAGAAAAGGGGTGACCCTGTCTTGCCTTTGTGCCCACTTGTGGCCGCTGGGCCTGCTGCTGCCTGCATGCTCTGGGCACCCTCACCAGGACTCCTGCAGGACAGAGCTTCGGCCCAGAGCACACGGGAACCGAGGCACGTCCAGGTGTGGTACCAGAGCCAGAGTCCCCAGGCCGCCTGGGGAGCTGGCGGGAAACCCTGGTCCTGGTCACCCCACACTGCCCCGGGAGCCCTCGTCAGGGTCGCCCCGCACTGGCTCCATTGCAGGTGTCCCCTGGCCCTGGGGTATATCTGCACTCGGGGCTTGTGAAGTGTTGTCATTAGATCTGTTCCAGGCACACGGGTTTGCTGTAGAGACAAGAATGTGCTCTTGTCAACCCAAGTATCAACTGTGTGCTCCTTGCTCTCTGTGCGGCCTTTTTCTGTCCTGTAGGTAGTGTCTGAGTGCAACAAATACAGACTTTGAATTCTTTTAGGCTTAATATTGGTTAGGAATGGGCGGGTGGGTGGGAGCTGTCGGGAGAGGAAGTAGTGTAATCAGACTAAATGCGTACCGTCCCGTCGGCCTGTAGGACCCCCTTGCATGTGAGTCACTTCAGTACCTTCTACAGCTTTAGATAAAAAGAAATCCATGTTCCCTGTGCTCCTTACTGCCTTAGACACCCCAGCTCTTCCCATCTTGTTCACACCGTGTTGCATGTTGTTCTCAAGAAGCTGGTAAACGTGTCCATTACCGCTGGAGCGTCCCGCCGTGTCCCATTACCCCTGGAGCGGCCCGCCGTGTCCAGTACCTGTGGAGTGGCCCGCTGTCCTGTTCTTGGTTGTTTGTGTCGCTGTCCCAATGCTGAGGACACCTTCCCCAGCCTCAGGACAGCTGGGGCCTCAGGGGAAAGGGCCCCAGGTCTGCAGCACCATGTCCTGTGCGAGGGATCCTTCTGTCCTCTGGACTCACTTCCCTCACTTGCCTCATGGCGGTAACAGCCCGGATTTGTGTGCCAGTTAAAGTGGGTTTACTGCAAAATTGCGCCAACATAAGCACAGCCAGCTTTTGTTCCCCGAGACACCGGAGCCTGGACTTGAGTCTTTAGTCAACGTTGGGAAGTGAGGGCAATAATTACTTATAGAAACAGCCCGTGAGGAAAGTCTGCTCTCCGAGTTCATAATCACCAGTGGTTTCGGCCATATGGACGTGGTTTTGTTCAGATGAATCTGCAAAGTCGTTAACATGAAGTCTTGCGATCATTATTCTAATAACATGCACGAAAAGAAATACTGACCTCGTGGCTTTTGGAAGCAGGAGCTAACTGCACGGTTCCCTGCAGACTCACTGTGAGCCAGGCATCTGTCCCTTCCATGTATTGGCAGGTGGCTTCAGACTTGTCGCCTGTGTCTGGGCTGAGGGAAGCCCCACCCCTGGCTTCCTTGAGGCCTGCGAGGGCGTCACTGTAGCACGTAGCCCAGCACCCCACCTTGTTTGACTACCAAGTGCAGTTTTTACCAAATGCAGATGGAGGCCAGGGGGAGGCCTAGGAAGGCACTTGGCCAAAACCTGCTGACCAGGGGCCACGTCCCACCTGCTTGAGGGTGTGTCAGGTGGCTGGGAGGGGCAGTGGAGGTGGGGTCGATCTGCTGACGACCTGAGCACCCTCACCAGACGTGAGGTGGAACGAGCTGCCAGCCCCTGGAAGGCTTTCGTGCATCCTTGGGTCCCTGAGAGGCTGGAACTCTTGTGTGCACTCACGTTGTGTTCCTCTGGTGTCTTACCAACGCACCTGATGCTCTGGGTCCCTCCTCAGCGAAGTGAGCCAGCACAAACCTGATGAATGTTTGGTCATGGGCCCCGTGGCACAAGGTGTCAGAGTGTTATTTTGAAATCATGTGCTGATGCACTCAGTTCACCTCTTCAGCCATGTTTGTTCTGTTTGCCCTTAATTTTCTTAAAGTAGAGCCACTGACTTTCCAGCCATCATTGGCATATACTCATAAGAAATTTGGATTAGAGAAATATGTAGATTTCTACTTTAGCTTCAAGTGAATGCATTGCAGTAATGGAATGAATTGTAAATACTTTTATTAGATATTGATTAATAGTTATTCAACTAATAAACGTTATAGAAGGAGACCCTGAGAAAAGAAGGTAGGACATTATTTCAGACAAGGACGTCTGTTCTCACACCACATGTACTCAACACAGCATGGGAAGTCCTGGCCAGATCAGTCGGGCAAGAGGAAGGAATAGAAGGCATCCAGATTGGCAAAGAAGAAGCGAAACTCACTGTTTGTAGATGACATATTACATAGAAGAAATCCTAAAGGCTCCACAAAAAAAATTGTTGGAACTGATAAATTCAGTAAGGATGTAGGATACATAGTATACAGAAATAAGTTTCGTTTCTATACATTGACGACAAACTGTTAGAAGTAGTCAGGGAAACAGTCCCATGTACACCTGCATCAAACAGAATAAAATATCTGGGAATAAACTTAACCAAGGAAGTGAAAGACCTGATAAAACACTGATCAAAGAAACTAAAGACAAATGGAGAGACCTCCACGCTCATGGGCTGGAAGATTAATATTGTTAAAGCGTCCGTACTGCCCAAAGCAGTCCACAGAGTCAGTGTCAACCCTATCAAATTACCAATGGCATTTTTCAAAGAAATAGGACAAACGATCCTAAAATCCATATGCAACACAAAATACCCTGAAGAGGCAAAGCAATGCTGAGAAAGAAGAACAAAGTTGGAAGCAACACAATCGCAAGTTTCAAGTTCTATTACAAAGCTGTGATAGTCGAGTCAGTGTGGTACTGCCACAAAACAGACACGTAGATCAGTGGAACGGAACAAAGAGCCCAGAAATCAACCAGCTATATGGGCAGTGAATCTGCAACAAGACAGGCAAGAATACACAAATGGGGAAAAGACAATCTCTTCAACAGATGGTGTTGGGAAAACTGGACCCCTTTCTTACACCATACGCAAAAATAAATTCAATATGGATTAAAGACCTAAATATGAGATCTGAAACCATGAAAATGCTAGAAGAAAACATGGGGGAAAGCTCTTTGACACAGTTCTTGTCAGTGATTTTTTGGATTTGACACCAAAAGCAGAGTCAATAAAAGCAAAACATAAACTATCTGGACTATACCAAGATAAGAACCTTCTGCACAGTTAAGGAAACCACTAACAAAACAAAAAGGCAGCCGAGGGAATGGGAAAAATATTTGCAAAGCCTATGTCCAATAAGGGGTTAATATCCCAAATATATAAAGAATTTATACAACAGTAGCCCAGAAACGAAAAATCTGATTAAAAAATGGGCAGAAGACATGAACAGACATTTAGACACTTTTCCAAAGAAGGCCTCCAGATGCAACGGACCCATGACAAGATGCTCAGCATCACTCCTCATCAGGAAAACACAAATCAAAGCCATGAGGAGATCCCACCTCACACCTGTCAGAGTGGCTACAGTTAACAACTCAGGGAACAACAGAGGTCGGCCAGGGTGCGGAGAAAGGGGAGGCTTCTTGCTGATGGTGGGAATGCAAACTGGTGCGGCCGCTCTGGAGAGCAGTGTGGAGGCTCCTCACACAATTCGAAGAGCTACGTACGACCCAGCAATTCCACTTGTGGGCACAGAACCTCAGGGAGTGGAAACAAGATCGCCGAGAGAAACCTGTCCCCGTGTTCACTGCGGGTGGTTCGCAAAAGCAACACGTGGAAACAACCCCTCGTGTCTGTGGAAGGCTGGGTGGATGAAGTCGCCATCATGTGAACGTACACTAGTTGTTGATCAGCAGGAGAAAGAAGGAAATCCTGCCATTTGTGACCACATGCATGGACGTGGAGGCGAGTGAGCCACGTCTGAGGGAGAACGTGAAATCCCGCATGGCATCCCTTATGTGTGGAACCTAAACAAACAAAAGGCCAAGTCCTGGAAAGAGAGCACCAGGGAGGGGTTGGGAGAAATGGGACAGGCGGGTAATCACAGACTCCAGCTCTGACAGGAGAGGAGTCCGGGCTGTTTGAGAAGAGGACGGTCACACCCTATGCGGCAGGCAAGGACAGACACAGGGCGTGCAGAAGCCCAAGCACCGGCCCCACCAGTGCATGCCGAGGTTTCCAGAGGACGGCCACGCCTCTGGGCCACGCCTCTGGGCCACGCCGGGTGTCCCGGCTGCGGCATCCTCACCAGCACCCACAGCCTCTACCACACGGGCCTGTGGAGTTCTCCATGCACGAGGTCACAAGTCCACGGCCAAAAGGAGGGTTTGTGCTGCGCTCCCGGTCAGGGCCTCGCACGGGCACCGTCTCCCTCGGGGCCGGGATCCCAGGCCTGTTTGTGCATGGAGCTTCGATAGCGGCAGCAGGCGAAGGTGGGGTGTTTGGCCGCCAGTGCGGGAGATGCCAGGAAGAGGGACGTGTGGGGGTCTGAGGCCCGAGTTCTCCAGCCCTCTCAGCCACCTGACCGGCCTTCTGACCGTGGGGGTCACGTTTCTCTCGTCTGTGCAATGAGGGTTTGAACTAGACGGTTCTCTGAAGACCGTGCCACTTTGAAACGTTAGTGCACTTGTATTTGCTTGAATTGACTGTCCCGTAAAGTAATAACAGATAAAGAGTAGCCATGGAAATACTTTTAACTCTGAAGCAGCGTCTTGGAGCCACCAGTGAGGGGGTGTGCCAGCATAACACGCGATACTGGTGGACGGGGGGCAAACTGTTCAGCAGACAGTGTATTCTGGGGAGACCAGCGTCAGCCAGACGGACAGCATGACGTCGGAGAGCAGGGAGCGAAGGAAACACGAGGAGGCACCAGGCTGAGCCCCGTGGGGCCACCCTTCACTCAGCACGCGGTCCCTGTAGACTGACAGCTGGTCCCCCGCCCGGCTGTTGTGGACGGCAGGGTCCCCACCCCACTGCCTAGCCTGTCCGCGCACTGCAGATGGTGCTGAGCGCTGTCGAGAGGTTTTCTGAGGCTTCAGGGAAGTGAGGTGCAGACAGACCACGTTCTCCCGGGTGGCGGCCTGTGACCTTCCTGTAGCACCAGCCACCAGGTCACTGCACTCTCCCGTGTCTACACGGACACAAATTTGGTTTCACGTGGGACTTCACAAATCCTTCCTAAGAGCAGTTGACACCTTCTAAATTATTCAGGAGATAGGGAATGAACAGTAAACAGGGACAAGTTGTGTGGTTATTGCAGACTTCAGCTCAGGTCATAATCTCACAGGCCGTGAGTTCAAGCCCCATGTCAGGCTCACTGCTGTCGGCACAGAGCCTGCTTCAGACCCTCTGCCCCTCTCTCTGCCCCTCCTCCGCTTACACTTTCTCAGAAGTAAAGAAAAGGTTAAAGAAAAGTGGTCTTTTGGAATTAAGGATTTCCATAGCTCTGCTGTGCCCTGAAACAACGAGGCAGCACGAGAACCCCGTGAATTCTGAACGGAGGTCCCATTATATTCCCACGCCTGTCACTCTCAATCTCAGCGTCCTCGGACCCTCAGGAAACACGAGTTTGCCCCAAACGGGGGCTTGTGAGGGAGCAGGTGGCCGCAGAAGAGCCAGTGATGGCTCCACCCCCAGCTGCGCGGAGGACAGTGTGGAGGCGCCCCACCCCCTTCCCCCGGGGTGCTCTCGTCCGTCTTTGGGTGGCGTCTCTGAGAGTGTCCCAGCCATCTGGACCCTGAGACGCACTAGCTGGTAACCCAAGGAACCCCGTTAGTAAGCAGTTAAGGAGACCCAGATCTCCTCCCAAATCCACCCTAATCACTCTGATGGAGAGAGAGAAACCCTGGACAAGAGAGCACCTTCCTGGTGTGGGATCAAAGTGGACCACAGGCCACGATACTTCGGGCTCCAAAAGACAGTGGATTCATAAGAGAAATCACGGCTTTTGCTTTTGACTTTGAGGGCGCAAGGAGATCTGGCCTCCCCAGTGTCCTTACTTCCTCCTCGAGGCAGGATCTGAAACACGAACTGTTTGCTGAGAACCTAGAACATCAGACACGGAGAGACAAGCACGGCCGAAACACAACGCTCTCGCGTGTAAGGCCCTCGGCCTAGTAAGTGGAGTAGAGCCTGTGACGAGTTTTATCCTCACTTGCCGATGTCGTTAGTGGGAGGGGAGCCCTGGGGTCACAGGTTTGAGCCTGGACTCAGCAGTAAGAGAAGGCTGGCTCATAAGCAGGAAATAAGTTAGCTTTGGGCACAGGGAATGAAGAGCCATAAAAAGGCCTGGTATGTTGATGTGAAAAATGTTGTAAAGGGTCAAATTTATCATTTCACCATTTTTTTTCATTGTACTTTACTCAGAGCTCTGCACATAATGCAGCCGGCAGCTACATTCTGTCCTTCTCGGAAAAACGATGACGTTCATTTACGTGTAGTCATTGCCCAGTGGACACAGGCCACAGGTTATTCTGGAAATGCTGACACCTAAAACGATGCTTATATCGCTTATGTTGCCTGCATATCAGATCTAATTACTAACGTGCATGACTCTTTTTCAAGAGAAGTGAACCGTGTCTGGGGCGTATGAAATTTGCGAGCTAAGTTGCATCAAGACGTTACCCTTAGGAAGCAAAGAGGAGCTGTTTCCTTGGGCGAAACCATCCCTGAGCCCGGCAGCCGTGCTGGGTGTAAGCGGTCAGCTGACAACATGGTGTGGGCTAGTTCAGTCTCCCCGCAGGGACCACTGTCTGTCATCTGTAAAATGGGCACAAGACGCGACACAAGACCCGGCCTCCACGGGCTGCCGGGGCAGAGAGTCCTGTTGGCTTCAGGGAACGAGGCGGAAGAAGGATGCGTGTCCTGGGAGCCAAGTCCTCACGCTTGGCACCTCATGACCAGTCAGCCCCCTGGAAGCTTCTGTCTTCAGAGAACAGGTCCACACGAGGGCTGAGACCAGGCACTGAGCGAGTCTGCGGACGTGTGTTCAGAAGCCACCGGTGCGGAGTCTGGTGGACAAGGATGGACGGTGACCCCATGACCCCATCCACCGTCGGGTGGATGTGTGAGGGGCTGAGTCGGGAGAGGGTTGGTGTGTCCACACGGGCCCTTCCACACCCAGTGCCCTGTGTGGACGCACGCAGGCTGTCAGTGCACACCCGGGCTTTGGCCTGGAGCCCCGGCTGAGTGTCCTGGGGGTGGAAGGCAGGTGCCCAGTGAGCCCACAGCTTGCAGCCCGGCGGAACCTGTGGCAGGGACCACGTGCCCGGCACACGCCTGCCTGCTCGGCCTGTGACTCCCCCCCCCCCCCCCCCCGTTCTGTTCTTGGAGAGTATATTTCAGTCCATGTAAACCTTTTATCACTTTGTATTTATTGAAAATTGAGGTGTCTTTTCCTTGTTTGTGTTTTCATCACTTTCCTGACTTCCCATCCTTTAAAAATCCCCCTTCACCTAATCGTAACTTCAGTGAATCGTGTTGGTTTTAACCTTTTATTTAAGGGATGTAGCATTTTGTTGCTGTGTATTAAACCATTTATTTTTTTACTTTGAAATTTTCACCATTTTATTGGTCATTTTATTGAAAGTTATCATAGGGAACTAATGTGAATTGTTTAGAGAAGAATGTATCCGAATCTTTTTGTGGGTGAGGCCGTCCGTCCACTAAGCACCTGTTCCTCAGTTTTCAAGACCCAATAAATGGACATGAAAAGTAGTTTCATTTTCTGAAAACATAGAATTTAAGCCTGTTGGAAACTAACCCAGAAAATTTGGAGATCTTTTCAGTGTGAAAACCTGCTTCAGGAAAGAACACAGGAAGTAATGAGGCTGAAGATTATTAAATGTGTATGTTGACCACGTGTTTGTTACGTTCTTGCAAAGTCGATACTTACATAGTGGCAACAGATGGGAACATTGTTGCTTATCAGAGCAAAGTTCCTCAGCTGGCCATAGGCATACAGACTTACAGTCATGAAGTATTTATTATCTGGACTGGTGTTTTAGCCAGCCACCCTTTCTGTGACATGCAGGTCTCGTGTGCTCTTTCAATTTTATTTGGAATTAAAAGCTAAATTATACATTGGGACCCAATGGAAGCTCAGGCAGAACTCTGCCCTGTTCCTGATGTCACGGCCGCTTCCCCCACCACTGCCCCCCCCCCCTTGGAAGTTTCTGCTCTAGATACCCAGAACCAATACAACAGAGAGAGAGAATCCGTTTTTAAAGTTGCAGGGAACTCTTACAGCCCCCTTTGCCCGAGATGCCTGCTGGGCTGTGAACCCGTCCCTCCCTGGCTCTCCCAGCATTCCCCTCGCACACCCCCTGCTCTCACCCGGCTGGGCGTGTGCAACCGGCACAGATTACTACCCAATACTGTGCTGAGTTTTAGGCACCCAGACTATGAAAGTGACCAGAAGCCGCTCATACCTCTGTATCTTCACAATGACTTTGATGTAAACGGGGTCGTTGAGCACTAACTATAAGCTCACTGCTTTGCACTTAGCGCTTAGGGACATTGATCGCTGAAGGGTAATTATCACAAGTGTTTGTAGCCTTAGCTTTGAGTCTAGAATAAAACTCACATTTCCTTTACAGTATTTAGCCCTTTACAAGCATTTAGCCTGATGCAACACGATACTCTGTGAGAATTGGAATAATCTGGAGACTATGGCTATTTTTAGTATCTAACTATTTCTATTACAGCAGTTCATCAGGATGTTGGTACCAAATAGTAGCCGCAAGAATTCGGACAAATTGTGATTATTTTTAAAATTAGCATGTCTGAAAGGTATGTTTTGGGGATGGCAGCTTTTCAAAACTAGTGTGCTTCTCAGAGTATAAATAGTCAAGCCACTGGTTCCCTAATGTAAATGTTCCTATAGCTTTAATTGTGGGTGAGGGTTTGAAGAAGGCAAGATGGTAAGCATGTAGTGGGCCCATGAAGATGGAACGTTCTAGAATCCATGGAGCAGCATATTTGGAGAAAGTCACTTCAAAGAGCTGCACCTCAGATTGTCTTGTGAAACACAAGGTCAAGGTGGGCGAAGTTGGTAGAAGATGAGCATTAATGTACTTTGCATTGTAAAAGAACCTTGTTTTGAGGGCAGGGACCTTTAAAGAATGGAAAAACGTGATAAGCTGCAGAGTGGAGAGTCTTCTCGCTGGGTCCTTATTGTGACCTCCCTCAGGTGAGCCCTGCGTGGGGCGCTCCTCCACCAGCCTGAGCCCCGGGGGACACTCACACCAGGAGTCTGTGACGGACTGTCCCCACTGTGTGGTGACTGGAGCCTGTCGGCCAGACTGGGGGGCGGTGGCCTTGTTCTTGAGGGCCTAGATGGACCCTTGGATCGTGCTGGCCAGCTAGGCGGCAGGAAGAGGGGCCAGCCCTGCATCACAGGGCAGGGTGGCCACAGAGCTGATGGTGGCCCTGCGCGCAGCTCAGAAGGCCCTGCAGACCAGGGGGCAGACCTTGGTCCTCCCGCCTCCGTCCACACCGCTCCTGGGTCCCCAGGGCGGACCACGTAGGGGCTGCACCCGTCCTCCGGGGGTGATGGCAGCAGAGGTCCTAACCTTTATGCTCCTCGTGCTCGGCGCTCATCTGCCTCGATGTCCGGTTGGGACAGCGTACTCCTGATGGCCTCCTGCCAGGGGCCGGTGCTGGCGTTATGCCTGCAAGAGAAGTGACACGTGGCGGGATTTGGGGCCCGCGGTGAACACCCAGGCGCTCGGGCGACTGGTGGGACGCGCTAGAGCACAGGCTGGGCGAGAATGTGGGGCCGGTGTGCCCAGGGCCCTGCGCTGGGACAGGCCTGCCATGTGCGGTGTGGGCGCATCGAATCAGGCCGCGGCGTGCCTTCCATGACGCGATTTTTGTGTGTCGGTTGCGCCTCAGCAAACCAGGAAAGGAATAAAAATAAAACAGGAGCCTGGGGCTATCAGGCCTCTTTTCTTTCTGCCCCTTCCCTTCACCTCCATCCATCATCCCTGGAAGCCCGGGAGGTCGCCGTGCATGGGAGCCGCTTACAGGTGTAACATGGGAGCCCGCATTGTGCAGTTGTCACGTTCGGGGCAGTGCAAGGGTCCTGAGACAGAGACACAGGGGCACAGAGACAGGCACAGAGGCAGAGACACAAGGACACAGATATAGAGACAGAGAGAGACAAAGATAGAGACAATCACAGAGACACAGAGACATAGAAATAGAGAGACAGACACAGAGATGGAGACACAGAGAGATAGACACAGAGACAGTCTCTTACTTGACACGGCAACGGCCGCAGAGCCCTCACTTTGGCCGGCGTCCAGCGCCAGGGTTTCCGGGTGAACAGGCCCAGTGTGGCCTCCATGAGTACATTACATGTCACTGAAGTAAAATAAAAAATCCGGTCACGCTGGCCGTTCACCGAGTGCCCAGCCTGCAGTAGAGTGGACATTCCCCTCGGCAGGATGCTGTGGGGACCGCAGCATCCAGGGGCCTGTGACGTCCAGTGAGGGCACACAAGAGCCCTGTCTGGTCCACAGGGTCGGGGAGGCCGCCTGAGGAAGGGCCTGTGTAGGGCCGAGGGGCGCTCGGCTGTGGACATCCCCCAACACAGCGGGCAGGTGGGGCCAGGCCACGGGCCCCGGTGCCCCAAGGCACGAGCACTTCAGGTGAGGGAGCTGTGACAGCCTGAGGACAGGGGTCGAGAGATCAAGAGGTCAAGCTCAAGGTGCGGGGTGGAGTGGCCCTAACGCATCACAGAGTGAGTGGCCACCATGAGCAAAAGGGGCTTCCTTCCATCAGCTGCCCTGGCCAGCGTCCCCCGGGAGCTCGCGTCCCCACCCGGCCGTGGCCTGTCCTGCCTGCACCCCCTCCTCTGTGTGCCCTCTCTCTGCCCCTCCCCCACTCACTCGTGCTCTCTCTCCCAATAATAAACTTTAAAATGCATATATATTTAAATCCCAAGCCAGAGGCTGTTAGGGATCTACATGCAATTTATGTCAGTTCTTGTTTCGGGAAACTCATCGTTTAGAGGAGAAGGCAGCTACCACAGACTAATTTAAAATTTAACTGCCACAAGCCTTCGGTGTCTTAGTGCCAAATAGTCTTACTGTCCACTGTCCTCTGCTGACGCTGAGGACATCATCACGGTCAGCCCAGCAAAGGGGCTCTGATGAAACCATGAGGTGTGTAAGCCGTGTGTTAGGTGTCTTTCCGCCAAGATGGAAATGCAGCTTTGTCTAGGAGATGCTTTCTGCCCTGGCAGGAAGCCAGGCAGGGTGGTAAAGACAGGCTGCGTCTGTCCCATGCCCCTGGCAGGGCGCACTGAGAAAGCCTCTCTGTAGGTTACACTGGAGACATGACTCCGAGGCCGTATCTGATTTCCTTCATCTGAGTCATGACTGCCCCTGCGTGTCCAGGAGTTTGCATTTCGCTGGTGGTGTTTATTTTTTTTAATTTATCTGCTTTGAGAGAGAGAGAGCACAAATGGGGGAGGAACAGAGAGAGAAGGAGAGAGAGAGAATCTGAAGCAGGCTCTGAGCTGTCAGCACAGAGCCCAGCGCGGGGCTGGAACCCACGAACCGAGAGATCATGACCTGAGCCGAAATCAAGAGTCCGACGCTCAGCCGACTGAGCCACCCAGGCGCCCCTGCTGGTGGTGTTTTTTAACTCCAACCCCCAAGGAAGTTTTCCTTCATCTCCTACGTGAAAGTTACTCACAAACGTCTTTTCTTCTCAGTCGCCAATATGTGTGCCTGGGTGTGGTAGCTCTCACAACCTGTGTAGCTGTACAGGTTGTTGTTTGTTTTGCTTTTCAATGTTTATGTTTAAGCGAGAGGGAGAGAGAGAGAGAGAACGCGTGGAGGAGGGGCAGAGAGAAGGAGAAAGAGAACCCCAAGCCGGTTCTGCACCGTCAGTGCAGAGCCAAACTCGGGGCTTGACCCCACGAACCGTGAGATCACGACCTGAGCCGAGATCAAGGGTTGGACGCTCAAAGGACTGAGCTCCCCAGGTGCGCCCTCCCCCCCACCCCGGTCTAGGTTTTAAATACGGCATTTAAAAAAAATTTTTTTTTAATGTTTTTATTTATTTTTGAGACAGAGAGAGACAGAACATGAGCAGGGGAGGGCCAGAGAGAGAGGGAGACACAGAATCGGAATCAGGCTCCAGGCTCTGAGCTGTCAGCACAGAGCCCGATGCGGGGCTCGAACCCACAGACTGTGAGATCATGACCTGAGCCGAAGTCGGACGCTCAACCGACGAGCCACCCAGGCGCCCCTAAATACGGCATTTAAATAAGCTGTGTTGTTTTCCTGTATCAGCTCCTACAGAAGGTGCCCTGCCCCACACTTCACCTTCCAGAAGGTTAGGAACTCTTTGCCGCCTGGTGGCGTTACCATCTAGGAGCGTGAAGAAGCGTGTGTGCACAGACGCGGGCGGGGCTGCCTGAGCATCACCCCTGCAGTTGCCATCTGCACCCTGCGCGGGCGCCCCTCCTCCACCTGGGTGCTTCACCGTCTTCCGCAGGGAGACCAGGGAACGGCGTACGGGGGGAGGCCCGGCGTGGCCGTCCTGCCCCAGCTCCATACGGTCGTGAGACCGCGGTCTGCGTGCCCTAGCTCGCCGTCACCGTTGTGTGCTGTTTGCTTCCCTGGTGCGCAGGGATCCGCCCCCGCCCAGTGGAGCTGTGTGCTCGCGTGCGCAGGGCGGCCCATCTGCGCGGTCCCACGGGTGTTCTGTGTTTGCACAACCGCCGTCTGTCGGGGCGTGTGCCACTTCTGTTACGCCTTCCCTCCCGGCTCCAGCACGCAGTTCCTCGCCTCACCGCCCCACCAGCATCTCCAGCAGGCGGCGTCCCACACCCTTCCCGACCTCAGAAAGGGATTCTAGGACGCCACCCCACGCACTGGGCTCACTGTGGCTTTTCCGTAGCTGTCCTGTGTCAGATTCAGAATGTTCCAGTACCGTTTCTGCTTTGCTACAAGTTTTTATCGTATTTCCCTGGAATCTGTTTAGTAATGCTTCTTCGTGTAGGGTCATGGGAGGGACTTCCCGCGGCTGGCCCCTCTCTGACGGTCCCCATCAGGGTCTGGAGTGAGGACAGATCTCACTGTCTGTTCTCTGGAAACGTCTATATGTAAGTTGGGTGTCGTTTTCTCCTTATATGCTGAATAGAAATAACAGGTGAATCCACATAGACCTGAAGTGCTTCCGCAGGATTATTTTTGACTAAAGGTTCTATTTTTTAAATAGAGACAGAAAATTCTCTGTTTCTTCATGTGTCCATTTTGGTAAATTATGCTTTTCTCAGGATCCTGCATGTCATAAAATTAATTAGTTGCATAGACTTGTTCAATGTCTTTTTATTCACTTAACGGTGTAGGTTCACCGTCACCTACACCTGTCACACCCTGGCTGGTGACTCATCTGCCTTCCCTCGTCAGCCAGACTTGCCAGCTGTTTGAACTTGTTGACGTCTCTCTACCGCATTATTTTCTTTCTTTATTTTCTGCTCTTATGTATATTTCTTCTACATTCATTGTGTTTAATTTGCTGTTGTTTTTCTAGCTTCTTCTGGTGAGTGTTTACATCATCGGTTTATAGCTTCCTTCTTTCCTGATACAGTTAAGAGTATAAATTCCCATTTAAGTAGGATTTACTGGCATCCCATATGTTTTGAAATGTTATAATTTCATCAAAGTTAAAATGAGTTATTTTTTTATGGCAAAAACAGTGTCTACTCATTGCCCTAAAGTTGGAAATCAGGAAAGTACAGCAGGAAAAGCCAACCTATGCTCGCACCTTCCAAGTTAACACCGTTAACGCGCCAGGTGTGGACTCACGCTATCATAATGTGCGTCGTTTTCCTTTTTAAAGGTACGCACACAACGCATACACGCCTGTGTGTGTGGAAGAGTGTGATGTGCTGATCGTTTCACGGCCTCTCCATTCCTGTTACTATTTCATACTCTTAACACGGAGAACCAATAGCGTGCTTGCACTACGCACCCAGAATAGGAAATAAGCCACCAGGTACACGTGTGGCTTCGCCAAGACCCAAGGGAATCAGTGACCAGCTCTGGGCGCAGCGCGGCTGTCAGCGAGGACGCCCCTGGTTACCTGCCTTGTGGCCCCCCCCAGGCGGCTCTCCTTTGAGATGGTAAGATGATAGTAAAACACAGTATGGATCACTTTTCTCCAGATTAACGAAGGCGAGCACATATATTTTGAATGGACAACAGTGAGGAGAAATTTATGTATTTAGTTAGTTAGTTTAACCGGACCTGGGAAATCAAAAATAAAAACAAGGACTTCCATAAGCAGCGGTCACCTCTCAAACATTGACATTTTGTAAGACCAGCTTTGGTCTGTCAGCCATACCTCGCAGTTCCCCTGCCAAGGCACGCTACATCAAATAGAGTAGAAAAATACCGTGTTCAGTTACTCCCTGGTGATTGAGGGGAGAAAACACACTGCTCATGGGACTGGACAGCCGTCTATGTCATGATTTCCTGGGGAGTGACTTTGGCCCCATGCCAAGTTCAAGGTATGGCCATAATGTGTATCACGAGAAAGAGCTGTCATTCAGAAATCAGCAGTGACATTTTTTCTCCCGTTTCCAGGACACGGAATCTAATTCGGCAAGGGCACAAAGCTGGCAGGGTGGGGGGATCTGTGTCGCCTGAGAGAGATGGGGACTCAGGCCCATCTGGACAGACGCTTCCAGCGAGCAGTGTGGTGTGGCCGCCCAGCCGGGGACGCGGGGTGCAGGCTGCGCAATGGATGCGGGGTGTCCGGAGCGCTGGAGGGAGTGACCTGTACCATTGAGGTGCCCACAGTGCCATCCCCTGCCGGTTCGTGTCTCTGACGCCATCAAAGGGCTCGTAGGAAAGCCACCCGAGGGACCACCCCGTGGAGCACAAGGTAGACATCTTGTGCCCAAGTTCAGAGGTCAGGGTGGATGCCCTTGAGTAGAAAGTAGAGGGAAAGAGATTTTTATTCAGCCTACTAATCGTGTTGATTACAGCAAATTTCAGCTCAGTAAAGTTGGCTCTTGTGCCGTGTGTCACCAACTTCACACACAGTGTCACCTCCCACCCGTAATCCGTCACAGGCAGTAGAATGCTGCTCAGACAAATCTAACGAGAACTGGCTGAACAGGAGACTTTCTGGCAAGTGTTGGGGTCCCAGGTCTGCTCAGGCAAGGCCTGCAGGGTGCTTAGCTGGCCATGATGCACTGTGGCCATGACATGGTGCGTATGCACTTGTGGGCTCTGTGTTTGCAGGATTTCCAGGGTCACGGTTTCCGCTCGGTGGCCGTGTCCACCATCAGGGCGCTTCCAGCCAGAGACCCAGTTGTTAGCACTGTCTGCCCACCACCGACCCATTTCTGCAGACCAAGAGCCCAAACGGAATACCTCTTGCTGATTCCCACGGGCAAGGTGCCATTATTTATTGTTTATTCTCACATCCAGTGAACTCTTACAAGGCACCAAAGTAAAATTAAAAAAAATAAATAAACAAGAATTAAGGTTTTTTCCCCCAAGGCCACAGTACTGAAAATTTACTCCCAGTAAAATTGCAACAACTCTTACATCCTTGAAACCTCACCATTTATCCTAATTATAGCAACAGTCAATGTGTGTGTGTCTGTATCTATACAGGACCTTCTAGAAGAACACGTCAGCTATTCATTTAACGGTAAGTCCCAGGTTCCTTGATCACATAATTAGTTGAGATAAAGTTGAGAATCACTGAAGTAAATGTTTTAAATTCCTTTTCTACCGAACTTGCAAGATTCCAAGCGAAAACTTTTTTAGCTTCATCTGTTTGTTACAGTTCCATCCACAGAAAGTGGTTGTATTTGAATTTTTGTTTTTATAGATCAGGATTTTCACGATCAACCAAAGAGAAGAAGAGCTAGAAAGCATAAATCAAAGAAAAATTCTAAAGATCCCAATAATATTCATGGAGAACAAGAAGAATTAGAGAAACAGCAGAGTCTTTTGCAAGAAAAATTGCAGCCCCAGTGCACAGATGGCCCCAGCATCAGCAGAAATAAAAAAAGGAAACTGAAAAAGAAACAGCAAATTAAAAGGAAAAAAGCAGCCGGCGTGATCACCAAAGCTTCTGGCGTCAACTTCCTGTACCAGCCTGAGCAGAGCGACAGCGAACGCGACGTCGAGCAGCAAAGTGATGGCGGGGACGGAGCAGACGCCCGCGGGGGGGATGGCGCAGACGCCCGCGGGCACTGCAGTACAGACACCGGTGAGGAAAACCATAAAGACAGCAATGAGGAAGGTGTTAAAAGTATCAATGAAAAGGCGGCTGGTATCCTGAACTTTCTAAAGTCAACACAAGAAATTTATTTTTATGACGGTATGTTTTTTCTGTTCTTTTGAGTAGCGGCATCCACTTATTTGGAAAAGTAAACAAAGAGGGTAAAATATTTAAGTGTTTAAAATACAAAACATTAAGATATTCAATAGTCAAAATAAATCATTAGTTTCGAGGCAAAAATGAGAACATTTAAGTTCCCTCCCCCAAAGCTGGGGAGTGGCCTCGTCCTCGCGAGGCAAACGACAGAAATGTCAGAGTCCTGGCAGGGCTGTGGCCCAACCATCATTGGCCTCGTCGTCCCGATTCCTCTAGAGCCCGATCGCAGAGCAGGGTGGCATTCTCGGCTGTATTTCCCAAGCAAAGGCAAGTCCAGACTGCAGTCCGACGAGCTCACGTTCCCTCCATCAGCTCAGAGGGAGGGCGGGAGGCACGGCCGGCTCCTCTAGGACACACTTCGTGTCACCCCCCACATGTGACTTGCTGATTTGAGATCCTCGGTGAGCGGCTCTCTGTGTTGACCGGGGAGACGAAGGACGAGAGCCGATATATTCTCACGGACGGTGACTCCTCCCACTAGTGTTGGGGTTACCGACAGCCGACTTCCGGACCAGGAAGGGACAGGTACACACGCAGAGCCCCGCGTTCACACCAGGGACAAAGCGCTCACAATGAACCGTTGCCTGAGTCAGGGCTGGGGTGGTTAGTGCTCCCCGTTCCCGCAAGAATCTGCCAGTGCTGTATGCGCGAGGTGCAGACAGACCGGCTGTGGGATGACCTGGGAGGCCAGGGACTGATTTAAGCAAGGATGTGGAAGGACCCCTGTCAACAGAGCAGCGGAACCATGTCCCCCCACTAGCACGTGTGTCGGTACTTTGTACGAACAGGTTGAAAGCATACTTAACAACCGTCCAAATGACGCTAATAGGAAGACCGTGAACACAGTGCAGAACGGGAGGCTGGAAAGTTCTCCGTCCAGGATCTGTTCCGTGCGTGGGACAGTGTGTGTGGCAGGCAGCCTGTCCTGCCAGGGAGCTGGGACAGCCAGGTTAGGTGCACAGGGCATCCGCGAGGTTCTGGGGAAAAGCGCCTCAGGGGACAGATCCTAGAGGACATGGCAGCACGTGAGGGTCGAGCCAGCATTCCACAGCCACCCTTTCCTCCAGGCAGTCTGCCAGGTCTGCACATGGGTCCGAGTCTGCTGAGAAAGGGGAGCGGGAGGACCACGCGCTCTGTTGGTCTCTCTCAGAATCTGCCAGACTGCACACCAAGGGATGCGAGGTGGCCAGGAGCACAGACGTCTTGGCAGTTTTGAGGTGCAGACGAGGGTGACCAGGGTTGACCCCTGGGGCACCACAGATGGCCACGGGTAGGGCAGAGGACAGGAGCGTGTGGCCAAAACCACGAGAGAGGAGAGCAGGGGTGTGTCCACAGGCGTGGAGGGCACGGATGTGACCAGACAAGGAATGCAGAGGGCTTGATTAAGGAGCTCACAAAAATAGGGGGAAATGGAGAAAAACAGTGAAGAATTAGAGAATTTCACCAGATAATTGTGGTCTGCTAGGATAATCACACGGAAATTCTGAGAAACAGAATCGCTGAAATGACGAACCCCATGCCGGGTGTAAACAGCCCTTGGGTTCAGCAGAAGAGAGAAGTAGCAGCCGGAAGCAGACCGGAGCAGTGTCCGTAAGGGAGGGTGGGAACAGCAGACAGGAGCGCACTGGGTGCCGGGACCCAGGAGAAGGGGTGACACTTGTGGTTGGCGTCCAGGCCGGGGTGCAGGGGCCGTGTCCAGACGACAGTCGGGAGCTCTTCAAAGTGGGTAAAGGCCGTCAAGTCATAGACTCAAACAGCTGTGTGAACTCCAAGCAGGATTGAGGCAGAAAACACCACCCCCAGGGGGCAGTGGGGTCTGACTGTTTGCTGCTCAGCACAAACGGGGGGCCTTTGCTCCCGGGCACCTCGGCCACCTTCAGAGCTCGGCCGTGTCCCTGCGGCCCAGCTGCGTGTCTGGAAGGTGTTGCGTGAGACCCGTGCACACGGACACCGGCCCCCACTGTCCTTCAGCAAGTAGCGTGTTGTGTGCGGGTCAGTGCTCTGCTCTGATGATGGCTCCTACATCCCAGATGGCTCGTTCCAAGTAGAAGTGGGTTACACTTGAAGCTTTCCTTAGGAGACGAAAGCTTACCTTCGGTTTAAAGCATAAACATAAAAGTGTGTTTCTAAGTGCTCCTCCTGGCTTCGTTTAGGTATCTGCCAGGATCCAGGCTCGGCCGTCCTCCTGGAAACCACTCAGGAGCTATTTAAGCATCTTGACGGTCACAGCCTGTCCCCCTCAGATGTGCTCCTGCTGGATCACATGAAAAGCCTGTTACTTCTGCAAGATACCCAAGGGCTGAAACGAGCCCTCGAAATGTTCCCGGAACGCTGCACACTGCCGCCAGGTATGTATTGACCGCTTAGTCCTTATGCTGCTGCAGATGCTTGTGTCCGTGTTGGTCCCGAAAACTTACGCTCCACCAGGGCGGTCAGGAATCAGAAAACGTGAGGACGCACGTACGGCTTGGGAGAATGGAGGAGTGTGGTCCTCGTGTCCCTGCTTGCTGTAAAAGTAATTCACAAGTCAGGGGCGCCTGGGGGGCTCAGTCGGCTAAGCATCGTGATCTCACCGTTCCTGAGTTCGAGCTCCGCATGGGGCTCTGTGCTGACGGTGCAGAGCCTGCTTGGGATTCTCTGTCTCTGCCCTTCCCTCGCTCATGCTGTGTCTCTCAAAAATAAATAAATAAGCTTAATAATAATAATAATTTGCATGATAGATGCAGAAATGCCTGTGCAACCTAATTTTCCAGACTTGTGAGCTATGAACTAATAGTTTATTGGGGCCAAATATTGTCAGAGAAAATTTCTCCTCTCTTTCTTCTTTCTCCACCACTGCATTGCTAGAAGGTAAATTTTTTCTATCCTCTGAACACCTTGAAGAAGGGTGAATTGTAGGGTTTTCCCTGGTTGCTCGCTCTGCCTCGATTGCTGATTCCACACCAGCTGTTGGGTGCAGGAGCCACCTGTGCGCAAGTGTTCCCGACACCATGGTCGTGACTTCTCGTTAGTAGCTTGAAATGGGCTGAGGTGGGGACGCTAGGCCACATGAACGTGCAGATAGCAAACCCCAGAAAATCGGGGTCTCTCGAGCGCCCCTCCCGTGCACACCCCAAACAGGCACTGGACATGTGTTCAGACGCACGAACGAAAAGGGGCCTGCCGATTTCTTTGCGGGAATGCCAAAGTAGCCGTGATGGTGGTCCCACCAGAAAGCTCGAAAGCTCGGGCTGCACCCCGGAGCCCAGACATCCCATCAGGAGAAAGGACAGGCGAGTGCAGGGAGGCGCCTCCGAGGTCGGGTGAGTGATGGGACCGCGAGCCTTCGTTCTCACGTTGAGGGGCTCGGTCACCGAGCCCCGGTCCTGGTGGAGCTGGCTGCTGGAGCCCCTCCCTGCCCCTCTCTGCTCCTCTCTGCTCTCAGCTGCCGTAGCCTCAGAGACCTGGGCAGGCGAAAGCCCGCCCTTGGGCACGGTGTCCCGGCGGGGAGACGAAGACGGGATGAGGACGTGAAACACGTCATGTATGCACTGGGGCCGCAGCCGGCAGAGAAAGAAATCCGCAGGAGGGGACATTCTTGCAGCCGAGGACAAATGCGCAGGGATGGAGCGCGTCGGGCGCCATGTGGTGGGAGCAGGTGGTGGCTGGGGACAGGCAGGAGAGAGGCCTGCCTGGCCGTGGTGCCGGCCCCGGTGCAAAGTCGAGCCAAGGCATGAGCAAGACCCCAGCTGTCGGGTTGAGACCAGAGTGAAGTGTCCGGAGTGGGAGGCCGGGGGCTTTGATTGTGCTCTGGCTGAAAGAGGCCGTCCGGAGGTGTGGTAGGTTCAGGTCGGCTGTGCAGGTGGAACCCACAGCATCGTCGGCCGACCAGGCATGGGGCCTGCACCCCCGGAAGAGCCTGGTGGCTGGTCATGAGCTGTGACACTCGGGGTGAGACAGGGACCCTTGGGAGCCAGGGTCACATGCTGACTGGACACCCAGCTGGGGGACTTAGGATGAGGCCCTTCACGGAACAGAGAGGATGGAGGCTGGAGACCCCGCCCAGGGCCACTGCAGGGGGAGGCCAGGGGGAGCCTGAAGGGAGGGGTTTCAAGATGGCAGCATCGCAGCGGAGGAGAGGCTGACAGACCTCAGGGCCCTTCTGCTGAGGAGCCGGGCTCGCGGGGCACGGGGCAGCCATAGCTTCCTCGGAGAGCTCAATCCAGGGTCCGCATTCATTGTTGGTTGTCCTATACTGAGCATTTAACTAATTTAAATTTCCAGAAGTTGTTTCTCAAATTGTGAAAAGCCAGTTTTATTAAATTAAATATGAAGTTTTTGTGAGATAAACATAAGTCACTTAAAAATTTTTTAATTTTGGGGGGCACCTGGGTGGCTCAGTCGGTTGAGTATCTGACTCTTGATTTCGGCTCAGGTCATGATCCCAGGGTCGTGGGATTGAGCCCCAAGTCAGGTTCCATGCTGAATGTGGAGCCTGCTTGGGATTCTCTCTCCTCTCTCTCTCTCTCTCTCTCTCTCTCTCTCTCTCTCTCTCTCTCTCTCTCCCCCCCTCCCTCTGCCCTTCCCCCACTCCCATTTATACTCTTTCTCCAAAATAAAAAAGAAGAAGATAAACTACATTTAAAATGTTTTTGTTACTTTTTTGTGTGTTTCTCTCACAGAGGCCTTTCTTATGCATTGCCCTGAAACGTGTCAGAAGAGTTTTCGGTAGTAATTGGGGATTTAGCAGAAATGTTTCTCTCGGTTTCTTACACTGAAACCATCAGACGTGTTTTGTCTACAAGTGCACTTACTTTAAGTGATTGGCAGAACTAAAACTTACATATGAAGCACTTTTCTTAAAAATGGATTCCCTTTTGTGTATGTAGGATATACATTTAAATTTTTTCTTTTTTTTTTTTAATTTATTATTAATTTTTTTTGAGAAGGAGAGAGTGTGAGCAGGGGAGGGACAGACAGAGGGGGAGAGAGAGTCCCAAGCAGGCTCCACACTGTCAGCACAGAGCCTGACGCAGGGCTGGAACTCACAAACCGTGAGATCTTGACCGGAGCCAAAGTCGGACGCTTAACTGACTGAGCCCCCAGGCACCCCTGCATTTAAAATGTTTCTATTTCAAGCTATTTTATTAAAATTAAGAAAAAAAAGAAGTGGGGTGCCTGGGTGGCTCAGTCAGTTGAGCATCCGACTTTGGCTCAGGTCATGATCTCACGGTCTGTGAGTTCAAGCCCCGCATCGGGCTCTGTGCTAATGGCTCAGAGCCTGGAGCCTGCTTCCGATTCTGTGTCTCCCTCTCTCTCTGCCCCTCCCCTGCTCGTGCTCTGTCTCTCTCTGTCTCAAAAATAAATAAAAACATAAAAAGAAAAATTTTAAAAAAGAGAAGTTGTAAACGGTGAAGCTTTGTTTTCAAACACGGCATGTCTGTCCCCGACTTTTCCCTGGAAGTAGTGTGGGAAGTGTGGGGAGCGGGTGCGTGGTCTGTGGGCTGGGCGTGGGTGGCGGTGTCCTGGAAGCTGGCGTAGGGTCCTCCCTGAGCTCCCCCGCCAGCTCAGTCATTACTGTTCCTGACGCTGGGATGTCTCGTGTGGCCAGGCCCTGGACAGTCTCCTCGCAAGCTCAGTGTGTGTGTTTAGTGTGCGGACAAAGCACATCTCACCATATACGCGTGCACACGTTACCACCAGTATCAGCTGCCACTACTGTGTGTCTGTCACGCACCCTGCTTTATGCCTCGCAAGGGACTGAGGGGCCAGCATTGTCACTGAGGAGACGAGGCTGCAGGGGTCAGGCTGCCGTCCCAGGCAGAAGGGCGCCTTCAGAATGGCCTTGGCCGTGTGCCTCTCTTTGCTCGAAGCAGCACCTCCCGGCAGCCCCGGCTGCGTCCGACTTGGCCTGCGGCGGGGGATGCTCCCTAGGACAGCGCCTGCTTGGAGAGGGTCAGCTGGCCGCTGTGCATGGCGGCCTGCGACGTGTCAGAGTGCCTAGGAGGCCTGGCACTTGTGAAGAACCTGCACTGGAAGACGGACCAGCCCTGAGGCGGGAGACGGGCCCGTGGAGCCAGAGGCAGGCTGGGCGCCAAGGTGTATGGGCCGGCTCCCGCGTCTCAGCACCTGTGTCCCCGCGTCCTCACTTAGGATCCTGCTTCCGACCTGCCAGCAGCCCTCACCTGTGACACACGGCTGTCTACACTGGGTTCCAGTCTGCCTTGTGGTCTTGCTGGAGCCCGGGTGGTCAACATGATATCGTACCCGGATGTTCTGAAGGCGCGACAGCTTGTAGACCAGCGGGGCTCTCACCCACGTGAAGTTCGGACGTCCAGATGTGCCGTGTCCTGTAGGACTCACGTGCGGCATGTTCCTTCCAGCACTGTTTTCGTGCCAGAGTTGTGCTGTTTTAGGCCCATCGCAGGTTTTATGCCTGCAAAACGATAAGTCACCATTTTTATTCGGGGGCTTTCTTGTTTGGTTTTATTTTTGGTTTTGTTTTGTGTTTGCTTTGCAGACCATGCCAGAGTGCTCGTGGCCTTCTTTAATTACTGGATCACACACGTCCTTCCTGAGAAACAGTGAATAGAATCGGTGCATCTATTTGAGAAGAGCTAACATTTGGCCAGAAACTGTAAAAGGCAAACATGAAATCGACAGAGACATGATTCCTGCGTACAAAAAGACGGAATCCCCTAAGTTTTCTTCACAGCCCAAATGGAACGTAGCCCAATGGGAACGTTGAAGACCTCACCGCCATGTTATTTATTCATGTGTTGTGCACAGCGGGCAAGATGCGATCTGAGACTTTAAGTGAGAAATTGGGATAAAATGGAAATTTTTCACTTATCTGAAATGGCTTGTCTCAGATTACTACACAGTGATCCTGTTTTTCTGATTCTGCTAAAAATTGAAAATGGATTTTCTATTAAATAAACTACAGTTTGAAGTTGTTATTTATTTTTAGGAAGCTTAAATTGCTTTGTATTTGCAAGTCTGTGTTCTAAGAACACCTTGTAGACATTAAATGCTCTGGTTTCAGTAGCTTGGCTCTAGTTGAATTTGTTATTTTCTTCCTTGTTTCCTCTTCTCTACTTTGAGAAAATCCCGAACATCATCCTGCTGTTTGATCTTTCCTATTGTTCTGGTGACAGTCACCTATGTTTGGGATTACTGGGTTTTTAAAACATCTGTCAACTGACACACATTTTTTTTTTTAATGTTTATTTATTTTTTGAGAGACAAAGTGTGAGAGGGGAAGGGGCAGAGGGAGAGGGAGACACAGAATCCGAAGCAGGCTCCAGGCTCCGAGCCATCAGCACAGAGCCCGACGCGCGGCTCGAACCCACAAACTGCAAGATCGTGACCTGGGCTGAAGTCGGACGCTCAACCGACTGAGCCACCCAGGCGCCCCATCAACTGACACACATACTAGGAAATCATTGGCTGTCTATGAAAAACTATTTTTTATTGTGGTAAAATAGACACAAAGTCACCATACTAGCCATTTTTAAGGGTGGGATACTCAGCCACTATTTTAAGGCTGGATAACGCTCCACTGCATGGATACACCGCATTCTGCTGGTCCGCCATCTGTTGATGGACATTTGGGATGTTTCCCCTGTTCCTGTTGTGAATGATGCCGCCCGAACATCACACACACAACCGTGCGGACACTTGTCTTCCCGCCTCCCGGGGGTAGAAGTGCCTGGTCTGACGGTCACTCCGTGCATGACTTTTCAAGGAACTACCAGTCTGCCGCCCACAAGGCTGCACCGTGCCACATCCACTAGCCCCTCGCCGAGGCACCATGGTCTCCACATCCTCACCGACACCGTTACTTCCTGTTTCCTTGATAGTGGCCATCTGGACAGCTGCACAGTGTCTCGCGGTGGTTTGGGTTCACGTTTCCCTGATGTTGAATGCTTCTCATGCCCTTGTTGGCCATTCTCTTTTTTGGAGAAATACAGTTGATATCATTGTCCGTTAGTGAATGGGATTATTTGTCTCTTTGTCATTGGATTATAAGAGTCCTTTCATATTCTGGATATTCATCCCTTATCAGAGAAATGATCTTGTAGTGTTTCTTTCCCATTCTGTGACTTCTTTTCTCTCTCTTACTACTGTTCTTTGATGCACAAATTGTTTACATTTTGATGGAGTCTAACTTAGTTATGTTTTCTTTTGTTGCTGGTGCGCCTGGTGTTGTATCCAGGAAATAACTGCCAGACGAGTATCCTTTTTCCCTCATGTTTTCTCCCAAGAGTTTTGTAGTTCTTTATAACTCTTACATTTAAGTCTTTGATCCGTTTTGAGTTAATTTCTATACATGGTGTGAACATGTATAGAAAACTGAACATCCACACACAAAAGAGTCTAATTTCATTCTTTTGTGTGTGGATGTTCAGTTTTCCCAGGATCATATATTGGAGGGATTGTCCTTTCCCCATCAAATGGTCTTGCACCCGTGTTGAAAATCATTTGACTGTGTATGTGAGAGTTTATTCTGGGCTCTCTGTTCGACTCCATTGGTCTGTGTGTGTCCTTATGCCAGGGCCACACTGTTTTCATTACTGTAGCTTCGTAGAAGGTATGAGATTAAGACGTGTAAATCCTCCAACTTTGTTCTTTTTCGAGATTGTTTGGGCTATTTGGGGCCCCTTGAGATTCCATGTGAATTTTCGGCTGGGTTTTCTATCTCTAGGAAAAACACCTTTGGTATTTTTATAGGGATTTCATGGGATCTGGAGATCACTTGGGGTGGTATGATCATCTGAACACTGTTATTTAAGTCTTCTACTCCATGAACATGGGACATCTTTCCATTTATTTCTCTACCTAAATTCCCTTTACTGATGTTTTGTAGTATTCGGTGGACTAGTCTTTCTCTCCATTAAACTTATTGCTAAGTTGTTTTCTTTCTGATGCGATTGTAAATGCAATTGTTTTCTTAATTTCCCTTTCAGATTGTTCGTCACTAGTACAGACTTGCAGCTGGTTTTTGTATATTGGTTTTATATCCTGCGGAATCCATACATTAGCTCTAATCACGGTGTGTGCACACATTCTTCAAAGTTTTCTGCGCATGGGATCATCTCATCGGTGAAGGAGATCATTCTTTCTGTTCCTTCCCTTCCAGTTTGGATGCCCCCATTCTCCAGAGGTCCCCTCCCCTCACATCCCTGATGTCCTTCAGAGACACCTGTTCCACTAAGTAGAACCTTCTGGAGGCAGACTGGGACAGCCAGGATTTGCTGCCAGTTCTGGAGCTCCATCGGCTTGCAGGTAGCTGCTGTTAAGCTCCCGAGCTTAACAAACGTCAGTGAGCGGAGCCACCGACCAGGCCGGGACACCTGCATGGGCCCCCACACCCTCGGTCAGGAGTGTCACCTGTGTGGGCGTCCCCCCCAGCCCCCCACACCCTGGGACAGGAGTGTTACCAGCATGGGTGTCCCGCCCACCCACTGCATCCTCTCCCCCTGACACCCAGGAGCCAGGCCCCTTCCTGCAGGGACAAGGGACCTCTCAGCAGGTGGGTGTCGGCTGCTCGCCTTCAGGGACCCCGTGGCCAGCCTCAGGAAGCCTGACTTTCTGGTGTGCCATTTTGTAACCCTCTCCACAGGCCTGCAAGTTAATAACTGTGTCTGCCAATATGAAAATATGGACAAATTCATAATTTTCCTATTAATTCTCAACATCCGATTTGTGTCCTTTAATCATGAACAATTTACATTTAGCATACTACTGATGGAGAGGAAAACCCTGCAACTGGCAGACAGGGCCCTTTACTTGGTTCCCTTCTCCACACACAATCCCTGTAAACTGTCCCCCACCTCCTGCCACACCTCGCTGGGTCTCACGTTCTGTGTGCTCCTGACCACACCCGGAAATGCAGAGAAGCAGGGACAGAATCTGACAGGTGGGATGGTCAGGGTCAGCCAGCTCCGTCTCATTCTAATTCCAAACGGAAGAATGCCTCTTCCAGAAAACAACAGCAAATAAATCCTGTCTCTAATGTGTCAGCATAAATACGATAATCTGTTTATCCCCATGGGCTGAAGTTGGTTAGTAATTAGATCCATTTATCTTTTATGATAGTGCACAGTATTCGTGGAGTCCATGTAATTTGTTTTCTGTGAACCGTACCCATCATGGCAAAGAGAAGGAAGCTCTCAGGAAATGGGAGGAATATTTATTAGCTCGTTAATATTGAGACAGTGGTGCCTGGGAGAAAATCCCACCCATGCTTTCCTGCAGTCCTGAAGCCCGAGAGCCTAGAGGAGGCCACGACGTGTGCGTGTGAGCATTTCTTGCCCCCCACGACCCCGGTGCTGCAGTGTTTTCAGAGAAAAGCTGTCCTGAGCTCACCTGCACCCACCTAGCTGATTCTGGATTTTTCTTCTGCGGCCAGCACTTACTCCAGGGAACGGATCTCCTCATGTGGGCCACTCACTCTTCAGAGAGTCTGATGAAAGCATCAGACCATCTCCAAAATAAGGAGTATACACATTTCCACCCTACCCACCCCCACACACAAATATCGTGTGCAACTTTAAAGAGGCATATTCTCCAGTGTGTTAATGTTCTACTTCTGCACAACAAACTACCACAAACCAGTGGCTTAAGACAGTATCCATTTATTCCCTCCCAGTGTCTGCGGGTCAGGAGCCTGGGCTGCCTGGGTCATGTGCTCCAGGTCTCACTGGACCTGGACTGTTGGCAGAGCTCTGTTCCTGTGGTTTAGGACCAAGGTCCTGGTTTCCTTGCTGGCTGTTGGCCAGGACATCTCTCAGCTCCTTGGGGACCCCCAGGTCCCAGCCACAGACCCCTCTGAGTCCCTCCCAACCTAGCAGTGGCCCCTTCAACCCTGGCAGAAGAATCTAGGAAGAGCTGAGCTTTCTCCAAAGGGCTTCCCCTGATGGATGCAGCCCCACCCCCCCCCAACCCCCCAGGATGCTCTCCCTTTTGACCAATTTAAAACTGATGATTGGGGACCTTCAGGACACTGCAATAAATGCGGGCAAGTCTTTATCATACTGACGACTGCCCATGGGACACCCTGCCACTTCTCAGTGACCGCCACACAAGATGCCTGGGTTGTGCACACATAAGTCAGAGAACACATGGGTGTCCTGTGTATACACACACATGAGTCAGCACACACGGGTGTCTGGTGGGTACACGCATGAGTTGGCACATGCAGATGTCAAGGACTGTTGTAAAAATTATGTGATTAACCCAAGGGACGCTCCTGTCACGGAACCTGCTGCAGAGCGGAGGTGGAAAAGAGTATTTACTGACCTAGTCCCGGGAAGTTGAGATCAGTGAGTCAGCCTGGGCAGGTGGTGTCTCTTATTTGAGGAAAACACAACAGCACTCCAGTTCCCTCAGCCCAGATTTTTTAAACCCTCCACAAATGAATGTCTTTCTTACACTCCTGATTTTATCTTCCTTTCGGCTGTGTAAATACAAATTTCCAGAAAATAATGTTATCATCAACACGGACTCCAAATATTAAACCCTCTTCTTCCCCTTAGTGGGTTTTTCAGGGAATACATTCCTAGAGGACAAACACCCTGTGCAAAAGCCCCCTTGGCCCCACCATGGCAATGCCACCCTCCGGGACGTGTCCCTGTCACCGTTACCACCTTCCTGCGCAGCTGGCTCGCTGGGTTTCCTTCCCTCCAGCCCCCCGGCCTCGACCTTTGCCCTTCAGCACTGGGGACAGCTGTGGGTTCACAGTGACTGTTCATACTTGGCACGGAAGGGGTCCGATGCAGAACACGCCGCCCCAAACACGGCTCTGGCATGTCAGCCACCGGGGGCCGAAGGCGCTAGAGAGGCAGCAGACGGACGGACACGCTCCCTACCTCCGCCTTCCCCCCCGGAGGCAGGCTGTGGCATTTCCCAAAGGAAGCCACCCTCCCTGCACCAGGGAGAGCGGAGACTTCCTGTCATCAGAGACCGGCTGACACCCAAGTGCATGTGGACAGACACCCCCAGCAGCCCGGTCGTCCCCCCGTGTCTCCCTGTCTCTGCTGCCTGCTCACCGCCCCCCCCACCCCCGCCGTCTTCATTTTCCCGCTGCAGACTCCACGCATGTGTACAAATAAATACTAACACGTGCGTCAGCCTAAGTCCTGGGCAGTGTGACCGTCCACAACCAGCCAGAGCAGAGACGGAGGCCGCAGGAGGTCAGAGCAGCCACGAGGAACGTGAAGGGTCGTGCAACACACGTTCCTCGGGGCCGCTCTCAGTGTTCTAGCACCTTCTGGACCAGGAGGATGATGTCTGTGCTGCTGGGTAACAGAAAGTCCATTTTAGGCAAACTGTGTGAGTGGCATCAGCCATACGGGACAGTGGGTGCCACACAGAGGGTGAAACAGCGGGGACGAGGTCTGAGGAGGGGTCGCCAGGCCTCACCCGGGTGGCCAGCAGGCCGAGACCGCTGAGGAAATGCTGTACGCAGTCCCCATAAGATGCCTGGAAAGGACGGTCATCTGTCAGCCGTTGCGACAGTCGGCTTTACAGAATAAATAGCCCACGTCAGTTCTTGTGACATAAGAGCTGCTTTTAATGGTCTTGTTATTTGGCTGCCGTACGCTTGGCAAACTGACAAAAGACAAATGGGACTTTCCGGCATGTTCTATCCATTAATAAAATGTGGCTTGTGTCTCACGATTCCACTGAACTTGACTCAGTGTGGATGCGCGGGTGCGGGTGCGTGGCGAGGGAGAGGACGCCCAGGCTGGAGTGAGGAGGCCCGTGGGGTGCAGGAGCAGAGCGGAGGGGCCTGCAGAGGAGGCCAGCAGCTAAGGAAGAGGCGAAGGAAGAGGGCCCCACGGGGAAGGGCTCTCAGCCTCTTGCTGTCCTGGCCAAGACACCATGGCAGGGAGGCCGGAACAGGTGTCTGTTCCTCACAGCCCTGGCAGCCGAGGTGCGGCTGGTGTGCGGTGAGCCCTCGTCCAGGCCTGAGTTCAGGGACAGGGGCTCTGTCGTCCCTCCTCTGCGCACAAGGACACCAGCCCAGGGGCCCCGGCCCCACCCTGTGACCTCACTCTCTGGCTCCTCAAAGACCCCACCTGCAAATACAGTCACACTTGGGACGGGCCTTCAGCGTGGGCTTTGGGGGGCAGGGGGCAGCCCGTAGCGGGCAGAGAACAATTGGAGAAGAGGGCTGGCCCGAGGTGCCGAATGCCCAGAGACCCAGGAGAAAGCTCCGCAGGGGCCGCAGGCGCCTCCCAGCAGAGGGGACGAGGGGCAGCCACCACATCTCTGGCCTGTGAAGTATGGAGCCCCCGCCCTTGGTGCGTGGCTGAGGGTGGCACATAGAGCTGGCAAGGCTCACCTCCCAGGGGCCACGTCGTGGAGCTGTCGCAGTGAGGAGGTGCCTGCGGTGTTCAGACCCTGCCGGGGACACCGATCCTTCCGTCAAGAGCAGGGCGACCTCATGCCCGAGAGATGGCTGGAGCAGTGGCCCAGCTGGGCGGGGCCTGGGTGCTGTCCCAGGTGCGGGGGGCCATCCGGCTCTTCCCACTGCATGCGGTGTGCTGGGTACCTGCACGCACGGTGGGGGGGGGGGGTCTCCTGACCCCCGCGGGACCCCAGCGCCCCGCCCACTCACGTGCTGTCGCCTGTACAGGGCAGGCTGCACTGAGTAAGCTCCTACTGTGTGCTCACCCATTGGAGGTGCTGAGACCCTGAGGGTTGGAGGCAGGATGCCCATGGCCATGCGTGACCGTGGGCTTTGGTTTTCCATCTTCCTTCCACTGAGGATTGTCAGGTGGGACAAATTAACCCAAGCGCAGAAACGCTTTGGGTCGGACTTTAAACCTTTACAATTTCATGTCTTGTTTTCTTCAATGGAGAAAATAAAATGTAGCGAGAGGCTCAGAGACCCATGGGAGTTCTAAAATGGACACGGGATGCTTGACTGTCCACGCAAATGTGCCCCTGAGAGCAGGACTTTGTGCAAACATTCGTGCGCTGGGGGCAGGTGGTGCATGCGGCCTGGCAACGGGCTGGCCTCTGTTTCCTATTTTTGTCCTGACTGGGAGTCCTTCCACAGAAGGTCACCTGAATGTCTTCAGTGCAGGTGGAAAGGAAACTATGAAAAATATAATTGTACCAGTTTTTCTGTTGGTTGTCCGGGAGGGAAAAATACACAGAAGGAGCAGTTTGCTCGAACCTGATTGCAACTTCACAGACCAGACTGGAAAGAAATCAAAGAGCTTCACACAACAAAGCTTTGATGACGAGCCTTTGGAATCACACAGCACAGCCCCCAAGATAATCCAGAAATACCCAGCAAACAGCCCCGCGTTTACTATCTTGCCTGGCCTCTACTCTTCTAGGAGTTCATCCTGAATTTACATCTCCAACAACCGTTTTAGCTACATCTCCACACACACGTACATGTTATGGACTGTGATACATAATTACGTGTGATAATGTGTAATATGCAATGCACACGGACAGCGTCTGTTGCTAGTGATAAACTTCACATTTTCACCTGGAAGCTTGAATTTTGGAAAACCTGTATCCATCATTGTTATTGACATGGTTTCCTATTCCGCTTTGCAACTGACTTGTAAGAATCTGCAACTTACTGGGTTTTGCTGTTGCCTAAAATTATCCATAATTATTCAGAAAGGCTACTAACATACTCCTCACTTTTCCCGCTCTATAGTAAATTTGCCAAAGAGCTTGCTTTTGAAAATGAAAGTTACTTGTCATTAAAATGTGTTATTTGTGTTAACATATGACGGGTTTGTTATTCTTTTAAGTTAACTAACATATACTTTGTATCTCCGTTGCAATTTCTAGCGTGGTGAGTACTGACGGCGTCCACACATGCACACAGCACAGCCCACCCTGTTCCTCACGAACTCTCAGGCCTACGTTCAGGAGCCACTGCCGTCTACACATCTGCGCCAACTCCCCCAGACTCCTTGGAGAAGGACTGATTCCAGGCCCCGAGCAGAGGTACCCGGGGGTCGGAGTTTCTTGTTCCAGGAAGCACGTAAGGGCTCAGACCTTGCAAAGGACTCACCAGAGTGACACAGAAGCCAAACTGGGAATCAGGTAAGCACCCAAGACAGCAATGACCTTAGTGGATCAAACAGTCGGAGTTTGGGGAGGAGGGGGGTCACGTGGCCCCTGGCAGGCCACCCCGAGTCCCACAGTAACCGCCAGTGGGGAGGTGGGAGGCCGGCCCCCTGCTGGGCAGAGCCGACCCTTCCCCAGATGGACTGCAGCCAGTCGCTGGGGGCTCCCACGAGGGGGCGCTGTTGGGGGGGGAAGGAGTGGGCCCCACGCGAGGTCCCAGCGAGTCCACGAAACCTTCCCCAGGGACGGCGGGGGTGTCCTCGCTCTCCGGCAGTGTCTGGTTTTCCATATGGTTCGGGAAGAGGGAAGGCATGTGTGGTGGGGGAGTCTAGGTGAGAGGCACGCGGTCTGTTCTTGCAGCTTCTCTGCGGGAGGGAGCGTGTTCGGATCCGCGGGAGGGGGAGCGTGTTCAGACCAGAAGCTGGGAGGGAAAGGGGTTCACTTACGGAGGGCCACCTGGAAAGCGCTCCGCTAAACAGCTTGACGTCTGAAACAAGCTGGGCCTCACCGGCTGGTTGCCCTGCTGGGAAGGCCGGGTTCAGAGCCCCCCTCTCCCCCCCCCCCCCGCCCCCGCGCGGTGAGAGGGGCTCCCCAGGCCCCTCCCCTCACTCGGAACCTCCCGCATCAGCTGCCTTCCCACGAGCCCTGGGGCGCTCCTGCCTTCCTTAAGGGCAGTGGGTGGTGGCCCTCTAGGTTCTGGTGGGGGAGACGCTCCCTGGCACTCCGATCCCAGGGTGGGGGCGGCCCCGGGGAGGGGAGGAGCCCCAGGGTGGGGGGCGCACCGCGGCCTACCTCGAGCCTCAGGAGGTTCCTCTCACCTGGCATTCGGGTCAGCAGCCCTTGCAGTGCTCTACACACAGAGACCAGCCTCCACCTTCGCGTCTCTCCCTGACCCTCCTGCTCGGGAATTGCCACCAAGGCCCTTGGGCTCAGTGACTGCCCCGTAAGGGGGCTTCTTTAGACGCATAAACTCACAACTCACGATGATGAGGAGAAGGGAGAGGAAGCAAAGCCCTTGGGCAGATCTGGAAAATCAAATCCTGGTCTATTGGTACGAAAGACAATGAGCAAGAGAAAAGGCCGTGTACAGACTGAGTGTGGTCACATGGGAAAGAGTGAGCAGCGTGATTAATTCAGCAACTGGAGTCCAGGAAACAAAAGAACAGCAACCAACTGTCCAGCCAACCACACACGAACCAACCAACCGAACAAGCACACAACCAACCAAACCACAAAAGAGCAAGCTACCCACCGTGGTGGGCGTGTGATTTACAAGCGCACTCACAGTTTGAGACGCGAAATCTGCTTTTCTGAGACTTGGAAGTCTCTGAGAGAAGGCAAAAGAAAACTAATGAAATGCGTGTCAGATTTTTCAAATGTCAGCAACTCCGAGAGAACCCTGGACGTGCTAATACACACACACAAAGCTCTGCACAGGCCTAGTGACTATT